>NC_045772.1:66371929-66683841 GCF_008692025.1 Phocoena sinus | reverse complement strand
CATTTTCAAAGGAATAATCACTAGTCCTATCACTCCACCTTCTAAATACTCGTAGCATTTGTTCCTTTTCCTAACTCCTTACAGCCATAACTAGTATGAGCCTCTAGTAGCACACTTCTGGGAAAAGTTCTCTTCAAAAGGCATTGATAACGTACCTCATCCTTAAAAACATCTTGATTTTACTTCTGCAACATAATATGTACTTGTATATACTTGTCAGTAATACACCTGTATTACTGTCCTGTTTATTATATGCATTAAAAACATTCACAAAACTTAAAATTAAATAGTATTTTACACTTATTTGTTAATATTTTTTATTACTAAAATATAGTTCTAATTATTATTAAAATATTAACATTTTAGTGAGATAAGTTTAATTCAATATACTTTATTTTTAAAATCTTATTCTAACACTCTGTCATACAGCAATTCACGAGTCTGGTTCCAAATTTGGTTAATTTTGACTCTTGAATTTAATGGCTGTCATGACTGGAAAAGAGACCTCACAGAGACACGGGGACCCAATGGAGGCAGTGTACTGTCGGCTATACTTATCAAATCAAGCTGTTCAGTTCTTAATCCTAACCACTAATTGACAAAGATTTATTTTTTCACTGTTACTCTACAAAGATACACTTAGATGGAGGTCATCATTCATGGTTATGGAAGTGAGCCATGGGCCCTACTTGATAATTCTGAACTTGTTTTGATGGACTTCTTATCACATTTGATTAGATGGTCATTGCTTTACCTTGCAATGTGGCTGACCAAAGAGCTCTCTCTAGGGGTGAAAGTGTCAGCTCTACTTTTTTTATTTCCTTAGGCTTGAATTATTATTATTTTTCAGCTGAAATTTCTGTAGAGGAATCTTTTAAATCTACTTTGTCCATTTTTGGAGGACACGTTAAAGTAGATAAAACAGAAAATATAGTTTGTAAATTCACGCAACCAAGCATACAGAAATGCAATACATTGCAATATACTGAAAGGGGACGAATTAACTAAGGCACCACTGTCACCTTCTGTGCTCCTTCCTCAAGATACCTGGGATGCTGCAATTGACGGGGGCTGTCTAATGTGTGGGCTGAGGGAGAGCCATCATTGGTCTATTCATCTACATAGGAGGAACAATATTTTCTCCCTGCAACCCACTTTGTTACCCCACCTTAGCCTTCCACAAGAGCCTCCTAGCTGGTCTCCCTCCAGCCACTCCTGGCCACATAATCTCTCCACAACAGTTTAGAAGTCACTTGCCTGAGTTGGCAGTCTCTGAAACCCATTGAAATGAGTTATTCAGAGACTATCTTCCCCACAGGTCTGCAAGCTTCATAAAGGAAGATGGCATGTTTTTAACTGTTTCCAAGCACCTCAGACATAATAGAAGCTCAATAAATATTTGTCCAATTAATGAATGAATATATAGAATATCTTTACAGTTAAGTAGCTCTAATTCTTTTCTATTGAATTTAAATTTCAGGTCCTTAAAATGACAGGGAATATTAAAATATTTATCAAATGTACATTTAGCTAAGTTTTTAAAGTCTGAGAACCTATATATACAAATCAAATGAATAGCCATTTTTGGAATCTTATGATGAATGAATTACTATTTTAAAACATCAAGGGTAAATGTCTATTGAATGACACTTTTAAAAGCAAAAAAGGAACGTCAACCTGTGTTTAAAAAGTAATGTATTAACCTATAATGGAAAAGAATCTGAAAAGGAATATATATGTGTGTGTGTGTGTGTGTGTGTGTGTATATATATATATATATATATATATATATATATATCCCCGAATCACTTTGCTGTACACCTGAAACATTGTAAATCAACTATATTTCAAGAAGAAATAAAAATTTTAAAAATTACAAAAAACTTTTAAATAATGTATTTAATTTAACAGGGTTCTAGTTTATGGGAATGATCTGGAAAATTCAGAGCCCTAACCACCTAAAAATGATCATTCCTTAATAGCAAGTGTGGTTTTTACTTCCAGACTTACCTGGATAAGTGCCAGCATTCTCTAAGTCACATTTGCTGTATGAAATTAACATTTGTAAATGGAGTCTAATTAAATTTTGTGATTTAAAAAAACAGTTATAAGTTAATTGTCCTGTTGTTCCTCCTTGTTCTTTTTATAACAGTTAGTATTTAGACATCATCCTATAGTTAAGATACAAAGCACTTACCAATATCAATTTAATAATGAATTCAATAGTTCTTTCTCTATATTCAATATTGTAACTTTGATCAAAAAAGAAATGCACTGATCTTTCCTTTTCAATTTTGAAAAGGAACAGAATGAAAGAAAATTGTCTTATTGCTTGGCATTTGTTCATTCGTTCATTCATTCATTTGTTCAACACATGTGTTCAAAGTTAGGTCCTTTGGCAGTGTTCTTTATCTGATTTTCTGTTCTCCTTTGGAAACTTACTCCTGCATTAATTTTTCTACTACGGTATTTTCATCCTCTGCTCTACCGACTGTAAAGTATTCAAACCTCTCCCATCATTAAAAATAAAGAAAGAGAGGATGGAGGAGAAGGGGAGTGGCAGTGCCAGGGAGGGAGGAAATTTCCTTTGATTTTACATTTCTCTCTGGCTATAGCTCTCATCTTTCTTCTATTTAAGGGCCAAGATTCGAACAGTTAACAATATGTTTCCAATTCTTTACCTCCCATTCAGTTTTTAAATACACACACACATACACACAATTGTAAAATTCATTCTTACTGTGGAAAAGTTGGAAAATGCAGTCAAATGTAAAGAAGAAAACCCAAATCATTCATAAGCTTACAGACTCTAGATAACCACTATTGACATTTACTTCATTTTGTATATGTGCATACCATTATTACAATCAGAATCATGTCCAGTTTTGTATTTTGGTGACATTAAATTTTGATCATTTTACTATGTCATTAAACATTCTTCAAAAGCATAAAATTTTAAGGCTACAAAGTATTCCATCATACGGTTTTGCAATCATTCTCATTGATTTCAGATTTTTACTTTTTATATGAGTGTATTAAACTTTTCCCTCATCTCTGATTATTTCCATAGGTAAATTTCTAGAAGTGGAATTCCAGGGTTAAAATGTATCTGTGTTTTAAAATACTTGCTACAAATTTAAAATCACTTTCTAGAAAGAAAGTATGCATTAAAACATTAATAGTATGTGAAACTGCTCATGGCATTGAATCTTCAGCATTCTTGGGTATTATAATCTTACTCACTTTTATTAATTTAGTAAGTGAACAAGAGTTTCTGGGTTTAATTTGCATTTCTTTTGTTACCAGTTTTATTGAATTTTTAAAATGTGCTTATTAGACCTTTTATTTCTTCTCTGAATTGTGTATCATGTGCTTTACTCATTTTCTCCTAATATTTTAGTGTTTTTAAATCCATTTGTGTAAGCTTTTTATATTTTAAAAGTCATAATTGTAGCTACAGTTTTTCCTTTGTCTGCCTTTTATTATTTTTTATGTTCAGACGTCAAAATTTTTATGTCAATGAACTGTTGAAATTTTTTTTCTTAGACCTACAAATTCATTTCTTATCCAGAGAAAAGATAATATACACCAGAACTTGGCTTTAGTTCTTATGACTTAGATATTTTCCCACCCATTTAATTCTTTAATCCATCTAGGGAGAGTTAAGAATCTAAACTGATTTGCTCCAAATCGCTAACCAATTATTCAACTACCCATTGTGAAAATGCCTTCTCTTCTCTCCTCAGTTGTGGTGCCTCTTTTATCAGATGCTATTATTTATTACTGTTTATTATTCCAGATGAATTTAGGATTATTAATAAGTCAATAAAAGAAAACAATTGGACTTTTGTCACACCTATAATTCAATTTAAACACACACATAAAATATTTACAATGAAAACCTAAAATACCCAAGGATTCTCTTAACACAAAATGTATAGGCTATCTTTCTATATTTTTCAAAGTATAAAATTTTGCTAATATATAAATAAAGATCTGAATACAATGAGAAATATACTACACTCCTGAACAGCCTGAAGATAGCAATTTTTCCTAAATTAATTTATAGAAAAGGAAATTTGCCAACCAAATCTTATTTTTTAAAATAAAAATATGAATTGTCCGCCAGAGGGCAGACAGCAGAAGCAAGAAGAACTACAATCCTGCAGCCTGTGGAACAAAAACCACATCACAGAAAGATAGACAAGATGAAAAGGGAGAGGGCTATGTACCAGAAGAAGGAACAAGATAAAACCCCAGAAAAACAACTAAATGAAGTGGAGATAGGCAACCTTCCAGAAAAAGAATTCAGAATAATGATAGTGAAGATGATCCAGGACCTCGGAAAAAGAATGTAGGCAAAGATCAAGAAGATGCAAGAAATGTTTAACAAAGACCTAGAAGAATTAAAGAACAAACACCTAGAAGAATTAAAGAACAAAGAAACAGAGATGAACAATACAATAACTGAAATGAAAAATACACTAGAAGGAATCAATAGCAGAATAACTGAGGCAGAAGAACGGATAAATGATTTGGAAGACAGAATGGTGGAATTCACTACCATGGAACAGAATAAAGAAAAAAGAATGAAAAGAAATGAAGATAGCCTAAGAGACCACTGGGACAACATTAAACGCAACAACATTCGCATTATAGGACTCCCAGTAGAAGAAGAGAGAGAGAAAGGACCCCCACAAAAAATTTGAAGAGATTATAGTTGAAATATTCCCTAACATGGGAAAGGAAATAGTGACTCAAGTCCAGGAAGTGCAGAGAGTCTCAGGCAGGATAAACCCAAGGAGAAACATGCCGAGACACATAGTAATCAAACTGACAAAAATTAAAGACAAAGAAACTTTATTGAAAGCAGCAAGGGAAAAACAACAAATAACATACAAGGGAACTCCCATAAGGTTAACAGCTGATTTCTCAGCAGAAACTCTACAAGCCAGAAGGGAGTGGCATGACATATTTAAAGTGATGAAAGGGAAGAACCTACAACCAAGAATACTCTACCCGGCAAGGATCTCATTCAGATTCGATGGAGAAATCAAAAGTTTTACAGACAAACAAAAGCTAAGAGGATTCAGCATCACCAAACCAAACCAGCTCTACAACAAATGCTAAAGGAACTTTTCTAAGTGGGAAACACAAGAGAAGAAAAGGACCTACAAAAACAAACCCATAACAATTAAGAAAATGGTCATAGGAACATACATATCAATAATTACCTTAAACATGAATGGATTAAATGCCCCAACCAAAAGACACAGGCTCACTGAATGGATACAAAAACAAGACCCATCTATATGCTGTCTACAAGAAACCCACTTCAGACCTAGGGACACATACAGACTGAAAGTGAGGGGATGGAAAAAGATATTCCATGCAAATGGAAATCAAAAGAAAGCTGGAGTAGCAATAATCATATCAGATAAAATAAACTTTAAAATAAAGAATGTTAAAAGAGACAAGGAAGGACCCTACATAATGATCAAGGCATCAATCCAAGGAGAAGATATAACAATTATAAATATATATGCACCCAATACAGGAGCACCTCAATACATAAGGCAACTGCTAACAGCCATAAAAGAGGAAATCGACAGTAACGCAATAATTGTGGGGGACTTTAACACCTCACTTACACCAATGGACAGATCATCCAAACAGAAAATTAATAATGAAACACAAGCTTTCAATGACACAATAGACCAGATAGATTTAACTGATATTTATAGGACATTCCTATACAGGTTCCTATACAGGTTACGCTCTCTTCTCAAGTGCACACGGAACATTCTCCAGGATAGATCACATCATGGGTCACAAACCAAGCCTCAGTAAATTTAAGAAAATTGAAATCATATCAAGCATCTTTTCTGACCACAATGCAATGAGCAAAAAAACAAAAACAAAAACGAAAAAAAGGCCTGCTGGTTACAGAAAGATAAACATCCCAAATGTTCATTCAGAGGGGGCTAGTGAAAGCAATTATGTCTGCACAGTGGAACACTCGGCAACCTTCAAAAAAAAAAAGAATCCACCTGCCAATGCTGGGGACACGGGTTCAAGCCCTGCCCCGTGATGATCCCACATGCCACGGAGCAACTAAGCTAGCAAGCCACAACTACTGAAGCCCATGCATCTAGAGACCGTGCTCTGCAACAAGAGAAGCCACAGCAATGAGAACCCTCACACCGCAACGAAGAGTAGCCCCCACTCCCCAGAACTAGAGAAAGCCCACTTGCACCAACGAAGACCCAACGCAGCCAAATAAATAAAATAAATATGTAAATTAATAAATAAATTTACTTAAAATAATATGAATTGTCCTAACCATGCACAGCTAAGACACCATTTTTAAGTAAATTACATTTCTTTGTCAGGTAAGCATAAATAGGAACTTTTCATGTACTCAGTTTCTAGCCATCCACAATATATTGGTTGACATTCTTATTCTATAGGTAAACATGGTAGACACAACTCGTGTTTGTTACATGGAGTAAAATAACATCTTGGTCTAAGTCACCAAGAATGTTTGAAAATCAACCAATTAGACACCTGTCATAGGTTGGGTTCCCTGGGAAACAGTGTGAGACTGAGGTTAACGAGTGTAAGGTTTATTAGGGATGCTCTTGGGATCCACACTTGAGGAAGGGAAGGAAAGGAAGCAAGATTAGGGAAGAGAGAGGAGTTGGGCTATGACAGAGTCTCAGCAAAAGCCTCAGCCAACCCCACAAAGAGCTCAAGGCTGCGGTGGCCCTTCAGAGCTGTCTTGAGTTAGGGTGAGGACCCGGATATTTTTACCTCTGTATTGACCAGTCATGGGACGCAGGCTGCCTTGGGAAAAGAGTGTGACCTCGGGCGAATCAGCTTTCTTTCACGGAGATACTTCCCCAAGAGGGCAGATAAGTGAGGGCTTCTGACAGCAGCAGTCCTAAAGGGGGAGAGGGGCAGTGTCCTGCGGTGTCCTCTGTAGCATAAACTTAAATTCATCCTCATAATTTCCACATCGTGTATCATCAATGTCTATTCAATAAGATTTGTAACAGTAGAAAACAATTCTTGAGAGAATTATTTTTTAAAACACACAGCCTAGTGTACTCCATGTCATAAACAGATAAGAAATAGAAAAGAGGGACTTCTCTGGTGGTCCAGTGGTTAAGACTTCACCTTCCAATGCAGGGGGTGCAGGTTCAATCCCTGGTCAGGGAGCTAAGATCCCACATGCCTCGTGGCCAAAAAACCAAAACATAAAACAGAAGCAATATTGTAACAAATTCAATAAAGACTTAAAAATGGTCCACATCAAAAAAGAAAAAAAAATCTTAAAATGAAAAAAAAGAAAGGGTTCTAAGGTCCTCTTGTCTGACTCTTGGGCATGAAAAACTATAATGGAAGCGTTTGGATTTTGCTTTCCATCCCCTTTGCTTTTCATTGTCTTCTTTGGTGAAGCAGCAAAGCAAAAAGAAGCCAGGGAAAAATAGTAAGAGATCAAGGTTCACATATATTCTTGAACAGGGAATGCTGATAGTGATCTATCCATATTAAGAAAGATAGCTCATTCTTCTGACCTTTATGAAGTGGGGTTGGGGGATGAGGGGACAGGTAGAGATGGAGGGGAGAATAGGAGGGTTGCAGAGGTGCCGACCGAGGAAGATTGCAGGGGAAGGAACAGAAGGAAAAATGACCAAACCCCTACTTGTGCCCACCTCTAAGTCACATGCTTGCGTGCTGTCTGTTTCGCCTTCACAACAAACTTTGAGGTAGGCACTATTAGCCCCAGTTTTCAGAGGGAGGATGTGAAGGGCAGAGAGGAGGTATAGCTTAGTCAAGATTTTATAGACAGTAGCTGAGCTAGAATTCAAACTCCCATCTGTCTGCTCTCAGTGCCTGTGTTTCTTTCTGTTATGTGCTATAAATATGAGGGATAGAACAGGACCAATTAGAAATCATCCTGCCATTCTAGCATCACTCAGCTTTATCATCCATGTGGTTTAATGAACATTTATTGAGTGATTACCAGGCACCTTACTATTTGTTGGGATTAAAAAGCGATGAGTAACATACAGTATTAGTCATGAAGATCTACTGTGCTTATCAGCCCTGTTAATTACTAGCCTATCGATTTTGCCATTTTGTTCCTATACCCGTGGCAAAGTAATGGAAATGGTCATCCAATTAATTTCTTGGATAGGTTGCCCGAGTTACCTAAATGCATGACAAGCTGACATTTGAAAGACATTAAAAACATAAGGTATGCCCGGAGGTGGATCTTTGGAGATGAAAGGAGAAGCTGCTGGCATGGACGGGGGACTCCTTTTTCTAATGGAAGCAAAGTAAAAGAATGTGATGTAAGAGGAGTAAAAATGCGAGGTGAGGTGGACACTCCTGAGTTGTTTGTTGACTTCAGTGAAGGACCTAAGAGAGTAAGCTAGAGGCTGTACATTCTTTCTCTTGGTATAACGTCCTGGTTACAAGCATGGGCTTTGCTGTGAAATATACGCAAGTTCCCGTCTTGTCCACATGTGAGATGCATGTGTGGGCAAGTGACTTATCTTCCACTATCTTGAGTATCTTTACTATAAACATCCCTGTCTTGACAGGGATATTTATAGTACCCATCTCATAGGCTTGCCATGTGGGCTACATGAGATACAGGCTTAAATAGGGCCTGACACTTTTTGCTTTCTGCTGATTAGCTCTTGTTAAGAATTAGTATGCTTTACTTGAACACTTATTTAGCTCTAGTTTATATTCAATATGGGAGACAGTAGAGCCTGGTGGTTTAAAAAATGGTGTCTGGAACTGGACAGCCAGAGTTCAAACCCAGACTCTGCCTTGTGCTGGCTATGTGAGTGACCTTGGGCGAGTTACTTAACCACACTGGGCCTCAATTCTCTTGTCTGCAAAGTGGAGATTATGACAGATCCTACTCCAACGTTGTCATGTAGGTTTTGACTTCATGTATATAAAGCCCCTAGGACAATACCATATAGAAGAGCTATGTGTTCACAGTTATCTACATACACACACAGATATGTGTACTTCTAAAATAAAATACTCGAAGTTATTGATTCAGATGTAACACGTCCAAAATTGAACTCACCCATTTTTTCCCCCAATCCAAACCCTTCCCCTCCTCCCATAGACCCCATCTTGGGAAACTGCACCACTGCAGGCACAGCTGCTCAGGTGAGAGGTTGAGGATACATATGTCTTCAGACATACACGAACACACTGGAAAGTACACACACACACACACACACACACGCACACACACACCAGCTACAAATGGTCCAAGCGCTACAGTCCCTTCTCTGGGGAAACGAGCAACACACTTAGTCCTGTGCTGAATTTCCCTGGGAAAGGCACTTGACTTCTGTAACAGAATCTAAGGTCAAGATAAGGTGGGAGGAACACGCAGCTCGTGGTACAGCCAGGCCAGAGAGTAACCCTAGTGTCCTCTTCACCTTTCTTATCAGCCTTCTTGCCTTCTTTCCATCACTCCCACTCGCCATTGCTCCCCTGGGGCCTCCCCTGTGCCCAGTCCCTGGTTTCAGTGAATTTCAGCAATGAGCCTTAGCTTAAGTATGAACTCTAATTAAAGTATTTGCTGATAACTTCACGTAGGAAACCTCCTAGGGGGGCCTTCTTATTTTTTACAGGAGGAAAAGTCAGTGCCTGCTTCTGCCTCTCCAGCCCTCCCCGTTTCTCCTTACTTTCTGTCCTGTCGTGGGACGAGCTCGCAGCAAGTGGAGCAGTGGGACGTGTGGTTTTTGGTTTTATTCTCGGTGCTGCTTCTCTGGAGGTGCCCGGTTACACGTGCAAGGTTTGCCAGGACACAACCCACATCAGCTGTACTGCTCCCTTCCCAGGTGATGGGGCAAAGCAGGGCTGCTATTTTCGTTTAGAAAAAAGTTATCACCAGGTATCTAGTCCGTCTCTTTGGCTTTTCTCTTATAAGACACTTTCACATATTTAGTGGGGGAAAAGAAACGAGCCAGAGGACACATTAAAAAGAGGAAGGAGACAGGTTTAGGTGAGGGCCTTGACAAGTTCTCTGAACAGACTGGACGTGCCTTGGATGTGCCAGTGGCCATGCAGGTGTCAGCTGAATGAGTGCCCAGGTAGATCCTGAAAGCATCACAGAAAGCATTTCAAGCTGGGACGCTGGAATTTCCTCCATAACATCCCTAATAAGGGGGCTTCTAGCCTCTTGGGGCTATTTCTTTCGTTTTCAGGTTATCCTTTCTCTGCCCTTCACTACTCCTTCTTCTCCTCTCCTCTGTCACCGATATTCTAGAGCTGCTTCTTGTATATTCTTTAGGTAGCTACCACCATCCCCTGGGGCCGGTGCCACCCCAATTCTGCCTTGTTTTCTCTTCCTCAGCATAAGTACTCAGTCATTCCTTATATATGTGTTGACAATATGAGCTGCACTTTAAAATTTCAAGTATATGGTCTGTGCTCACTTTGGCTATCTGATGTCAAGGCCCCTGTCCCAGATTTTGTTTGGAGAAGATGTTGCTCTGGATTGCTGGGCTACTCCTGTAAATTCTCTAATTCTGACCCCTGATCCTTCCCTCTTCCTCTCCCTTCAACCCATCACAACTTCCTAAATATTCACTTGGCACGGGTACCTGTAAAGTTTGCTGACCTCCAAAGAGCTCTAAACATTATTCTAAACTGCCGATGGACATGGAATACAGGGGTGACCAGAATGTGTTAAGAGAGGGTACAAATAATAAATCCTACATGGCAGAGAAGTACGGAGAGAGTGCAGAGTGAGGGTGTAGAGTTAATGTAAAAGAGGAAAAGTGCCTCCAGTCCAATTTATACCTGAAATCCCTTAAAACTCTGTGTCTTTATTTTCCTAGATAAATGTTTGCCTTTTGTAGATTATATTTGATTCCCTGTCTCTTTATAAGTTAATATTTTTCTGTGGTCCTCAATTAATTGTTCAACTTCTTCCTGAAAAGTATTTACTGAACCCTTGATACTCAAGAACCAATGCCACAGGCATCACCTGGGAGCTTGTTAGAAATGCAGGATCTAAGACCTATGGGATCAGAACCTGAATTTTAACCAGATCCTCAAGTGATCCCTATGCCCACTGAAGTCTGAGAAACACTGCATTAACCCATCACAGCCGCCTGCAAACACTCTATGCTTCCTTGTCAGTGGCTGAAAACATCTTAAAATTGTGTTCCAAAACTGCACCAACATATACTGATCGTTTATCCTTGACTGCGTGCGTTGATTTTTCTCTTAAAGTTGCGTATAGTCGGGGACACTCAGGACGGGGGTGATGTAAGTACTCTACCCCTCCAAGAAGTAGAGGGGTAGAGTACCTTACTGTACTTCTAGGAGAAGATGGAGATTTAAATCTTTGTCTTAGGATAAAAATGGTGATGAGGAAAGGAAGAGGAATGAGCAGAATCTAAAGTAACCTCAGGACTGGAGCTGAAAGCGTGGACTTGGAATGGCCATATTGGGTAGCAGTGAGAATAAGTTACCAGGCACTAATCTAATACCCATGGTTGGAAAGCAGAAGCAATGTAGGGGCAGCTAAGAGACTATCTTGTGGACATTTAGCAAAGAAATAACACGTCTAAAAAGGATGTTGCAATTTCTCAGAGAAGTTGTAAAAGGTGGACTGGTACTTTTCCAAGCCTCAGTTTTTCCATCTGTCAAATGGAGGGTAATTTCCAGTGTGCCGATTGTTGTAAGGAATAAAAACAAATCACACAAAGAGCTTAGACCAGGGTCGGCACATAGGAAGCAGTGAACTGGCACAGAGGTAGCTAGAGTTATTCTATCACTACTCTTGAGAGACTGAAAGCAGAGAACCTATCTAGGAAGCTCTTCTAGTAGTAAAAATAATAGCAACAGTGATTAAGTCCTCACTGTGAGCTGGGCACTTTTCTAAAAGTGCTTTACAGAAAGTAGCACATATATGCCTCACCACAGTCCTCTGAGATAGGTACTGTTATCCCCATTTGTCAGATTGAAAACTGAAGGACAGAGGGGATCAGCGATTTGCATAATTTCTCCACCACCACGCTACTCCACTACACGTGTTCCAGTGAAGACAAGGAAGAGGGGTATGGAGGGAGAAATAGAAAAGAAAGGGATGAGCAAAAACCCACCAGGGAGGAAGAGTGGCAGTGAGTGAGCAAACAGCCCTGGATGAATAGACAAGGGCCCAAAATAACTCTGAACTGCTGAGCAGAGCTGGGAGAAAAATGGCACCCATGCCAGAGATGGAGGTTTGTTTTGGTTTTGGTTTACCATACTCGAAATATTTAAGGTTTGATCAAAATCTCTGGGATCATTTTGAAGCCATAAATAATTATTTTTGAAAACTAAGATTGCTTTTGTTTTTTTGAACAAAGAATACTCAGAACCAGCCATCCACCTGAAGCCTGTGTGTTCAGTGATTAGTTCTGTACATAGGTGAGCATTTCTCTCAAGTAGCACATATTTAAAGAGCATAAGTGGCTTTTTTTCACACCCCATTTAATTTACACTGGTTTTACCTTCCTGCACAGATGGCCTGCTTTTCCTCTTCCTGTGCTTAATTATAACTGAAGCCGAAGAGTGTTAAATGCCCATGAGGATTCAGTGGCGTTAAAGGATACAGGAAGAGGAGTCAGATGGCGCCAGTATTACAACAAACCTGCAAGGAATGGTTCCTAAAGTTATGATATTATGCACAAAGCATTAAAAAGATATTTTGCAGCATCGTTAATAAAATGGGAAGATGCAAGAAATGTTAACTGAAAATAAAGGAGGAAACTGAATAGTATATGCAGTATAATTCTCAAATGGTGAAAGTAAAATATATATAAATGTATGCTTATATTTATCACATATTTTTAAAAGGCTGAATAGTCATTTTATAATCAGAAAAATCCCGTGCTTTTAAAAAAGAAAAGCAACACTTAGAGCCTCTGTTTTTCCTGTTAGGTGTTTAAATCTGAATGAAAGCTGCAGTTTCTGCTGAATTTTTTGCCTGGTCTGTTTGGGAGAGCCTTAAGTTCAGGGAAGAAGAGAGGAGCTCATCATCATCACAAGCTGTCAATTGTTTAGCGACACTAAGTAGAATTGCTCTTCCTATTAAGTGGAAAAGTCAGCCCAGAGGGACAGGAAGAGAGGGTGGTGGGAAGGAAGAACCTTCAGAAGAGCCTTCCTCTTCAGCATTTTTCAGTGATGATTACACCAGGGACTCCGCCAGCTGCAGCCTGCAGCTGTGTTTCCAGCTGTGCCTGGATAGGGCTGGAGGATGTGTATGTCAAGTGCCCTAGCGCCGGGAGCATGCAGACTAGTCAGCACATGCAGTGGAGCTGTGGCTGCACTGAAACTCTAGGAAGGGGCTTTCTGGACAACTTTCAGAAGGCTGAAGTTCTACCTTTCAGATGTCAGAAAGATCAAGTGAGTCCATGTACGTAAAAAACTGAAACTTACAAAGCACTATATTGATTCACTTGTTGAGATGATTTCTGTCCTTAAGCTCTAAAACTTTAAAGCTTAATCACGGTGACTTTCATAAATGCAGCAGATAAAATCTTTTTATTGCTTAGCATATTTTAAAATTCTGAAAACAACATTACAGTGACGATAAAGAATGCTTTATAGCAAGAAAATTATGATCCATCACTCTCAAGAACCAAATTATTTCCATTTGGGGGGCTTTAAAGTGTTTATGCTTATAGTATAAGAAAGTTACATTACATTACAGAAATTCTGAAGAAAAAATATCATCCCTCTAAAATACCGTGACCCTAAGGCAACTGTCGTCAGTTATGTGTATCCTCTTCCAAGTTTTTTTCCTAGAGGCAACATCTTTAAAATTTAAATTGTAGTGGATATAATAAATTTGTAATCTGATTTTCTTTTGCTTTTCTGTTTGACACCATATTAAGTAGGAGTCAGTTTAGGATAATGGTTAAAAAATCTCATGCTCTGGAGTCAGGTAGGAGCTTCTTTAAGGAGTTCTCCTCCTATTAACTGGAAAGGGGAAGTCACTCAGATCACTGAAAGAGGGCAGGGGAAATGAAAGAAGAATCTTCAAAAGAGACTTCAAAGGGGGGTAATACCCACTTCACAGAATTATTGTGAGACAGATATGAAGTAATATCCTCAACATTGCTAATTTATGGCCTGGGAAAGCATAGAAAGCATTCAGTATATGGTAGTTATTGTATCATACATATGTTGTTACATAGACTTTATGCTAATTATTTTAATACTAATATAAGATTCCATAGATAAATGTACTATAATATCTCTATTGTTGACCATTAATTTTCTTATAATTTTTCAGTATTATAAATAATGCAGGACATGGCTTTTCTTACATTTTAGATTATCTCTTGAGACCATACACAATTTAATGGAACTACTATGTCAATGAACATTTTCTTGGTTCTTAATACATTTTGCTATATTGATTTCCAAACATGTTTCAACTTATAATGTCATTATCAATATTTGAACACAATAGTTTTACTGCACCATTGCCAGGATTAAATATTAAAGTTAATTTGTGTGTGTGTGTGTGTGTGTGTGTACATGTGCACACATACATGTGTTTGTGTATGCTCACTAATTTGGTAAGAAGCTAATGATGATGTATGAGGATTTTTGCTAAGCCAGGGCAAAACCTCTGATAAGCTGGCATGTGGAATTAGGAAGCAATGCTCCCTAGAGGTACTCTTCATGATCTGGGAAGACTAAGTTTCTAACTATTGTAGAAAGTTCCGGAAATTTAACTCCCATGGTATATGCAGAACAGATGCCCAACTGTATCTCCTCACTTGCATTTGTCCAAGAACTCAGTGGGAACGAAATAGTGTTCAGCTCAGGAATGGGGGTCATCAGGTGTAAAAAATTTTAATGGTAAAAGAGAGAACCTCCAAAAAAGAAAGGAAGGAAAGAAGGAAGGGAGGGAGGGAGGGAGGGAGGAAGAAAAGAAGGAAGAAAAACTAAACTTCAAGAAGAGGCAGTTGAGCCTTTGAGGAAAAAATTCTCTTTGAATAAAAGTATATTCTGGGCTTCCCTGGTGGCGCAGTGGTTGGGAGTCCGCCTGCCAATGCAGGGGACTCGGGTTCGTGCCCCGGTCCGGGAGGATCCCACGTGCCGCGGAGCGGCTGGGCCCGTGAGCCATGGCCGCTGAGCCTGCGCGTCCGGAGCCTGTGCTCCGCAGCAGGAGAGGCCACAGCAGTGAGAGGCCTGTGTACCGCAAAAAAAAAAAAAAAAAAAAAAAAAAAAAAAAAAAAAAGTATATTCTGACAGAGTAGCTCAACAGCAAGGTCTCACTGCTGAAAAGAGTTGGTGCTTTCTGAGCACTTAGAAAGAGAAGATGGTAATAAAAAAAGGAAAAACATATCACATGTCTGCTGTAGCAATCTTTCTCTGAAACAACTGGTCAGGAAAAGTCAGTATTTCCAACCAGGTAGAGAGTGAAAAAAGCCCTAGAGTCGGTGGGCCAGACAGTAGCCTGTGGGCAACAGAGCATTAGCCATTGGGGGGACAGGGATGGCTGAGACAGGGACAACAATGCTCTGGGCACCACTTTGATGACGTGAGGCAGTGGGCCTACTTGTAGCTGTTTGCTGTCCTCTTTCTGAATTTCTGCTTCTGATCTACTATGGTCTTGGAAACTAGATACCAAATCTTGTCAGACTTAGTGGTAAAATAACAATAAAAAGTCTCTAGGAGGAGGATCCTGGGAAGGTAGTGGAGTAGGAAGCACCAGAAATGTCTTCCCACCTAGAAAAAATTGGACTGGCAGAATCTGTCTGATGTAACCATTTTGGAACTTTGGAATTTGTTGAAGGCTTGAAACTTCCAGAGGAAGGTGTGGATGTTAAATTGCAGTTAATTTTGATTAATTTACCTCACAGCACAGTAGCAGCTACCCAGTATCCACCCCCCAGACCCTTGGCAGGCAGCCATGCACACATTCCAGGAGAAGGTTGTATGCAGCTTGTAGGAGCCAGAGTGGGCAGTACAGGTCCTGTCTTACAAATAGTGGAGATCTGTACTATGATGACTGATTACTGCTTCTGAGCACAGAGGTACAAAGAGATGGGTGGCCATTGTTGTTGCATCTCTCTCCATTGTAAGTTCCTCCCCCTATTGCTGAAGTTACTTACAAGGGATTTAAGTGCCAATGTCTTTTTACCTAATCATTTTTTCTTTTTTCTTCCCTTCTGGTAGCCAGACATTAAAGACTAAGATATTCAAAGGTAACTGCAAAAGTGGGGGACATTGGAAAGTTATTGCACATGCCCAGGGAAAGGCATACACTCAGAAGAGACCTGAGAAGATCTAAGTTTACACCTCAGGCCAATCCTTGGCACAGAGACATCCCACAACAATCAACCAATAAAGAAAAACAAAAACAAAATCCATCAAACTCTAGGGAAAGGGAAGAATCTGATTTCCAGAGTTACTATATTATTAGATTCAAATGTCCAGTTTTCAACAACAACAACAAAAAAATCACAAAGCATACAAAGGAACAGGAAAGTAAGGCTCATTCAAAAGGAAAAAATAAGCAAAGAGAAACTGTTCCTGAGAAAGACCTTATGGCAGACCTATTAGACAAAGTCTTTAAAACAACTGTCTTTGAGATAGCTTCATCCACCAGAGGGCAGACAGCCGAAGCAAGAAGAACTACAATCCTGCAGCCTGTGGAACAAAAACCACATCACAGAAAGATAGACAAGATGAAAAGGGAGAGGGCTATGTACCAGAAGAAGGAACAAGATAAAACCCCAGAAAAACAACTAAATGAAGTGGAGATAGGCAACCTTCCAGAAAAAGAATTCAGAATAATGATAGTGAAGATGATCCAGGACCTCGGAAAAAGAATGTAGGCAAAGATCGAGAAGATGCAAGAAATGTTTAACAAAGACCTAGAAGAATTAAAGAACAAAGAAACAGAGATGAACAATACAATAACTGAAATGAAAAATACACTAGAAGGAATCAATAGCAGAATAACTGAGGCAGAACAGGTAAGTGACCTGTAAGGCAGAATGGTGGAATTCCCTGATGTGGAACAGAATAAAGAAAAAAGAATGAAATGAAATGAAGACAGACTAAGAGACCTCTGGGACAATATTAAACGCAACAACATTCACATTATAGGGCTCCCAGAAGGAGAAGAGAGAGAGAAAGGACCCAAGAAAATATTTGAAGAGATTGTAGTCGAAAAATTCCCTAACAAGGGAAAGGAAATAGTGACTCAAGTCCAGGAAGCACAGAGCATCTCAGGCAGGATAAACCCAAGGAGAAACACACCGAGACACATAGAAATCAAACTGACAAAAATTAAAAACAAAGAAAAATTATTGAAAGCAGCAAGGGAAAAAAGACAAATAATATACAAGGGAACTACCATAAGATTAACAGCTGATTTCGCAGCAGAAACTCTGCAAGCAACTCTATGCCAATAAAATGGACAACCTGGAAGAAATGGACAAATTCTTAGAAAGGTATAAACTTCCATGACTGAACCAGGAAGAAATAGAAAATATGAACAGACCAATCATAATTAATGAAATTGAAACTGTGATTAAAAATCTTCCAACAAACAAAAGTCCAGGACCAGATAGCTTCACAGGTGAATTCTATCAAACATTTAGAGAAGAGCCAACACCCATTCTTCTCAAACTCTTCCAAAAAATTGCAGAAGGAACACTCCCAAACTCATTCTATGAGGCCACCATCACCCTAATACCAAAAGCAGACAAACATACTACAAAAAAAGTAAATTACAGACCAATATCACTGATGAATATAGATGCAAAAATCCTCAACAAAATACTAGCAAACAGAATCCAGCAACACATTTAAAGGATCATACACCATGATCAAGTGGGATTTATCCCAGGGATGCAAGGATTCTTCAATATACACAAATCTATCAACATGATACACCATATTAACAAATTGAAGAGGAAAAACCATATGATCATCTCAATAGATGCAGAAAAAGCTTTTGACAAAATTCAACACCCATTTATGATAAAAATTCTCCAGAAAGTGGGCATAGAGGGAACCTACCTCAACATGATAAAGGCCATATACAACAAACCCACAGCAAACATCATTCTCAATGGTGAAAAACTGAAAGCATTTCCTCTAAGATCAGGAACGAGACAAGGGCGTTCACTCTCACTACTATTATTCAACATAGTTATGGAAGTCCTAGCCAAAGCAATCAGAGAAGAAAAAGGAATACAAATTGGAAAAGAAGAAGTAAAACTGTCACTGTTTGCCAATGACATGATACTATACATAAAGAATCCTAAAGATGCCACCAGAAAACTATGAGAGCTAATCAATGAATTTGGTAAGGTTGCAGGATACAAAATTAATGCACAGAAATCTCTGGCATTCCTATACACTAATGATGAAAAATCTGAAAGACAAATTAAGGAAACACTCCCATTTACCACTTCAACAAAAAGAATCAAATATTCCCTAGGAATAAACCTACCTAGGGAGACAAAAGACCTGTATGCAGAATACTATAAGATACGGATGAAAGAAATTACAGATGATACAAACAGATGGAGAGATGTACCATGTTCTTGGATTGAAAGAATCAATATTGTGAAAATAACTATACTACCCAAAGCAATCTACAGATTCAATGCAATCCCTATCAAATTACCAGTGGCATTTTTCACAGAACTAGAACAAAAAATCTTAAAATTTGCATGGAGACACAAAAGACCCCAAATAGCCAAAGCAGTCTTGAGGGAAAAAAACAGAGCTGGAGGAATCAGACTCCCTGACTTCTGGCTATACTACAAAGCTACAGTAGTCAAGACAATATGGTACTGGCACAAAAACAGAGATACAGATCAATGCAACAGGATAGGAAGTCCAGAAATAAACCCACGCACCTATGGTCAACTAATCTATGACAAAGGAAGCAAAGATATACAATGGAGAAAAGACAGTCTCTTCAATAAGTGGTGCTGGGAACACTGGACAGCTACATGTAAAAGAATGAAATTAGAACACTCCTTAACACCATACACAAAAATAAACTTAAAATGGATTAGAGACCTAAATGTAAGACGGGAAACTATAAAACTCTTAGAGGAAAACATAGGAAGAACACTCTTTGACATAAATCACGGCAAGATCTTTTTTGATCCATCTCCTAGAGTAATGGAAATAAAAACAAAAATTAAAAAATGGGACCTACTGAAACTTAAAATCTTTTTCAAAGCAAAGGAAACTACAAACAAGATGAAAAGACAACCCTCAGAATGGGAGAAAATATTTGCCAATGAAGCAACTGACAAAGGATTAATCTACAAAATATACAAATAGCCCATACAGCTCAATATTAAAAAAGCAAACAACCCAATCAAAAAATGGGCAGAAGACCTAAATAGACATTTCTCCAGAGACATACAGATGGCCAACAAACACATGGAAAGATGCTCAACATCACTAATTATTAGAGAAATGCAAATCAAAACTACAATGAGGTATCACCTCACAACAGTTAGAATGGGCATCATCAGAAAATCTACAAACAACAAATGCTGGAGAGGGTGGGGAGAAAAGGGAACCCTCTTGCACTGTTGATGGGAATGTAAATTGATACAGCCACTATGGAGAACAGTAAGGAGGTTCCTTAAAAATCTAAAAATAGAATTACCATATGACCCAGCAATCCCACTACTTGGCATATACCCAGAGAAAACCGTAATTCCAAAAGAGACATGCACCCCAGTGTTCATTGCAGCACTATTTACAATAGTCAGGGCATGGAAGCCACCTAAATGCCCATTGACAGACGAATGGGTAAAGAAGATGTGGTACATATATACAATGGAATATTACTTGGCCATAAAAAGGAAAGAAATTGGGTCATTTGTAGAGACGTGGATGGACATAGAGACTGTCATACAGAGTGAAGTAAGTCAGAAAGAGAAAAACAAATATCATATATTAACACATATATGTGGAACCTAGAAAAGTGGTACAGATGAACCAGTTTGCAGGGCAGAAATTAAGACACAGATGTGGAGAACAAACGTATGGACACCAAGGGGGGAAAATGGTGGTGGTGGTGGTGGTGGTGGTGCAGTGGTTAATTGGGAGATTGAGATTGACATATATACACTAATATGTATAAAATGGATAACTAAGAAGAACCTGCTGTATAAAAAAATAAATAAAAAGAAGAAAAAACAACTGTCTTCAAGATGCTGAAAGAACTAAAGTCCAGAAATGTGGAGAAAGTCAAGCAAACAGATATGAAAAAATGAAAATATTAATAAAGAGATAGAAATCCTAAAAAAAATTCTGAAGCTGGACAGTACAATAACAGAAATTTGAAATTCACCAGAAGGATTCAAAGGTAGATTTGAGCAGACAGAAGAAAGAATCACTGAACTTGAAGATAGAAAAATGGAAATTTTCAACTCTGAGGAACAGAAAGAAAAAAGATTGAAGAAAAGTCAACAGAGAGGGCCTAAAGAACTTGTAAGACACTGTCAAGCAGACCAACATACATATTGTGGGAGTCCCAGAGGGAGGAGGAGGAGAGAGGCAGAGAGAATATGTGAAGAAATAATAGCCAAAAACTTCCTATATTTAATGAAGACATGAGTATAAACATGGAAGAAGCTCAATGGCTCCAAGTAGAATAAACTCAAAGAGACTCACACCAAGGCCCATTATAATCAAACTATCAAAAGACAAAGGGAATCCTGAAAGCAGCTAGAGAGAAGTGACTTTTCACATACAAGGGATTCAATAAAATAATCACCAAGTTTCTCATCAGAAACTTTGGAGGCCAGAAGGCAGAGGGCTGATGTATTCAAAGTGCTAAAAGGAAAAAACAAAACAAAACTGTTAACCAAGAATCTTATATCCAGCAAAACTTTGTCAAAAGTGAGGGGGAAATTAAATCATTCCCAGATAAGCAAAATCAGAGGGAGTTTGTTATTATTAGACCTGTCCTGCAAGAAATGAATAAGTTAGTTCACAAGTTGAAATGAAAGGACAATAAACAGTAACTGAAAGCCATATGAATAAATAAAGAGCTCAATAAAGATAAATACATGGGCAATTATAAAATCTAGTGTTACTGTAAAAGTGGTTTGTAACTCCACTTTTTGATTTGTACATGATTTAAGAGACATACATTTTTTAAAAAAAATTGTATTTTTAAATTGCATTTTTTAAAAAATAGTATTGATATTATTTGCAGCTTTGGTTTATAACTCCACATTTTGTTTTTTATATAATTTAAGAGACTAGTTTATGGTTTTGAACATACAATATATTAGGATGTAATTTTATGATAACAACTGAAAAAGAGGGGCAGAGTTTTTGTATGTTATTAAACTGGTATATATCCAAATTAGAGTGTTATAACTTCAGGATGTTGAAAGTAATCCCCATGGTAACCACAAAAGAAAGAACAACCCAATTCAAAAATGGTCAAAGGACTTGAATAGACATTTCTCCAGAGAAGATACACAAATGACCAACAAGCATATGAAAAGATGCACAACATCACTAGGAAACTGCAAATCAAAATCACAATGAGATAAGACCTCACACTCATTAGGATGGCTACTATTAAAATAAAACAGAAAATAACAAGTGTTGGCAAGGATATGAAAAATTGGAAATTTTGTGCACTGTGGGTGAGAACGCAAAATGGTACAGCTGCTGTGGAAAATAGTATGGCAGCTCCTCAAAAAATTAAAAATAGAATTTCAGTATGATCCAGCAAACACCATTTCTGAGTATATACACAAAACTGAAAGCAAGATCTTGGAGAGATATTTCTACACGCATGTTCATAACAGCATTATTCACAATAGCTACAACATGGAAGCGAGACAGGTGTCTGTCCATTGACAGATGAATGGAAAAACAGAATGTGATAATACATACAATGGAATATTATCCAGTCTTAAAAAGGAAGGAAATTCTCCAATATGTCACAACATAGATAAACATTAAAGACATTATGCTAAGTTAAATAATTCAGTCACAAAAAGACAAATACTCCACTTTGTATGACTCCATAAGTATGACTCCACTTATATGAGGCACATAGAGGTGTCAAATCGTAGAAACAGAAAGTAGAGTGGTGGTTGCCAGAGGCTGGGGAGTGGAGGGAGTGGGGAGTTATTGTATAATAGGTAGAGAGTTTCAGTCTTTAAGATGAAAATAGTTCTGGAGATGGAGGGTGGTAATGGTTGCACAGAAATATGAAGGTACTTAGTAACACTAAACTGTACACTTAGATGGTTAAGATGGTAAATTTCATGTATTTCATTATGTATATTTTAGAACAATAAAAAAAGGCTCTGAGAGAGAGCCTGAGGGGTTATCCTATAAGCAATGTGTATATATTTTAGTGTATGGGGTTTATAAACTCTATTTTGATCACATATTCATCCTTTTAGTTTCTTTCCCAACCCTTAGTTCTGTTCTATTCAAAGGAGTTTGTCTAGTAACTGAGTTCTAAACAGATGAGGTCATTTGGTAAATGTTTTTATAGGTTTATTTGCCCTCATCCAGATTCATAACATATAAAGGCACCATAAAGGAGTGGATAAAAAAGTAGACTCTGGAGTCAGAAAGACCTGGGTTTGAATTTGAGCTCCAGAATTAACTACCTGTGTGACTCTGGGGACTTTTGCAACCTCTCAGTTTACTCATCTGTGAAATGGAGATAATAAGGTACCATTGGAGTATTTTGTGATAACTAAACAAAATGCATATGAAATGATATGATGATGGTGCCTGGCACCAATAAGAGCCGATGCTTGTTATCATTATACTGAGAAGTCCCAGCAGGAGGCGAGAGCATTCACTCTCTCTCATTCTGCTTGCTGTTGAGACGACCATGTCAGCATAACACAGCCAGTTCACTTTGCAATTGGAATTACACACAGATCATTGCTTAATTATCAGATGATATCAACAAAATGAGGATTTGTAATGGATTTTATAAAAGAAAGAATGACTTTTCAATTAAATTTAGAAAAGAGGCAAGCAGGTGAAAAAACCTTATTTCCCTTGAGTTTACCCTATAATCACAAACTGGGCCTGAGTAAGCATATTGCTTCTTAGAACAAGGGTAAAATAAAGTCATTCAAGACCTAGTTGTGCAAAATTGGATTTCCCAAAAAGAACTGGAGATCAGATATTCAAAAGAGATACTCTTAAAAACAACATTGAGGGGCTTCCCTGGTGACGCAGTGGTTAAGAATCCGCCTGCCAATGCAGGGGACACAGGTTCGAGCCCTGATCCGGGAAGATCCCACATGCAGCGGAGCAACTAAGCCTGTGCGCCACAACTACTGAGCCTGTGCTCTAGAGCCCGCGAGCCACAACTACTGAGCCTGTGTGCCCCAACTACTGAAGCCCGCATGCCTAGAGCCCATGCTCCGCAAAAAGAGAAGACACCGCAATGAGAAGCCCGCACACCGCAACGAAGAGTAGCCCCTGCTCGCCGCAACTAGAGAAAGCCTGCGCACAGCAACAGAGACCCAGTGCAGCCAAAAATAAACAAATAAATAAGTAAATTTATTTTAAAAAACCCCAAAACATTGATATTTACATTTGAAACTAATCTTTCTTTCTTTTTTTTTTTTTTTTTTTTGCGCTACGTGGGCCTCTCACTGTTGTGGCCTCTTCCGTTGCGGAGCACAGGCTCCAGACGCGCAGGCTCAGTGGCCATGGCTCACGGGCCCAGCAGCTCCGCCGCATGTGGGATTTTCCCGGACCAGGGCACGAACCCATGTCCCCTGCATTGGCAGGCGGACTCTCAACCACTGCGCCACCAGGGAAGCCCCAAACTAATCTTTCTTAATTACTTTTTATTTATCTTTTTGATGAAGCCTTTACACACACACGCACACACACACACACATTCATAGGTTTATGCATATGTGTGTGTTTATATTCTTAGTTTGCCTACTTACATTTTTTTCACGTAAAAATAAAGAAACATGTAATTGGAAGATAGCCGTGGTGAATTTACCCCTTCATTTTGTATCATGAAAAGAGTGTTTTGGGGCCCTGGGTGACCGTCCCTTTTACCTCCCTCAGCTTCTCTCTTCCTCACTTAGGCTTAAAGAAAGAGACAGTGTAAATGAGTATATAGTATCTTTGTCTCAGAAGAAAGCACACAGTAGAAAAAAGCACGTCAATAACCGATACAAATGCGTATTTAAAACATGATTGGGATTGAAAACATATGTCCAAAGACTTGTACATGAATATTGATAGCAGCATTATTCATAATAGCCCCGTATTGACCCCAGCCTAAATGTCCATCCCCTGATGAAAAGATAAACAAAATGTGTTATATCCATACAATAGAATGTATTTATATATAAAAATATGCAAATTTGTAGTTAGTATATTTAACTCTGTGAATATACTTAAAACCCACTGAGTTGTACCCTTTAAGAGGGTAAATTTTATCGTGTGAATTTAATAGTACGTGAATTATATTTCAATAAAGCTGTTTTCAAAAAAGGAAAAGAAGAGCCGACGAGGTTCTAACGGAACTGTTGTAATTTTCTTTGTTATCACGTCTATAAATAATTTCACCATAGAAGTGTTATAGCATTTTCATAAAGAACCTGAAGGTTATTTACATAAAGCCAACTTTTTCTGAAAACATCTTCACCTTAGAAATCGGAGTTTCCCGGGAGAAGCAGGGAGCATTAACAGCAAATTGGCTCAAACCCTCTTGGAGGATTATGGAAATGTTTGCATTCTCTATTCACACTCACCAGTTGAAAATTCTGAGGCAATGTTTGTTTTCAGAACATTTAAAGCTTCCTGGAGAGATTGAATGATTCTTAAGAGTAATGCCAAAACAGCATTATGCATTTGACATGAAGAATTAAAGAGAATGACTAATGAAGTTCTAGCAAAGCTCCTTCCAAATTCTACCTCTGTTCTCTACCAGGGTATATGAGTCATTTTCCATGCCCAATTCATTTAAACAATGAATTCTTCCAGAAATTGAGAAACTAGCAAGCAATGACAAAGTCCACTCGAAAAACAAATTTGAGTTTTTGATTGTATTTCCATTTGATCCTCTCTAAGGATTAAAATGAACAGTCTCATCCACATGCTACAGGAAGGGGTTTCCCTGGTGGCGCAGTGGTTGAGAGTCCGCCTGCTGATGCAGGGGACATGGGTTCGTGCCCCGGTCCGGGAAGATCTCACATGCCGCAGAGCAGATGGGCCCGTGAGCCATGGCCGCTGAGCCTAAGCGTCCGGAGACTGTGCTCCGCAACGGGAGAGGCCACAACAGTGAGAGGCCCGCGTACCGCAAAAAAAAAAAAAAAAAGAAATGCTACAGGAAGAAGTTAGATTGAAATAATATTACAGGTTTTAAGTTATGCAATGTTTTAAATCTTATAAGTGTGGCAACTGATATGTGGGGCTAAGGATCATTCTGTTTTTTTTTAAACAGGTAAAAAATTTTATTTACTGATTTAAATTCTCCTAAAATATAAAAAAACAGAACGGTTTCCTGAATTACAGCTTTTGGCAGTAAGTAAAGGTCAATGCAAAGAACAATAAGCCTCAACTTCCTGTAGCAGCCTTTACTTCGCCCTAAAAAGAGAGACCATTTTCCTACAGAGACAGTCATTTAGATGAGACACACATCAAGTTTTTTTCTAAAGTGCCAAAACTCATATAATTCCTGTAACTGCAGATGAGAAGTATAACTTAAATACTCCAGGTGATCGCAAATCCCGAAGAGTTCCTGGTTTCTGTGACAGGGAAGAATTTGACTAGTACATAGCTGAACTAAAATCCAGGCAAAAATGCTCTACAACTTCATCTACTGGTTTGTAATTCATTAACATATTGTAAGACTGTTATTCAAATCTAGTTATGTGGTAATAAGACCTGAAAGTATTTTGTAAAAGTTTGTTTTAAAAATCCCCAGTTAAACTTAATTTGCTAATTTTCTATTCTATTATCTATATTTTTCTTTGTTTAATCTGTCTCCTTTTCTTTCCACAAATTCCCAAGGACAATTCCTTAAAAAATTATTAGTCCTATTGTTCGGTTGGAGGTGAATTTATCCCAACAATCCGCAGGTCTGTGGATGTCCAGAGTGTAACTCTGGTGAGCCAGATGGGCTCCTACAAAAACCACAGCAGTGTAGTAGGGCACAGTTTGACCGATGTTCACTCCCAGCAGGCTCAGTGCCCCCAGCATCGCCACAGTGAAGCCACTGAGCCACTGCTTGGTATCTTCACGGAACAGCAGTGCCGTGGACTTAAACCCGATCCGAGCATCATCTCTCTTGTCCTGATGAGCATAGATAGTATCGTATATTACAGTCCACATAATTCCAGAAAAATAAAGAGGAAGGCAAACAGATGGATCACAGGAGCCCTTGACAGCAGACCATCCAAGTAATGCTCCTCAATTAAAAGTCAACCCCAAGGCTAATTGAGGCCAGTATGTAATTCTCTTCATTAGCGGGTAGGTGAAGACAAGAAGTAGGGATGCTGCTCCAAGAGCTATACTGTAGTAATTCAGACATAGAAGAACACGCAGTGCCAAGGTCAGCTGTCCCCCAAGAAAAACAAAGGATTGAAAAGTTGAAATGTCTCCAGCAGCTACTGGGCGATTTGCTGTTCTTGTAACCCTGCCCCCATGGCCGCTCCTCTGTGGAGAAAGGAAGCACACTGCACTTTGCAACACCAGCTATTCAACTGATACTGGCACTTCTTACGCTGGATTTCAGTGAGGACACTAAATGATCCTGTTGCTTTATGTCGCATTCAAAAGTGATGCCACCATCTTACTCTGCAGAATTGAGAGGAGCCTCTCTGTTCCTTTCTGGGACGAATCTACTTTTTTTTTATCGTAGTCCTGGTCCCACATGTCATTAATAGTACAGCCTGCTCCAGGCATCAGAACAGCTCCAGTGCCCAAGAGGGATAACATGTACCAATCTGGAAAACAACCTGGTTCAGCTGCCAGACCAATGCTCCAAGTACATGGCAGATACAGTAGCCAGGTTCCTATGGGCTTGTCCAACCGTATGAGGCGCAGGTAGGGCTGCAGAGGGCGGGGCGCCGAGTTCACGATCGCCGCCGCAGGCAGGCTCGGCCGCCGCCCGAGCGGCCCCCGCCCGGCTGAGGGCCGCCAGTCTCCCGCGTGGAGCCCACTGGCCGCGTGCGGTAAGGTGAGGGAGCGCCGCGCGAGCCCCACAGCCACACCTGAGTCCCTGCCCGTAGGCGCCGCACGAGTCCCGCGCCTGCCGCGCCCAGCATGGCGCTCCAGAGAGCGCCGATCATTCTTAATTATAGAAAAATTTCTACACAGAAAAAATCATGGGATTAGATTCAGAGCTTATTTGGATCATACATTTAATTATACTTATTGAGAAAAACAAATTCTAATCCGTAAAACAGATTAGAAATAACAGCACAAATCTCCTTAGCCTGCCAACCAGGCTTAATAACTGATTATTAAGTTATAATATCAGTTATTATCAGAAATTACCTGTAATATTCAGTGAGCTAATTCCCTGCTAGCTCTTCTAAGAACATAGGCTCCAGAATAAAACAAAAATAAATTAAAAGAGAGATAGAGACAGAGTCAATCCTTTGCAATCTCTTTAAAGTCAAATGAAATGATTCCTTCCTGGGTCCAAACAGCCTTAGGGCTATGGTGGAAGTGAAGGGAAAGAAGATCTTCATTTCCAGGGACAGCTACCTGTCCTTCCTATTTAGAGATATCTGAACCCAGAACTGCCCCGCAACAAGCCTTTCTGACGTATCTGGAAACTTCGGAAGCCACTTCTGACGGCCCCACTCTTGATGTGACCCAATGACTAGGTACCCACGACATCTGGTCATTGTAGACCCTGTAGGGACTATTGAACCCACTTCAGATACCTTGGGACTCACTACATTAGACCTCATTTTTCACCAGTGCCTGTCCCAAACCATTCTAACACCTGTGGTTCACCTATGCACTACTCTTCTACATAGCAACCCTATTTACTTTTATTCTCACTCGCTCTACTTTGCTTGTCAAGGCCTACTTTTTCTCTCCATAGACTCAATCTCTCCATGACTCCTTTTGCATGTCAATTTTGGGGAAAAAAATTTCAAATCTCTCCAATAACCCCCTGCCACCCACAGACTAAGGGATCATATTAACCTGGGCCTAGCAGAGTAGATCAATCTGTTGCCAGACATTCTATAGACAGCTGTGCTAGCCTAAGAACCAAATAACCTGGTGTTTGCAAACAGGATACCGCTTCTCCCACAATACATCCACTTGCACGTCAATTATCTGTTTGTCCGCCAGGATTTCTCTGAACTTCTCAGCATCACAATTTCTCCAGCACCTGGGTAGTGTCTGGAAGAAGAACTTCCAGTGATCCAAAGAACACAAAGCAAAAAAACAACAGACTGAGACTATCAAAATGGGAGACACCAGGCTTCCCTGGTGGCGCAGTGGTTGAGAGTCCGCCTGCCGATGCAGGGGACGCGGGTTCATGCCCCGGTCCGGGAAGATCCCACATGCCGTGGAGCGGCTGGGCCCGTGAGCCGTGGCCGCTGAGTCTGTGCGTCCGGAGCCTGTGCTCCACAGCGGGAGAGGCCACAACAGTGAGAAGCCCGCGTACCACAAAAAAAAAAAAAAAAAAAAAAAATGGGAGACACCATTAGGCTCTGCTGCCAACACACATATCCCCTGCATATATCCCAAACTGGAAGGCCAAAGTATAGAAGTCATCAACTTCATCACCTTCCTAAGCCATCTACACAATTCTCTGTGTAAAGACCCTGACTCTAACCCCTCTCTGATGCATTTACCCCATGAAGACCTCTATTCCTATCACGTGTGTAAAGACCAAGAGATGTCACTTCATTTTTGTCATTAAAAAGCAAGTTATGATTGTTGAGGAGTTCATTGTGATTAAATATCCAGTAAACTGGTAGAAGGCCTGGGTTTCTGGCTGCTGGTGTTGTAGTATCTCTGACATAGAACTCAGTGCTAACATTCCACAGTTTCCAGGGTGCACACGGTAGGTAAAGTCTGAAGCTCAGAATTCTTTTAAGCTGCATGTTTTACTGGAGAGGAAGGGTTGGCTGTGCAAGGGGTTAAGTATTTCTGTAAGAACTGTGGGCCTAATCATAAGTCCTTGCTGTTATTGCAGTATACTGAGAATCCCTTTTTTTTTCTGAAATCATTCTAAAAGAGGCCCTTCACACAGGGAACCTGAAGAATTTCATATGTGAATATTAAAACTTTTACTCTAACAATATCAAGAAATTTGTTTAGAATGTGACAGGCAGCTAAAACTATTATGCCCACTGTGTACAATTAGGAGCAGAATTTAAAGTTATTTTTCTACCTTGAAACACTTTACAAATACAAATGTCTATGAAAAGATGCTTTGTTCATGACTATGCTTTTTCTCTGTGAAAACTCAAATGTATGTTCGTATGTATGTGTGAGTGTATATATATACACATGTATAATGTGTGCAAAAGAAAAGAAGACCCTGACTCTAACCCCTCTCTGATGCATTTACCCCACCAAGACCTCTATTCCTATCATATCCCAGAGGCTGACTCAATAATCTGGTAAAAGAAACCCAAGTACATTATCAAATGGATATTAGAAGAATGGCAATAATCAAAAACACGGACAAAAAAACATTTTTGAGGATATGGAGAAATTAGAGCTGTGCTAGTGGAAATGCAAAATGGTATAGCCACTTTGGAAAACAGTTTAGCAGTTCCTCAAAAGGTAAAAAAATAGAATTATGTATAACCTGACAATTTCACTCCTAGGTATATACTACAAAGGACTGAAAACATAGGGCCACAGAGAAACTTGTATACAAATGTTTACAGCAGCATTATTCACAATAGCCAAAAAGTGGGAACAACCCAAATGCCCATCAGCTGGTGAATGGATGAACAAAATGTAGTATAATCCATACAATGGAATATTATTCAGTCATCAAAAGGAATGAAGTACCAGGGTAAACTACAAGATGGATGGACTTTGAAAACATTATGCCAAGTGAAAGAAACCAGTCACAAAAGACCATGTATTGTAGGATTCCATTTATATGAAATGTCTAGAATAGGCAAATTCGTAGAGACATAAGCTATGTTAGTAGTTGCCCAGGGCTGGGGCTGTAGGGGAGGAAGGAATGAGAAGTGACTGATGATGGACTTGCAGTTTGTTGGCTCTTAATAGGCTCTACATTTCCCTCCCGTTGCCTTCTCAGACAAGTGGTGATAAAGGTTCCCTGCTATTGCTTGTCCCAGATTCTTCATCTTCCCTTATTAATTCTTTTAATCTTGTCCACATCTGTTTCTTGTTGGGACAATGGCTGGTGTCCTACCCCTTTCTCTGTGTATGTCCCTGATTTCTAACTCTGAGGCTTCTTGGTGCAATTCCCAATACCGACTTGCTTATTCTTTAGGGAGAACAGCATTGATGGATAGGGAGTGGAGAAAAGATTGCATATTTACAACTCTTCCCTTCTCTTTTATTCTACACGTATTACTGAGAGATGTCAACTACCCAGGACACAGTGCAGGGCTTCCCTCTATCTAGGGAATTAGTGTCTTAGAGAGACAGAGATAGAAATGGGCTCAGTGGCAGCCTGGCTGTGCTCCAATGGAATTTTAAGAGATGGCCTGGTACTCAAGTTGCCCTGAAGTTTTAGGACTTTAGCTATTGTTATTTCTAAACCTAATAGCTTTTGTGAGTGAGGGCTTGTGTTATATAGACCAACTGGCTTCATTTTTCCAGGAAAGGAGTAACTCATCTTCAGAAAACTAAGACAGTTTAGGGCCAAGGCAGAGCCTGACAAGAACCTATATTTATTTCATTATACAAAATACAGATCTTCCATTGTCAAAAGTTTACAAGGAGTTGAATCCCTTGGCTTAGCCCAGTCAACCCCAAACCACCAAAAACAAACCCTTTGTTAGGCAAAATCAAATTTATCGGCCCATTGCTATGAAGGAGATCACAAATCGGAGAAACTGTGGTGCATCTCACCAGCCAAAGTGAAAGATGGAACTAGGATAGAGAGAATTCTGGGCCAGGGTAGAGTCTGAGTTAAATTTAAATAAATCAGTGTTTTGATAGGCTCCAAGCAAAGTAAGGCAGTGTAAAGTGGTCAACATCACACTCAGACTGCAAAGTAGACCCAGGGTCTTGCTTCCTTGGAAAAAAGAAAGCTAAGATAGATGTGGGACACTGTGCGCAGAAACCCCTTATCTGAAACTCTGCATCTGGGCTGTAAATCCAGATGGCTTCTCTACATCAGAGTAACTTAGACACCCCCCCCCACACCCGGCCCAGCAAGAGTAGGTTGTTCCTCTCTTACTGATATCTTTTCAAACAACAATTTCAATCAAATTACTTACATTTCTGATAGTCTCCGATTTTAGAGAACAGTTTCTCAGCGAGGAAGAAAGTGGTAGTCACTTAACGAAGGGGATTGTTATGACACTTTATAGCTGCTGTGTGTCCTTGGGGGAAATATTGTTTCCTGTTAACTTACGCAGCTGGCTTTATCTGTGTCTTTTATTCCAATCTGATGAATGGTAGGACAGAATTTTACTGTCCAAGCTATTTTTACTTTCTCATTGCCTTGGTGAGCTGCACTGAGCATGTAGCATAAGCAAGAACTAAATTTTTGTAAGATTAAGCTGCTGAGGTTCTGGGGGTTTGGTTTGGTTTTTTTTTTTTTTTTTTACCAGAGCGTCACCTAGTCTAGCCTGGATGTCATAGAGAGTTCTGTTTTAATTAAATTCCCATAAAATGAGGTACTGGCTTAGGGGCTGGTAGCAGGTGGCAGAAAACTATTATTGGAGGATGAATGGATGTATATCCATATGATGCAGTGGCAAAACATTTGATAAAATTGTCATCTGAGGTAATTTGGTGGGCACATCAAGTCCTTAATAATTTGTAGCCTTAGAAGAAGAGGTTGGAAAATAGAATGTTTATAGCCTGTGTTGGTTGTTAATGACTGTGTTTGGCAAGGTATTATAAGAAGTAGATGAGCTCAGAAAACAATTGGCCAGTTTGTGAGCAGGAAAGGGAATAGAGAGTGTCTACAAATTTGGGAATTTATAGGGTTGCAAAACGCAACCATTTCTAATCCACAAACAGTAAAAAGTAGCACTGAGCAATACTCTGATAACAAAGTCTGATTAAAATAGCCCTGGAGCAAGGATCAAATCAAGATACAACCATAGGGTATATTGTTAAAATCTGTATGGGTTAAGGTGACACCTGCTATATCTTTTCAGTTGGACAAGATAGGGTGAATGAAGTAAGGTGTGTCTTTCCCAACAAAGATAGGCCCACGGTAATTGCAATTGAGAGAGAAAGAGACAGAGATAGAGAGAGAGGCAATAAAGCAAAGACATGCAGAAAATTCAAGATGTATGAGTAAAGAGAAATGAAAACTTATGTCCTTTCAAAAACTTGTACTTAAATGTTTATGGCAGCATTATACCTAATAGAAAGAATGTGGAAACAATTCAAATGTCTATTGCTTGATGGATAAATAAGATACTGTATATCCGTACAGTGAAATACTATTCATCAATAGAAGGAAATTAAGTGCAGACACGTGCTACAATGTGGATGAACCTTGGAAATCTTATGCTGCGTAAAAGAAGCCAGGCACAAAGGACCATATATTATATGATCCAGTTTATACGAAATGTCCAGAATACGCAAATCCATAGAGACAGAAAGTATATTTTTGCCTCTTGCTGGGAGCAGAGTGAGCTGGGGTGGGAGAAGGTTGGGGAAATCGGGAGTGACTGCTAATGGGTGTGGGGTTTCTTTCTGAGATGATGAAAATGTTTTGTAAGTACTGGCAAAGTTTGCATAACTCTGTGAAGATACTAAAAAGCATTGAATCTTATACTTTAAATGGGTGAATTGTATGATATATTAATTTTATCTCAAAATAAGCTCGAATTTAAAAAGGAAGTATATCTCACAAAGAACTGTGGGTATGGCTATTGGCATGTGAAATTGACTGGAATCAGACAAGAATAGGACTAAATTTTTCGAGTGAGCTCAAATGCTAAAGGGACCACTAGCCTAGAGAAGAGAAATTGACTGCTCAGGATTTAAAACAACCCTTGGGCCTAACCTTCCGTGAGTAGAAAATGGGCTGGAAAAACTGCCTCACACCTAAGGAAGAGCTATTCACTAATTCCCACTTCTGATAAGGCTAAATAGGATATCATAAAAGGAAGAATCTTAAGGAGGGTTCATTCAAGGACCGTCGGGGCAGAATTGGAACCTAATTAAATAACTTATCCTATCCCAGGGTAGGAAGCCCTCCTCAGGTTGGCCCAGCAGTATTTTATTTTATTTTATTTTATTTTTGCGGTACGCAGGCCTCTCCCTGCTGTGGCCTCTCCCATTGCGGAGCACAGGCTCCAGACGCGCAGGCTCAGCGGCCATGGCTCACGGGCCCAGCCACTCCGTGGAACGGGAGATCCCCCCCGGACCGGGGCACGAACCCGTGTCCCCTGCATCGGCAGGCGGACTCTCAACCACTGCGCCACCAGGGAAGCCCGGCCCAGCATTATTTTAGAATTGCTACAGACCTGGACTTCCAGGAGTATTTAGCTCATTTATCCTGCCTCTGACCCTCAGTGCATAGTATATTGAGGGCTGATAACTTATCTTTTTGGTTCATAAGATTTGGAGCAAGAAGAATCACATACAGACCTAATGTAGACATAACAGGGCATCAGCCCCAATGAAGAGACCACTGTACATTGCCCAGAAGTCCTGGACTTGAAGGTTGCTGCTGTGGATGAGGCTTTTGGCTCATCTCCCTCAGGACCGCCTCTAGTGACGATGCTCAGTGCAGTACCTGGCGTGTGCTAAGCACTTACCTGACGGGAGTCATGCTAAATTCTATTCAAAGGTAAGCCAAACGAGGCATGGGCAGGTTAAGGAACTTGTTGGAGATCACACAGCTAGTAATGGCAAATCAGATCTTGAACCCAACTTTGCACAGCTACAAGGTCATGCTTTTCCACCTAGACCAGGAGAGCTTTCCATGAACTGTGGTATAGTGACAACCAGTGTGGGGCAACTCCTGGCATCGTTGATTATTAACTCTTCTTCAATAAGTACCGCAGTGAGATCTGTGCTGGCCTTGTAAGTATTATTGCTTGCGTGTAGTGTGTGTGTGTGTGTGTGTGTGTGTGTGTGTGTGAAGAAAGAGTCTTGTTTCACTAGCTTCTCCCCCACAAGCAAGAAAGAGCGGTCTCTTGTTTGCTTCATTGCCTCCAATGCAGGTGGTAAGTACTAAATATTTCTTTTTGGAACAGTTTATGAGGGAAGAACATTTTCAAATTTATGAGGCTCTCATGCATTTTGAGAAGAGATTTTCATATTTCACATATTTCCTTCTTTGGATCTTTCTATTTAGGGATCAGTTTAAAAATACAATCCCTCTATCTGGAGCAGAAGTGTTGTGAACCATGAGTTCCACATCTCTTGAGACTTTGAGTCACTTGAAAGGCAAAATACAAAGAAAACGAAAGGAAATTTAAAAGAAATATAGCTTGGTTTTGGCTTGGAACACACCATGATTCCATGATAGGTTACAGTAGATTGGAGACACTGGAAGAAAACGCATCGTTTACCAAAACTTAAGGTGTGCCTTTCCCCTCAAGAAAACTAAACTGCTGCTTGCTAGAATTGTATCCTTAAAGTGGCATCTTCAACATATTTGTTTTTTTTATTGCTTATTTAGACCAGATACCTCACTCTTAAAAACTATGTCGATGTGTGATTTTGCCACATTTTCAGTAAGCATGTATATAACTTTGGAAGCTTAAAGTTATACACTTAGGACCTGGGAATAATTCCCCAAATCTTTGAGAAAGAGATGGTTCAGAAGATTGGTTTATGATATCTTGTCCTTTTAAAATTAAAGACCTCCAGAACTAGATGTAACCAAAGGTCAACGTTTTTTTTTTAAGGTTTCCTACCCTACCTATTTAGAAAGACTACAATTTCGGCAACCTGAAAGCAATTCTTGGCAATGGCATCATTCTTGAGTAGGGGACAGGAAATGGATTATTTGACATTGTGTCTCTTTTCCACTTTGATTTCTTCACCTGCTCCACCTTAGATATACCTGGAAGGACTTGAGGATCTCCTCAGCAACACATTCACAGTCAAGGAGACTGGAACTCTATGTGAACTTCGTGTCCATCTTGAGGCTCTTGGATTGTACTGAGACAAAGACGATTGAGTTGTAGACAGGGAGCTAAGGTCACCATCCTGGCAATAAGGAGAGAAAGAGGGGACTCAGCAGCGGAGCTTCAGGCTGGCAGGATTCCTATTATCTTGGGGTCTCATACTCCTGAAAGAATTTAGAGTCACGTTTTTCGAACCCCGTTGCATAAAGCCCTAGGTTAAGGCTTCGTCTTGTGGATCATTATGGAGGATTGAAGCAGGTGCAAAGAGGTTGGGAGGCAGAGCACTTAGGCTCTAGACCTCACCTCTGACTGCTTCAACCAGCCCAGCTTTGCTCTTGTCTACTTTACAGGTTGGGCTCTATGTCACGTAGTTTTAAAAAATAATCAGATGAAAGAGTTAAACTTACCAGAACTCCATTCAGGGAAAATAATGTACGTGGTTAGAAAGAATACTAAGGTAAGTCATTTAGGAAGGGAGGGAGCAGAAGTGAGATCTTCAAAAGCAGACTGGAAATAAAAAGATATGACCAGTGAACTGCTATCTCAGGAGGGTGGGTCCTGATGACTCCAAACGTTTGTTCATCTGAGATGAACTGGCAGATTTGAGGACAGAGCTGAACTACTCATGAGAATAGAGGACAGGCTGAGTATTGGTGTGGGAGGAAGGGCAGACAGAGAAAATCTCTAGTTCACAGCACAGCCAGGCCGACTTGGGGGAAAAATATGTCAAATGGGATTTTCTGAAGTTGCACACGGTGGCATGTACAGTGTAAAAAGTCCCTTTACTATCTAACCCTCCAACACCCCACACCCCAGGTAATATTTAGTAAAACTTGCTTTGGGGCTTTCATTGTGAATAGGTTCTTCCTGGAGAAGGCAAGAGATGCTGATGAGGTTTGACAACGGATGATGTAGAGAGAAAAGACACCGTAAGTGTTTCATTTGGTGATTCACGAGAAGGGCTCGATAGCAGGTAATAGTCAATGCTAAGGTTTATTACAGCAAAGGATACAGAACGAAAGCAACAGGAAAAAGATATGCAACAGGGGGGGTCCAGAGAGGTTTGTCACGGGCTTCCAAGACCTTCCTTGTCCGAGGCCACACAAGAATGCTCTTTTCCCAGCACTGAACTATAGGGACGTGTGCGGAATGTCTTTGCCCGGGGAAGCCCCAATGTGCCTCAAGGTCCATGGCTTTTATAGGCCAGGGGGCAGGAGGCGGAGGGGGGCGGTACTCCTGGTCCCATAGGCCTATTCTGCTCTGCAACCAGACTTGGCAACCAAGACTCAGAACCACAACGATGAAATCAGGTACACATCAGCAATCTTTACCAACACATTGTGTTGGTAAAACAACCTGAAAAGCCAGTAGAGGATGATATGTTGCTTCAAGTGTATATAACAAAATCGTCAGTCACTCACATAACGAACATTCTGAGGGCAGCATTCCCAGGAGCTGGCCAGCGGTCACTCATGATTCCCTCGAAGACATAAGTAGTGAGCAATCAGGCTTGCTGTGTTAATGTTTTCCTCACACTGCGAGGGGGGACTACCAAATTTGGCTGGGATTTGGAAAAGGATGTCACAGCCACAGACCCATTTATATGTGGTAGAGGTTAAAGATGGCTTCTGGTACCTGGAGGTAGATCACAGGCTAGGCAAGAAAGCCTTCCGGTTGGAGCCCTCTTGTTAAAGACGACTGAACTTTACCTTTGAAGTCTGAGTGTTTAATTTCATGGTACTAGCTGTATTTATTTTGCAAGCATTTAGTACATTTTTGCTGAAATTTTGAGCCTCACCAAAACTATGCTGTGAAGGGCATATTTATTCATTCGACAATTATATTGGAAAAGGAAATCCAAAGAAACAGTTTATCAGTATCTCTGGGCTGTTTTATTAGACCAACCATCCCAGTTTGCCTGGAACTGAGGTGTTTCCCAGGATACAGGACTCTTCCCGTGAGAACTATTTTCCCAAACTTAGGGGTGGGTCTCACAGCCGTGGTGTGCTGTATCACCTGCCCACCTGACTAGAGGGCAGGATCCATCATTAGCCAATGTTTATCTCGAGAGGCTGGCTGAAGAAAGTGCTCGGAATCTAACTGTAGAGCCCCATAGTGAAGTCTCCACACCTGTCACTGAGGTCTCTAGAATAAATCTAGCCTGTTTAACTTGTAATTTTCTGAGGTACCCCAATCTCCTCCTAAAAAGATCTCTCCCTCAGCCACCGTTTTTGCTTAAGCTAATTTAAATGGATCTTCTTTACTTTGTTACCAGAAACCTAACTAAGCCAATTCTCTAGGTAAGAGCACTTCCAAGTTGAGAATCAGCCCTGGTTCTTCCGAGATGTTCCTTGGCTATTCCTCAGGCTTACTGGAAATATCTGGCTCTCTGGTTGTAGGACTGAATTTTTATGCCAAGGGACCCATCTGCCAAATATGTATTTTAAATTTCAGATCAATAACTTGGCATCCTGGGTTCACTTCAGTATGTTTTAAAAAACGGCTTAACTGAGAACTGTATGGATTCTGTTAAAACCTGAGTCTGACACATTACCCTAGCCTCTTTCCCATGGGCATGTTAGTTGCACACAGGTGTTCAATGAAAGCTTCTCAGATGAATGCATAAAAACTCTACCAGTCTTTTGTTCTTGAGACTTGTTGCAAACTGCTGTACTTTCTAGTCACAAATAATTCTTTCCCTTTTGAACATTGTTAGTAAATGGATATAAATTTCTTGCATTAAGGTTCCCTTGCCTTTGGAACCACTCCCCAGCACACCTGTTCTGAGGTACCTTCCTCTCTGTTTCAGCTTTGGCTGTTTCACTTTTTAAGCCCTAAGTTTTTAAGACTACCAGCAGGCCATACCTGAGCTCCCCTGTGTATCTTAGTAACGTTCCTCCCAAGTGTCCATCTCTCAGGTAACCCTCAGCTGGTCTGACTCCTCTCCAGCCATTAGCACTTCCTCTCCTTTGCTGGGACTACTCCACAAAGGCTGAACTCACCCGACTTCTTCCCAGGCCTGTTTCTTACTGTATTTGTGCATCAGAAATCACTCGAGTAGCTTTCTGGGAGAAAAGGTGCTCTCCAAACCTATGGAATCAGACTACATACACAAGTGCTCCAGAACACTGCCCTCTTTTTCTTTGGCTGAGCCCAGCAGCACGCGGGATATTTCCACAACCGGGGATCAAACTCGTGTTCCCTGCAGTGGAAGCATAGAGTCTTAACCACTGGACCGCCAGGGAAGTCCCCAGAAAGCCGCATTTTAAAAAAGCTCCCCAGACGTGATTCTGATGCACTGCTTAGAGCAGGCCCAAGCCTGGGTCTTCCAGATGCTAAGCATTTTTTTCATTCCTCCTCACACTTGGTTATCATCACTAGGAACTTAAAAGCAACTTAAACTTTCTGACCATCCTCTTCATTATAATCACTAACATATGGAACCCTACTAAGTGCTAGGTTGCTGTGCTTACAAAACACACCAGACACGACTTATCATTACTTTAAATAAAACACCGCTACTCAGGATTAAGCATGTATTTATTTTAGTTCAGTTAAAACAAACATAGGATGTTTCATTGAAACGGTGTAGCACTCTTTGCCAACAAGTCATACTGGAATTGTTGGCCTCTAACAGTACAGCGGGGATATTTACATTATATACAGAAAGCTTAACACACCCAGGTTCTCAAAGGTCTTAAATCACACTAGATCATATTTGATTTTATTACACTAGATCATTTTGATAACTACTGCATTTTGAAAATTTAGACCTTGTTTAAAATTTAAATAAGAGATCTGAACTTGCACCAAGTTTTCATGAAAAAAATGTGATGTTCAGCCAGTCTGTTTATTGCAAATACAATTTAAACAGTATTTTAAATTTTTAGTGTTTACACAATTTGTTTATTGAAATCTCTGTACAGGTACTTTTGGGACAATTCTTATAGATACATAATGTGAATTCATCAAAATGCAGTTAAGAAACTTATAGGAATATATACATTTGAACCCAAGACCCAAACCTGACATTATATACAACCTATTTACAAATACATATGGACAGACAATGTATGTACATAAGATTATCATAAATATTGAAAAATAGGTTAGCTTTAATGGATTAATGCTGTTCTATAAATAACATTACAGTTATAACTGAAACATCCACGGAAGACAGTAATGCAAAATGAGGTGACACGACAGTGGTTTTAATACTGAAGACTGCTCATTACTGGGAATTCACTGTTTAGGAACCTCCAGGTAGACGAGATGGCTCCAAGAAAATCAGGCAATGTAATTTACCCTCGGCAGTTGATTTTGAACCTCAAACAGCCAGGAGATTGGAGGAGCCTCCCACATCGATTTGCCATGAGAATTTTTTTTTTTTTCATTTCTTCCTGGTTGCCATGGTATTTTCTCCCATAAGAAAGGATGTAAACTGTAGAGAACAACTCTTTACTTGGTATTCCCTGGCCAAGTCTTAAGATACACAACGAGCAATTCTTTCCAGGAATCCAACCAGAAGTGCCAATTCTTGGTCTGAGCTAGAGGTGAGGTTCTGGAGTCGAATGGAGTGCCAAAAGCCCAACTGAATGAAAGCAGTGCTGTAGAATCTGTCTTCTCACTGCCTTTCGAGATGGTCCCCACTTTAATTTTCGTAGAAACAAACAAAAACGGACCATTGGTTTCACCCAATGTAGCACTACAAGACGTCTTCCAGTTCCACAAGGGTCTTTTGATTACAGACACATCTTGTCTGTAATTTAGTCACATATAATACAAGAATGCATAACAAAAATCATGTCTGCCACATTTCTGGCCCTTGCCTAAATCTAGAAATGTTTAGTTCAGGAGAACAACCTTATAGCCAGGTGACCAATTAATGATTCCATTATTTGCTTCCCCCAACCACTAATGGAATTATGTATATTAGATTTTAGACATTATGCCTGATGAGCAAAGTACCACATTATTTAATAATATATTCACCATACACCATGACGTACAATAAATGTGCTCTTAAAGCCAAATAATTTTTTCACTTCTAACTGGGATTAAAATAGGAAGGGTGATCATGCAGTCGGACCAATAGTTACACTCAGGTTGCACTGTTTTCCCTAGCTAACCATTTGTTGGATGTAAACAAGTAAATTCTATGTTGTACAAGAATGAGATGACAATCCAGTGCACATGAGTTTTTTAAAAAGCTTACTGCATGAGAAACCCAGTGGCCTATACGAAGAGAACTTATATTATACCAAATATTGGTGTAACCTATGGATTAGACCTCTACTGTAGACAAAACATGAACACAACTAAACCATACACTGTCAAGTAATTCACACTTCCAGGAGCATTTTGAAAAGTTGTACTCTCTGGGTAGAATAGTTTTGGCCTACAGCCATCAAATGCCCATTTTCCACTGCTGGAAGCAATGCCAAAAAAGGGCTGGCCCAAAAAAAAAACCCAGAGCTGTTAACACAACTCTGGAGGCAGATGCAACTGAATAAACCCTGTTTTACCCAATTGCACTATTTGGTACCTCAAAATTAGTTATTTTATTTCCCATAGAAATATCTGCATTATCCTCCATTCTAACAGATTGAAGCCATAAATATTTCAGAGTCTAAATGAACCAAATTATTTGGGGACAGAGAAGAAAGGTGATGATGAGAGCTCATCTGATTTGGTATAGCCACAATCAACCAATTATCCTTTCATGGTGAAGTCTGAATGGAAATAAAAACTATGCTCCTATTCATGGTACAATGTTTCATTACATCATTTTCTCTAAAAATTATTTTGGGTAAAAAAAGTATTTGGCTTAGTATGCCTACAAAAAGGCAAATCATTTCATAATACTAGTATTTGTTTTTAAATAACAATGAATTATTTTTTAACAGAATTCACTGACAACTGCTTTTGGATAAAGTTCAAAAAAAGCAATTTTTAAAGAACAGCGCTTCTGAGGTCTTTAAATATTTTTGGTACAAAAAAATAATAGTATTTTTCCCAATGGTTATTTCAATACTTTGCTGTAAATTAAGATGAATTGTTTTCTCACATCGAATGGTTCCATTAGGCACATTCAAGTAAAATCATAAAATATCCAAGTTAAACAATGACACAGCCAAACATGTGGCTTGATTAAAGTTAAGAGTTCGTCCATTCTCTGGAATGGAATAAAATTGTCACTTCCCTTAACCCGAGACTCGTGGTTTTGTTGTTAATATCCATTTCTATCATACAGAATAGTTTCTTTAAAAACAAAACAAAACAAACGAAGAGTTCACTTATTCTGCACTCAGAAGAACCAGCGAGGAATCTGCACTTCAAAAGGAAGTGAAACTGAAAAATTAGGTGAAATTTCATAGTAGCTGAGAGTTGACTCAACACTGGCATCAAATGCACTATCGAGTTTTAGTGGTGCTGCTGGTTAATGGCCACCTCCGGAGGCATTGTGGACCCAATCCAACACAATCAAGGTCATGCTTCCGGTCATCACCACTACGCCACTTAACAGGAAGAACAGAGCCTGCAATGAGCACACAGAGAAAACTGATCAGCAAGCAACAAAACATATGCTAAATATTCCTTTTTTTTTTTTTTTTTTTTTGCTGTACACGGGCCTCTCACTGTTGTGGCCTCTGCCGTTGCGGAGCACAGACTCCGGGCGCGCAGGCTCAGCGGCCATGGCTCACGGGCCCAGCTGCTCCGTGGCATGTGGGATCCTCCCGGACCGGGGCACGAACCCGCGTCCCCTGCATCGGCAGGCGGACTCTCAACCATTGCGCCACCAGGGAAGCCCCCTCCTTCTACTTTTAAAAATGGGCTTATAATTACTAAAAGCATGTCCATAATACTTCACAGAACTACAGTTTTACCTTGCTAAAGATAGTTAAACTGTCTTAAGTGAGTGATCAAGGGGTTATCTATAGAGTACTAAGTAACTGTATCTTTGAAACCTTCTCAAACTTTCCCTTTTCATTCCTTTGTATGAAATGAAAGGGTAAACAATTTTCTTTGCTAAATAAATTATTTCATATAATAGAACTGGACTGGGATTTTTACATTTTTTAGAAGGAAAAAAATTTAACTTACAAAATCAAATCCAAGTCATCTTAAAAATGCAGCCTGAGTCAAAGCTGGAGGTTTTTCTGAGAGACATGAGTAGGTCTACTCCTAATCCTACCCCCTTCAGTTACTGCACTACATATTTTACGTGAAATAAGATGATAGTTGTTGGTTCACAATCAACTCTAGTATTTTACTCAGACTACAACAGTAGTGGCGAATAAGGACTGAAATGCAGTCTTTCTCCTAAATATCCCCACCAGGATCATTTGTGGTTAACATACCATATTCTTTGTAAAATCAGTCGTTATTATACTCTAAAGTGTAATAGTAGCCCCCTCCCTAACCCCCAAGCTTTGCTTTGAAAATGGTTAGTCTCATTTGACTAAATACCCCATTATTTCTCTTTTATATACTCCAGGCCCGTTTAAGTGCTGGTCACACAGTAGGCAGTCCAACAAATACTGGTTAAATAACGTTGAAAGTTGAGTCTGTATTATCTTTACTTTACACTCTATCTCTATTCCTATTTCTAAAATATCTAATAACTTTCTTGCAGTTAACTTAAGCATACATATTAGATGGCAAACCATCTCTCACCTCCTCTCCCAATCTTCCATCTGTGAAGTACACAGTTACAGATATATTTGTTTACTAGAAACTTAAAATGAAACTACAATAAACGACATTTAGGAGACTAAAATTAAAATCAGTTGAGGAACTTCTGGCATGAGATTATTATTATTTCTCCAGTCATAATCTCTCACTCACCCCAATCTTCTGTACAGACTTCATAGGTTCTTTCTTCACTAACTTGATATAAAAGGCAGATGGAAGAATAAAAATTAACATAGCAGCTGCAGATGCACCTGTAAAAGAACATTTACCAGTTCTTAAGAATCACTTGTTATTCATTTTATAAACATTAAAATCCCTGATATTTCAAGCAACTTTGATACTTCCTAAAACTTACCAATGAAACCAAAGATATCCCTAATAGTTGGTACAAAGATGACAAGTAAATTGGTAAATGCCAAGATAGACACTGTAATGATACTATGACGCCACCAACTGAAATCTTTGGTTGCACACAGCAAGTGAGTTATGGAACTCCGGATCTGCAAAAATAAGTGGATAAATAAAAACTGGAGATTTAATTAATAAAAAAACAAACCCCAAACAACAGGATATATATATCAACTAGCAGCTATTTAAATACTAAAATTGTACCCCTCCTCAACTGCTGTTTTCTAAATATCTGAACACTAGAAAGATCCCTGTGTCTTCAGTTATGGAAAAAAATGTCCCAGGATATGTTTTAAAGATGTATGAAACATTAAAAAAAAACAAAAAACCTTCAAAAACCTGCATCAACTCGATACTGCTGTAGCAGTGTTTCCCTTCTCCCAAAACATAGAAATCACACAAATCTTCATGTTTCACAATTCATTCCTACTGAAAGGTTACTTACTGGGAAAATAACTACAGGTACTGTCAGGGTGACAGCCACCAACACAGCCAAACGGACGACGAGAAGCAGAATATCAGCTCTCATGACGGAAGAGTAGGTATGAAGCAATTCTGACTCAACGTGTTCTACAGAGAAAGACCAAGAGAAAAAAAAGCTTCAAGTGTGCTGTCCTCTTTGAAGATTAGTTAGAAAATCTAACTTAACGGGAAAATTTGCACCAAAGTTATTAGCTCCTCACAAAACGACCACAAACTAAGAGGTTAATAAGATTAATTTGGAATTAGGGTTAATGTGGTTAAAATAACATTGAAAAAAAGTTTCTAAATACCAAGGAGAGATTTAGCCACATGACCCCCATTAAAAACAACAGGAGCTAAATAGCTAAATCCCATGGTTTGGCTTACAGTGTGTGTGTGTGTGCTGTATTAATCTGAAGGGGGTGGGAGAGGAGAGTCAGGCTGAACCTAAATGCAAGCACATCACGTAAAAAATGCCATCGAATGGCTAATGGTAGAATTGGGAACGTGGATTCTAGAAGTCACTGACTCAATATACGCTACAGGAAATTCTAAGCTCTAAATTCAATCGTTCATCACAAATATGAAATATACCAAAACGGGCCGAGTTTTTAAAGTGACAGAAGTATACATATAAAAGTATCAATTCCATCTTGTAAACTAGACATTATTTACCATAAAACGTCAGGTATCCAAAGAGGGCAGCAAGCAGGTACATGAGAAACATAGCAAAAAATGAAATCTTGGACACGTTCATCATTCTTCTACGGCTGCGGCTATGCAAATTCAAAGGAAAATACAGATGCATACTTTAGCAGCAGTTATAGCAGTAATTGAAAATTTTTCTAGTTTTTCCAATAAATTTATATACAAGTAGGTAAAAAGCACTCACCCTTTAAGCTCTTCATAAATGGGAAGAACAGCAGGATGACAGACAAATGAAAAGGTCAGAATTGGCACAGCATAGACAGTCTGCAAAAAACGTAAAACCTTTCTTAATATCCTGATATAACAAACTCATGTTATCACAGTTCTGCAGCTTGTATTTATATTTATTAATCTTAGAATCAAAGCCCAAAATGATGTTTTCTGGCATAATTAGCTCCCACTCTTCTAATTTTTTCACTAAGTGTGATCGATATCCTCCATTTCCAAATGTATCAGTTATGAACATCAAATGATCATTTCATCTCTCAATCTATTTTAAGCTACAAACCAACACCTTCTTCTCAGTCCTCAATAATGAGCTAATCATGTTTCCTAAAGGGCAGCTATTACCTGATCTTCCTTTACCTTGGGAGTGTTTTAAAATTTCTAGTGGGTATTTTCCCTGTTTTCTTCCCTAAAATCTTCCTCTGAGGACACAAAGATTATAGTTACCTGTGAGTTGAAGATAAAATAATGTGGTTGGCAAGAATCACCTTCAGTCATATTAAAAGCCACATCAGGTACAAAAGCTGTTGGCTGTGCTAAGGTGCTGTTTACTGTTTCATTAATTAGAAAAGCAACTTCTGCAGGACAAGAAATCTGAAACTTCTTGCAAATCACCTGAAAATACATTATTTTGCATTTGTTAGACTGAATAATGTGACAGGGCTTAGAAAAAGAATCTCTAGCTTTACAGAAAAATTATACCTACCACAATCAGAAAGAACATCATACACAACAAGGAAAGGCCACTGGTGTACCCCAAATATCCTGTAAGGAGAAAAGAAAATTGGTATTTGTTTACTAAAACAGGTTTAGGGCAAATATAACTCAATTCTGCTTGCAAGACTTCAGTGTGGACACATCAAATTTCTAATTCTTATAATAGTAAGATGTAGAATAACTTAAAAATACTTGTTAGTAACTAAATCAGTAACAACTATCCTTTTTTATTTTTATAAAGCACAAGATGTTGTAAATGTCAACAGAATATTTGGGCCCTTTGGTAACCATCCTGCTAGAATTTTTCAAAGACCTCCAAGTTCTGAATGCTGAAATTCACAAAGGTATGTTTTCGGGGCTCTTTAGCTCTTATTAATTTCTATTAAGAGGAAGCCAACCAGCTGGTGAGGCTCATTTCAATTCTCTTTAGAGATGGGTTTGCTCACCTAAATTCCTCAGCAGTGACAAGGGAAGAATAAGCACCAGTGAGACCAACAGAACCAAATAGTCACCGTTCAGATACCACAATCTGAATTAAAGAAAAGAAAAACAAGGTCACCACCAGCCACAAATATACTCAGAATAACATACATTTCTTTTCACAAGACTCGTTTTATACTTTAAAAAAAGACAGGTTTGGAAAGAGTATCGCTTATTCAAAAAGCCCACATAGACAGAATAAATTTCTAACTTTGAGCGCTCAATGAATATTCACTCAGGTTAGAGATGGGATCTCAAACAGTGTAACTTTTGTCCCACTGTTTGCTCTGGGAAGGCTGCCAGCTGATTCATAACATAAAATGCTTCTTAAAGGCTTGATACTAATGTAGGGAACAAAGCGGCATTGTTAAGCCAGTAATCTTATCTTTAAGCATTTTTAGAAAACTGTGTGCCAACTTCGTCATAGCTTTAGCTCACTTTTTTTGATGCTGGAAACAAGGAAATTTTATAACAAGTTTCTTTCAGACATTTGTTAGCAAATGTACTTACTAAACATTTCAACAAGGAATTTCTCACGCTTCGATAAAATACATAGGCAAAAACAAAACAACAAAACCCAGTCCCCTAAAACAAGAACTTATTCCAGGTTGCCAAGAGTATGTTGTGACACCTTGACCCACCTTGACTCCAACAGTAAAAAGATCCCTTCTGAACTCAAGAGAAAATGTTATGCATCTCTCCTAAGAATTCTAGCAATGCCTTTTCCTTTTTAGGTAATCAACTACACCATTTTAAATCACTTATTTTCAAATTCTAATTGCCCTGTCAATTGTACTCTGCTCACTTCAGCAATAAAGACCCCCCCCACAGAAAACTAATATTTAAAGATCAGCTTACTAAACTAAATTTCAAATGCCACAGAGATAACCAAACCTCTCTATTTTGAGATAATGAGCTGCATGTAAGCTGTAAAGTACATTATCCCTCCTCATGTGTACTTTAGATAAAAACCCGTTAGTCCACTCGGATGAATAACTTCGCTAGAAGGACAAGGTCTGTACAGCATAGCCATACATTTTCTGGTATTCTGCACTTTAAATATATGAAATTTCAAATTCACAAAAATCAGACAGGAATTGATTTTTAATGTAATTCAAAATGTTAGTCCTAACTTAGGTTGGGGTATGAGTTATTCAACTATAATTTCTTGGGACAGTAAATATAAAGAGAAAAGGTAAGTAGTTCCAGAAAACCTGTTTTCACACGCAGGTTAGAAATCTGTTATTCAGAGTTATAGAACTAGTATAACTTGTCCTATAAGTACTATCTTTGGCCTTTCATTCTCAAAGTTTCCAATCAGTTTCTGGCAGGACTTCTTGGTCAGTTTCAACAGGAGCATTTACAAAAAATAATTTACTGATAATCATTTTGATTCCAACTTTGATAAAAATGTATCTAACCGTTTTAGACTGTAATTGTTTCTTAGGAGTAACCTTACTTAGCACCTACCCAGTTGTATCTTCAATGTTCATTAATGCCTTGATCACCAAAGGTAACTCATATTTCACTATGAAGAGGTAGCTTGACATAGCTGGAGGAAAACAAAATTATACCATTACAAGTGCAAAATGTGGCAAGTGACACCAAAAGTAACGTGTCACCACTCTCCGCTACATAAAGAGCAAAAAAGTCTACCCAAACCGCCCTTTAAAAATTCTTACCTCCAATGTTCTGCATTGTAATGGATCCAGAGGCTGCAAGCTTTCCAACCATTCCAAATGCCTTATGTCCCAGTTGTTCATATAATAAAGACCCTGTAATTTAAGGAACACAGAAGCAGGAAGAAAGTATTTTATAAGAGGAAGAAAATCATGACAGGCATAACTGTTTTAGAAATATCAAAAATGCTACCATACCTCCTTCATTGGCAGTCTTCAAAAGGAGATGAACAGAATACAGGGAAAATATTGACACAAATGTCAACAGGATTCTGATGAGAGAAGGAAAAGGCACGGGGTTATAAATAAGCACGTCTATATTTAAAAACAATTCTTTTTGGCTTTATTTAAACATTACATATGGAACTTGTCCTAATATTTTGTGTACTAGACAGAATGCCCCCAAGGACAGGTGTTCACTCTCCTGACTACAGTGTCAACAAGTTCTCTTACCTGGCACTAAACGTGACTGCATCATGTCTCAGGTAATAATGCTACAGTACTGGTTAAGAACAGGGTCCACCCACTGAACCAAAGGTGCTGGGAGACACTGGAAAACCTAACTTTTCAGTGGTAGAGTTACAAGACTTATATTTTGATTCTGGCACCATGATAATTAGCTGTGTACTTGCCACTTCTCTGCATTGTATGGTTCCTTTTATCTATAAAATGGTTTTAACACCTGCCAGTTACTTGTGAAATACAAATGAGACAGATTCAGGAAAGGTCTTGAGACTACTTGGACCACATAGATAAGCAAAGGAATGGGACTATAAAGGAAGTGGAGGGAAAGATACTGACATGTTAAGTGTCAGGCACAGCTTTACAAACAAATGGGCACAAATCAGAGAAGTAACTACTGGAACCATATACTACACTGCACACCATGGTATGGAAGACAGGCCCAGCATTGTCAGTTAAACAATGCCTGTGCTACAACAAGCAGGCTATCAGTCCGACTGGGCTGTCTCCTCCCTCAGTACTTTCGCTTGGATGGAACAGGAGAAAAAAAAAAATAGAACAGAGAGGAACTAAAGGTTCTCTACTAAGTCACTACGTTTTCCTTTAGGGCACACATCCTCTCTCATTCCAGCTATACTTTCTTCCCCCCAGGCAAGCCAAGAAGAATATAAATTTCTTTTTATTAAAAGGAACAACAACAAATCAAAATCAGGGAAACTCATAGAAAACTCTGCAAACAAGAAGACAGTCACATTTTCCAAATTCTTTACTGGCAAACTGAATACAGTACCTTATATGGTACTGGCAAAGAAACTGATGTCTCTTAGTTAAACATAGGTGGTAGCATTAAGCTGCCATTCTAATGCCCAAAGTTTCATGGGGTCTAATCTGCAGTGGAAATGACACAATCAGCCTCATCTCTAACTGGACAAAGCATGGCTTAATCAAAGACAATGTTCAAAGTGTGTTGACGAATTCAGTCCTTTCTTTTACACAGAAAGGACAATGAGGAATGAATAGACTTCATAACCCTTGAGGTCACTTTCAACCTCAAGTTGAGTCTACTTTATAGGGTAAGCTGCAAGAGTTGTTTAACCAGATGATAGCAGCCATGTGGCTTTTGAACCATTTACGTCTATACCTCCAAATATACGTTGTAAAATACTGATGGATTTAAAAACTCACTTTAGCACTCTTAATATTATTTAACCATTTATTAAATGGCTAATCATCAAACATATAGACCCTATTAGAGTATAAATAATTTCAAAAGTGCAAGGGTAACATATCAGAATTTTGCTTTCTCTTACGAAACAAAGGTGCCATATTATCTTATGTAAATTCTGCACCATAACCACACTGGGAGCATTTAAAAACTACCTCCAGTTTTTATATTAAGAGTTAGGAAGGGTTTCAAATATTTAGCAATGATGCCATTCAATTACCCCACTAAAAAATCTGAAACTCTAGGGTCCTTTCTAGAAAAATTCCTGGCTCTTGGTCTTAGATCTCAAAAAACCTCATGCTAATGAAGCAAGCTGAGTGAATCCTAGCTTCCAAAGCTCAAAGCCATGCTTAACTTCAGTGTGGAATTTCACCACGAAGCAGAGCTTTGCGAAGGTCTGCTTTTCTTTTCATGAACATTCTATTCTGCTAGAAAAAAATAACTTGAGTAGAAGGCACCAGTCAGTTAACTAAAACATATCTGTAGCAAAGAGACAATTCCATGCTACGTGCATATGTGGTTTCTTTGCCTGATAGTAAATCACACTATCTTCCACTGAAAGTTCCTTAGCCAGGAGCCCACAGAAGCCCAATCTTAGTTGCTATGATACAAACATCACTGAAAACGCATACTAAACTTCACATGTATTTTTCTTTTATGCTTGTTTTCTCCTGGGAATAAGGTCCATACTTTTACATTCTCCAAAGGTCAGTGACCCCCCCCCCGCCCCTCCCCGCCGCAAATGGTTAAAAACTGCTGTTCTAAAAGTCTTCTACAGCTCCAAAATTCTATTCTAGGTATTTATGCTGGAAAGCACAGGAGTAACTAATTCTAACTGGACAACTAGGGGGAAAAAAAAGGGAATTCAAAGCAGGTACTTATTAAAATATTCATCTTTTGCTGTGGCAATCACATAGACCTGGAAGAGATAAATATTAAAAAGAAAACAAAAAATAAATTAAAAAAAATCACATATGGGTTGCTTTTCAGGGTCCAGAAAATTATGACTCACTTTTCTTAAAAACATGTTCCAGGTTAGACAAATACCACCACACCCTATATATTAAAAAAAAAAAAAAAAAGTTGTTTTCTTTATGTACAAAAGGAGCCATAGGTCCTTGGGGAGACTGTTAATTTACCAAACTGACTTGAAGGATACCATGCTTTTTAATATTTCTTGCTTCAGAGTTTGCCAGAATAAAAATTCTACCCTGGATTTATCAACAGTTCTTTTAAAATATTCAATCCCTATTCAACTGTAACTATCCCCTTTGACTTTAAAGACTTTTTGGTTTAATTATCGGTTTTAAGAGTTGTCCTAATTTTTCCTACCTAATTGGCTTTTTTGATATCACGCAGTTACGTAGCAGAATAAAGAGATTTTCAGATTTCTCATATTTTAACTTTTAAGCAAATGATTTTTAAGCCAACTACTTCAACTGTAAATTCAGTCTCTGGAGCCAAAATATATGTTGTATCATCATATTTACTGCCCTGCATGGCAGACTCACTACTTACACATACTTACATAAAAAGAGCAATTCCAGTATTAGCCATGGCATAAGAAAGCCCAAGGATTCCACTGCCCACAATCGCATTGCTCAGATTAAATACTGACATTCCAAAGGAAGTAGTACCTGGATGCTACATAGAGGGAAAACGATAACCAAACATATAACAATAATTAAATGGAGAAAACCAGCTTTGGGCAAGTTAGATTTGAAATCTAAAAGTAAAACTATTCTTTTACTCCATAAAGCCACAGAAACATAAATTATTTTTAACTTACAAAGTCTGTTTCATACTTCTTCTTCCCCAAATTCGACTCAAGTAAAAAGTTCTGGTTTTCAGGATCTACATCTGCATAATGGCTACAAAAAGAGAAAAAAAAAATCCTAAATTGGATTGAAATATACAAAGGAATGCTTCAACACAAAACGGTCCCCGCGTTTAGCTGTCACACATCTTTACTTAAATGCGTATTAAGTAGTAGTCGACTTTCACACGACACCATGTCATTGCAACAACCGGATAATCTTCCAGAGATTACACGCTCTCTCCAAACGCTACAGTAATTTAAAGCAACAGAAGAGTTCCAGGTAAAGAACCTCCGAGGCACACAAGCCGTTTTTTAAAAAGCACACAACGTCTCCCACCTTTTCAGAGCAGCTTGTTTGGTGGGGTAGGAGTAGTTGAAGTCACTGTTGGAACTGTAGCTGCTGCTGTCCTCATCTGGGGAAATACTGAACCTTCCCATTTCGGCTTTCTTCATGCTGGTCGGCAGGAGGAATCAGGCGCAGCGAGTAACGCTGGGCTCCTTTTGTCCTTGGAGATGCACTGGCCCGCGCGTCTGCCTGTGAAGGTAGAGGCGGCGCGTCAGGACTGCAGAGCCCGCCCTGGTCACGTGACGCCGCCGGGCGGCGCTGCTAGGCTGATTCATCCCCGGCCAGGCGAGTGGAAAAGTACCAGCCGAGCGCGAAGGGCGGGGGCGCGCGCCGAGGGGCGGAAAAGTACAGACCGCGGAGCCGCGGAGAACAAAGATGGTCCCCCTGCAGCGCTGCGCCTGCGGAGGCCCACGCCCCCCCCGGACCCCGATAACCCTCTCCAACGGAATTTAGTGTTTCTCCCTCTCCATTCTCTCAAGTTTCACGGGAGGGGTGCGGGGGCTCTGTTTTGCTTTTCCCGCAGCCTCCTAGGTCGTGCACAGGCACGCAGGGCAAACATCCCACCCAGGCATTGGCTAGGTGTGCACTGCATGTAGCCCAGGCGCACAGCTCCCCCTTTCTAGCATTTATAATAGCAATGCCGCGTAATTCGTCCTTTCACACCTGGAGCCCCCAGATGGCGAAATGCCTCAGCAGCAGACAGACTCGAAGGGGGCGGAAAGGGCGAACATGAGTCCTCTCCCGAGAAAGGGAGCAGAGGGCGCGCAGAGGCGTCGAGGGTTTGTTTACACGCGCACGCCCGTGCCCTCGAGCACACCAGTCCACAGGCATTTGGCTCGCGAGCGCTTCGCCCGGCCGGCCCCTCCTCTGCCCGAAAAGGAAACTGATGCAATATCGATCGCCGATTGTCAAACGTTCCCGCTTGTCTTCCCCAATCCTGGCCTCCGCTACACTAAAAGCCCGAACCCACTCCCGTCGCCCCCAAATTCCAAGACCCGTTTATGTAATTATTTTTATTAATTCAATTCAGTCACAAGACTTGTCGCAACGGAGCCTCGGGGCCCGGCTGGCTCCCCTCCCCCTAACAGGAGGATGCGGCTCCGCTCCGGGCGGGCACGCGGCCCCCGCGCCCCTCCCTCTCCCGGAGGAGGGACGCGACCCCGGTGCGGACCGGGAGCGAAGGCTGGCTAGCACACCGAAAAAGCCCTCCCCAGGAGTAAACGACCGCGGCAGCTGCCTTCCCGCCGCGGCCCCTCCCGGACGCCCCTCCCCCACTCCCGCCCGGGCCCCGAGCCCTTTGCAGACGCCCCCGCGCGCATTACCTCGGTAGGCTCGACTCCTGTATCCCGGAAACAACACGCAAACGCCTTCGGTGAGTTTTTCTCAGTCAAACAAAAATCGTAAAAAAAAGAAAAACAAAACGGAAAATCCAACTAGAGGCAGGAAAGCAATTTTAACTAAACAAGGAAATGGCAAGTTGCCGCCCCAGTCGTCCGGCGTCTGCCGTCTGAAGGGAAAGGAGCGAGTGTGCGGGAACGCGTGGTCGAGCTGCTGTCGGTTCTGCAAGGAAAGCCCTCCAGCACGGCAGCGTCGCGCGGCTCTAGAGCCAGCGGCGCGAGCAGCGGGTTATAGCAGCCGCCTTGGAGGACGCGTCAGTGGGCGGGGCCCCAGCCGCCGGGTGCCTGCTCTTTGTGTATCAACACCACCTGGGCTCCGCCCCCCGCCCGCCCAGGCCCACAAGGCCCCACCCCGCCCCACCCGCGTCCGTCCCCCGCGGCTGACTCGGGCCGCCTAACCCCGCCCGCTGGCGCCCCCCCCCGTCCCGGGCCAACCCCGCTCTGCTGTCTCCTGGTCAGCCTCGGAGAGACGCACCCTGTGCTTCCCCCGCTCTGTCCCTTTCAGCCCGGACTGGTGCCCAAGACATGCGGTTGTCTTTCAGGAACCTTCTCCTTCAAATACCCTTTTGTCCGAGTTTCCAGCAGGCTTTGCTTTCTCCTTGAGGCTTTTTGGGGACACATCTCGCCCACCCAATCCTTTCCTGCTGGTTTTTTTTGTGATTTACATGGGGGTTTTCTCTAGCAAAGTTGGGCCAACGCAGCAACATTGTCTCCATGGTAGGTTTCTGTTCTCGTTCTTTCTTCTCCTCCTAGACCTGCTTTCACTCTTCAAAACTAGCCTGATTAGGTCGGTTGGCAGCTCCATTTCGGGAGATCCTTTCTATACGGACACGGAAAACCCTATTAAGGGTAAAGCTACGTCCTGCCCAGTAAGCCAGACTCCTTGAAAGGGGTCCTTGGTTGGGGGCTTCGCTCTTCCGATGAAGTGTAGGAGTCCCACTTTCCCTTCGCAAACACATTGCAGTCATCCCACCACCCCACCCCAATTGGAGAGCTCTCCTCGCCTCTCTCTCCTTGTATTTACAGAGGCGCTGCCTCGGTTGGAATGCTGGTCGTCCCCTTCCAGTGTTGATGTGGTCTTGCTGAGCCAGGCAACTAGGGGGCCCCTTCGCTGTGGAATACTCAGTGCTGCCGGAAAGGTTGGAAACAAAGGCCTCTCAGGAGAGAGAATTGTTGGTTGAATGAATGAATAAACAAACGATCTGACTTACTGCTCTCTTCCTTTTGCGGACGTGGGAGAGATAGGGCAGGGTGATCACAATTTTTGCTTTCAACGTTTTCCTGAGGAAATCTGTACAACTGTCTATTTCCGTGGCACGTGAGGCTGCGGGTGCCCTCGGCCTGCACCAGTGTTCATGATTGACGTGGGGGGACCCGATTTCCCCTTTATACTGCTTTCTTCCCCCACCCCTTCGACTGGTCAGACCAGTCTCACCTAAACAATACTCTTGCTTGCTTTAGTGCCCAGCTTCTCACCATCACTCAAGGCTTAGTCACTGAGTCTCGGGAAAGCCTCCCTCCTCACCCCTCTTATTGCAGGGACTGTTTTCTAACCCATGTGGCGAGGACTTTTTAAAACCTATGCTGTCTTGTACTCAAAATTGTTCAAGTTTGTAGTCTTACCAGGGAGACTGTGAGCTCCCCAGGGCAAGTTTGGCACTTGATACACATTTGGGGCTGAAAAAACTTACCTTTCTTCCACGCACATTCCCTAATAACACCGATCAACTCTTGTCTGGAAAGCAATCTTAGTAGTGGGCTAGAGAGGGCTCGCTGGAAGTTCCTTTCTATCAGGTTTCAACTGATGAAAATCAAAAGATCTTAAATCAGTTCTTCATCCAGGTTAGTCCCCTGCATAGAGGTGGTTATGGTTGGCAAATCCTACTCTCAGACTAGTTCTCTTGTCCATTGGATGTTTTGGTGGTTTGTATTGCAGTGCAGGCTTAAGGAAACCTGTAAAATTGAGGGGGTGTGTGCGTGTGTGTTGGGGGGAGGGCTGTAATCTTGTTCTGGCTTCTCTATGACAAGAACCTGAAGAGTAAATGACAAAAAAGAGGGGGAGGTATTGAAACATTGATTTTTCGTTTGCAAATTTGATTCATGTTTTCAAAGGCCACTTGAGGCATATCTGGTTACTCAAGTGGCTTCCAAGTGAGGCCTGATGTGCTTGAGTTTTTGCCCTTATGCCCTGGGCTAGAATGCATGGGACACAGTACCCTGACCCAATTTCTAGGAAATTATACCACCAAATTCTTGTTGGTCAGAAGTGCTATGACTTTGCTCTATTCCTAAGCAAATGTTTTAGCAGAACAGTGTCTTTCAGAGCTGCAGAATGGGACCCAGGAAAGGACAGTGATGAATTCAGTGGGTTACTACACGCTTTTTCTTTTCTTGAATTCAATAGAACAAAATAGAATTTAAAATATCAGTATGCCATATATAGTAATGCTAGTACTATTCTATAAAACTAATTTGGATTATGTACAAATATGTATATATTCTGAGTTATGAAGTAAAATCTATTTCTTACTGTGGGCTGGGATCAAAGAATTTTGAAAGCTACTAAGAGTAAACCTATCCTAAGACAGGAAAATAATCACAAATACTAGTTGTCAACTCTGGATTTTCAGGAATGCACTGCATTGTCAAGATAGGTCGGTAGAAGTTTTTAGGGAGGGTAGATAGCTCTCTTCTGTAGAATTATTTGACCATTATCACCTAATAAAATAGAGTGGGTCTGTTTCTGGGGGCTCTAGTGAGCTGTTTCCCAACCTGTTGTTGAACAAGATCATCTTCAGGATGGTCCTCAAAATTCTATTTATCCAGCATTTCAGTTTGCCCGAAGTGGGCTCCCACATTATATTTGCTTGTCTCTACCCTTCGTGTCCAGCCGAGTAGTTTCATTCTCAGGTTGGCTTTCGTGGCTTCCCTTGATGTGGCACTAGCCTATATTCCCATCCTAATCCCCCACTATTCCTTGTGGTAGGCAGCTTCTGAGATGAAGCTCAATGAACCTCACCTGATATTCATACTCATTTGTAATCCCCTTTCCTTGAATATGGGTTGGACCTACTGATGTGCTTCTATTCAGCAAAAGTGACGGTATGTTACTTCTAAGATTAGGTTACAAAAAGTCTCTGGCTTCCGTCTTGTTCTCTCTTGCTCTCTCCCTCATTTGCTTTGAGGGAAACCAGCTGCCATCTTGTGAACTGTCCTACAGAGATGCCCACAGGGCAAGGAACTAACGTCTCTGGCAACAGCCCAGGGAGGCCTGCCAAGAGTCACAAGAGTAAGCATTGAAGCTGGTCATGCCCAACTGAACCTTGAGATGACTGCAGTCCCAGCTAATACGTTAGTGAGAGGACCCAGCTAAGCCCAGCCTGGATTCCTGACCCACAGAAATAAGTGATAATAAATGTTTGTTGTTTTATGCCACTAAGTTTTGCAGTAGTTTATTACTCGGCCATTGATAACTAATACATTCCCCTTCTTATACCCTGTGCATTTGCCACTGTTCTCGAACCATTTCCCATATCCCATTCAAACTTTACCCACTGCTTGGAATATTCTTCATACCTCCTCTTCCCTGCTATCACCATGTATCTAAACTCTTATCTTTCCTTTGAGGCCCACATTAAATGCCAGACCTTTCATTAATTTCTCTTTATTTGATGCTCCCATTTGCAACTGATCTCATTCTATTCAATACTTTGAACGTAGTGCTTTATAAGTATCTTTGTGTGGCACTTCTTTTCGTGTTGTCTATGTACTAGATTTTCTGTTAATATCTTTTAGGGTAGAATCTGGCTAATCACAACTGACCTAGTCACTTGTAAAAAGAAGGTACTTTTTGAGTATTTGGATGAATGAAATACATTGAAGTACCTATTTAAGTACCTACCACTACCTGAATTATATTTATTTCTCTGTTTACTGTTTGTCTCCCTCACTAGAATATAAGTTCCACGAAGGCAGAGGTTTAATCTGCTTTGATCACTGTTAGCTCCAGGACCTAGAACAGTACCTGGTAATACATTTTTCTTGAATGAATAAATGTAGGAGTAAACAGTAGAAAGCATATTATCTAATATGTCTAAACGGCATCTATCTCATTCCCTACCGGTCAAAGCAGAACTCTTTTTTTTTTTTTGCAGTACGCGGGCCTCTCACTGTTGTGGCCTCTCCCGTTGCAGAGCACAGGCTCCGGACGCGCAGGCTCAGCGGCCATGGCTCACGGGCCCAGCCACTCCACGGCATGTGGGATCTTCCCGGACCGGGGCATGAACCCGTGTCCCCTGCATCGGCAGGCAGGCTCTCAACCACTGCGCCACCAGGGAAGCCCAAAGCAGAACTCTTGACTTCCCTAGCAAAACTGTTCCTCTCCTAATTCTTTACAATTTAGAAGTATAACACTACCATTCATGAGGGAGCCCTCCTTTTCCTCAAATACCCAATCCATCAGCAAGTCTTGAGGGTTCTGCCTCCAAATATATTCAGAATCTTGCCATCTCCACTACTCGGGTCCTAGTCCAAGCGGCCATCACCTCTCTCCTGGATCACTGCAAACGCCACAGCCTAACTCATCTCTGGGCTTCCGTTCTTGGTGTTCATTGTCTGCTCTCCACCTGGCAGAAAGTAAGATCTTCTCAGAACGTAAATGAAATCCCTTGCTTAAAAGGATAAATTGTTAAAGCCCTCAGTGGCTTCTAATTGCAACCAGAATGAAGTCCATATTCCTCACTCACCATGGCCTTTCCTGGTTGTGCCCTTGCCTACCTCCTCAGCCTTGTCTCCTGCCACTCTTTTCCTTTTCTTTTCTTTCTTTCTTTTTTTTTTTTTTGTTGCATCATTCTATCTTCTTTTAAAATTAATTTTTATTGGAGTACAGTTGATTTATACTGTTCCTTTTCACTATGTATTAGCCACAATGATTTTCTTTCTGTCCCTGAAATACTCTTAAGTTATTCTCTTTTTAGGGCACTGTACTGGCTGTTTCTTCCACCTGGAAATGTCCTTGCCTCTATGTTTGGGTAGCATCACTTAGGTCTGTTTAAATATCACTCCTGAAAAAAAAAAAAGTCTTCCGGACTTCCCTGGTGGCGCAGTGGTTAAGAATCAGCCTGCCAACGCCGGAGACACGGGTTCGAGCCCTGGTTTGGGAAGATCCCACATGCTGTGGAGCAACTAAGCCCATGTGCCACAACTACTGAGCCTGCGCTCTAGAGCCCTCAAGCCACAACTACTGAAGCCTGCGAGCCACAACTACTGAAGCCCGTGTGCCTAGAGCCCATGCTCCACAACAAGAGAAGCCACCGCAATGAGAAGCCCGCGCACCGCAATGTAGAGTAGCCCCCGCTCACCGCAACTAGAGAAAGCCCACACGCAGCAACCAAGACCCAACGCAGCCAAAAATAAATAAATAAATTTATTTAAAAATTAAAAAAAAAGAGATTATTCTAACTTATAAAAAAAAGTCTTCCTTGACCATCCTAGCAAAAGTTGCCCCTTGCATGCAATCTCCATTTCCTCATTGTCGTATTTTAGTTTTTGTATTTTTTCATGGTATAAGAACAGATTATTTCATTATTTGTTTATTTGCCTATGATTTCTTCCCCCTTCCTGCATTTTCCCTCTCAAACTCCTTTCTGGAGACAAGGATAAGTAAGGATAAGTCTTTTGGTTTGCTCATCTTTGAATCATCAGTGCCTAGAACAGTGCCTCATACACTGAAGGAGTTCAATAGTGTTGATTGAATTAGCACATTTAACTTTATCCGTCAGTGCCTAGCACGTAATAAATGTCTGTTGCAATGACTTGATGGTGGAAAGGGACAGAGTTTTCCTTGAGGCCAGTCTTCTGTAAGCCACAAGCATGAGAACTGATTTCAAGAATTGCTTTCTAATGGCTTCATTTAACCTAATTAATATGACTTTTTGCAATGTACACATTTTGACATTCTTGTCCAGACAGTGTTATTGAAAATTCAAGTATGGACGCTGGCATTATGGAGGAATAGTGAACTCCCACCCCCGCCCCCCATTTCCCTTCAGCTCAGATGCCTCCCTTTATTCCAATGACTTCCATATTTTCTTAGCATTAATCTCTCCCAGGTTCCTCAATAAATTCCTTTCTTTTTTTTCTTATCATATTTTATATTTTATTCTTGAGATTATGCTTAGTAGGGGCTCAACAAATGAAGGGCTATATTTTATCTTTGTTAAGACAGCTCCTAAGCCCCAAGCAATAGTAGTAACTCTGAGCACCCAGGTGACTTTGGCATGTTTTTCTGGTATTGAAGGATACTCTACTAGGTAGCAGTTGCTGTGTAAAAATTATTCCTAAACTCAGTGGCTGAAACTCTCAAAGTTTGTATGAATCAGAAATTCGAGAGCAATTCAATTGTGTGTTTTAGCTTGGAGTCTTTTATGAGGCTGTAGCCATATGATAACTATTTCTGTAGTTATCTGATGGACTAAGGTTGGAAGATCTGTTTCTAAGGTCACTTACTCACATGCTGGCAAGTTGGTACTGGCCAGTTGATTTTTCTCCAAGAAGGTTTCTTCACAAGCCTGACTGAGCGTCCTCATGATATGGTAGGTGGCTGATTCCAAAGCAAGCGATCCAAGAGAGATCAAGGCAATGCCTTTATAAACTAGACTTGGAAATCATATTTTATATCTCCGCCATATTCTACTAGTCACAAAAGCAAGCCCCGATCCAACGTACAAGGGGATTATACAAAGATGTGACTACCAGAAGGTGAGGATCGTTGGGGCCTTCTGGAGGCTAGCTACCACAGAGAGGTTGTCAGTAGCTGAAGAGTTTTTATTGCAAGAAACACAATATGCAATTATAAGTGGCTTAAATAATGACACTTACTATCTCGTATAATAGGAAGTCTACAGATAGGGCAGTCCTAGGGTTAATTCTTTTAGGCCTCTAGTCCTAGGCCTTTTAATCTCCTCAAAGATTAAGAGCTCACCGTCTTTTCATTCTGTCATCTTCAGCATGCTGGAGCTATTGCCTGTCATGGTCACGCGTTGGCTGCAGTGGTTTCAGGGCTCATGTGCAGACAGGGCCACATCCACTGAAAAAGAAAGAAGTATCAATTCTGTGAGTCAATTTTATTAAGAGAGATGATATTTCTGGGAAGTACTGCTGTGGATGTCTCTGTTCCTACTGGCATGGTAACATAGTCACGCAAAAAAACCACTTTTTATTATGAATCCATACGTTCACAAGCATTAACGTTTTGTGAGTGCATACCTCGCCACTCATTGAAAAAGAAAATTATGGTGTGCACAGAAACTCAACCTTAAAAAAATTTAGCAATATTTAGATAGCTTTACAGACATTTTAGTATAAACATATTTATGTCAGGACTGTAGAACTTCCTAGAGTATCACTACTCTGTTTATCTCATCTCCTCGCCAAATAAAGGGGGAATAAATGACTTGATTAAAGACCTTTTTGTGGTTTTTACCCAATGGCATTTTCCTGTAACCCTGGAATGGTCCATTTTGGTAGGTGTGGTATATACTAATGAATATGAATGAAAACAGTGTCAGAAAGATGATGGATTTTTAAAAATTGACCATGGTTCTTTCACTGGGTAAACTGACACCTGCTAATTAGCAGTAAGCGACTTTAAAATTTCAGACTCATAATTTTCCAAAATAGAGCGATTTAAAAATACTTTTATTTTTACGCTTAATTGTTAACAGTCTGTTTTCTTGTCCAGAGAAAAATGACAGCGACTGAATGATGTGTTCTACTCAAAACATTCTTAAGCCACCATGGACTTATATTCCTGGCCTTCAGTCAGTTTCCCTATCTTCCTTTGCCCAGAGCTAAGATACTGAAATAAGGATTTATTAAAATTAACATACCTGCAATTCTGGTTCTTAGCTGGAAAGCATTTTAATATCTGGGCTTGGTTCCGGGATCTTTATTCAGGTAAAACTCCCACTGTTTTGGACGAAATCTTTGGTACCTGGTGTCCGATTAAGACGCCTACGTCCACCTCCAACTAACCTCATCGTGAGACACCTGGTGCCGACGCCACTTCTCAACCCCCCTCCCCATTCAGCGACACCCATCCGAAAGGACAGTCCAAGAGCCCACCAGTCGAGGAAACTGTGAAATGTTTGCTTTCTTGAAGCGATCCACGCACATTAACACACCCCTTTTGAGTGAAATATCGTCATTGTGTAACCATTTGTCACCCCTGGGTGGGTGAGGGCAACAAACTCCCCAAAGTTGCTGTCTCAGGAATACATTTTATTCGTGGCTGGAAAAACGAAGTGGGGAATGTTATGGGGTAGGGAAAACAACTTGTTTATTTTCCTGGTGGTAAGCGGGGGTAAGTAAACTATTTACAATAGGGCCGAGTACACGATGTGTTCGAACGACGAGGCAATGCAGGGCGTTAAATGAGTAGAAGGCAAGACGTCCACTGGAACCATCTCCTTCCTTTGTCTTCCACCCCCACCCCCAAGAGGTATGGGGGGACCCGTGTCACGCGGATCGGAGGTGGCGGGGCCGAGGGGGCTGCGGCGCCCCAGAGGCGAAGGCGAAGGCGCCAGGACGCCGCTCCTCGCCTCTCAGAATGCCAGCCGGGTACACACAAGGTCGGGGGCAAGACCGCACGGCGGCTCGGAGCTCCAAGGAGGGTCGCTAAGGAAGTGAGGGCTGCCGGCCCGAGGGCCAGCGGCGCGGGCGGCGCCAGCCTAGGGGGCGGCGGCGGGCGGGGCGTGCGCAGCGCGCGCAGAGCGCCGCTCCCAGGGAGAGAGGAACCTCCACAGCGGCGGGCTGGGCTGCGGCCGGAAGGCCGTGGACCGGGAAGGGGGTGGGGGTGGAGGTGGGGCAGGGGGGAGAGAGGCGGGGCCTCGGGCGCGCAGCCCCAGTAGGTTTCCGAAAATTTTCCACTAGAGCTCCGAGCGCCAGTGCCGCCGAGGCGCAGCCCGCCCCTGCGCGCCCGGGGCCACGTGACGGTGACTCAGCAGGCGCCGCCTCCCGGACCCCGGGCCGGGTAGCGGAGGGGAGAGGAGGGGAACCGGGGAGGGGAAGGCGGGGGGAGGAGAAGAGTGAAGTGATGGGGGAGGCCGGGGAGTCCAGGAGAGAGGAGCCTAGTGGTGCGGATACGCGAGCCTTTATCTCGGCCCCCCCAATGCCCCCTTGGTCCAGCTCCGTCAGCCGGGAGGCTGCCAAGTGCACGCCAGCCAGGCTCGCACCGGGCGCGCCCAGCCCACGCCGGCGACCTGGAAAACCTACACTGCTGTAAACATCAGGGCTCTTCTCGGGGTCCTTTGAGGAAAGCCGCAGGGGGCCTCGAGGCCCTGCGGAGTTTTCACAGACTCGCCTGGCCGCGTGGGAATGCCCTGCTGGGGAGATTGCAGTCTGGGAAGCGATCACGCCCTGTTGGCAGCTGTCGGTGCCTGTGTACGTGGCTCTTGCCGTGGGGCACTGTGGCTGTGAAAGCGTGCACCGGAGGGAGGGACGAAAGGGTGAGAGGCCTTGACCCATCCCTTGTGCCCGGGGAGTCCCAGAGACACTGGTATTTGTCAGATGAAACTCCCGGACCTACGAGGAAATCCTCGAGGATTCGGTGAACGTGGGATTTGTTGTGCAGCAGGTTCCAGATGGTTCCCCGTTAAGACTTTTGGAAATCGAAATCGGCGAAGATTTCCTCTGATTCTTCTATCGCGTTGAGTAGACATTACACAGACACCCCGCCCCTATCTCTGCTCTTATAAGGAAACATTTGTTCCAGAAGTATTCCAACTGCTTCATCTCCAGTGTTTTTTTAAGTTCTTTCTAGTAATTGTGACCGTTTCCTTTTCCTCAAGTCGCTCCATCAAAGTCTTGGAAGCAAATTAAAAAAAAAAAAATACTAGCCCGAATTAGGAAGTTAAGATCTGTTTACCGACTGCTTTGCCTGGGAAGACAGCGTTATGGATTTGCTCTTTTCAGGTTTCCTCACAGTCTGTTCTGGGGGCTTTTTTGTCTCACTCCCACCTTGAGGCAAAAGTACAGACTGGGGACTTGCCGGATGTCCCTTTTTTTCCACACCAGTTTTAACTTTCCCACCAGAACTGTGTGTATTGTTTTCTCGTAGGTTTCTGCAATTAGAATTATTGTAATTAATAAGAATAGCTGATGTCCTTGTAGTACTTGGGGCGGGCACTATTTTCAGTTGTTTATAAATGTGCGATTATTTAATTCATCCACTGTGTGAAGTAGGAGCTGTTATTGTCCCGTTATCCAGCTTAACTTCATTCCTTAGAGATACAGAAATTGAGGCACAGTCGAGTTAGATAACAAGTCCCCTCCAGCTTGTAAGTGAAAGAACTGTAATTTGAACCCAAACTGTCCCAGGTGAATCCCACGTTGTGGTCACAATGCTATAGAAATTCCCTACTAACAAGCATAATTGCATTGAAATATTAAATTTACATTTTGTTGGGGGTTTTTTTCCTTTTACTTATTTAGCCTTCCTGAAGTTTATTTCGGAGAAATGTCTAAATTTAGTTTGGATAGAAAATCACACATAATTTAAAAAAGAAACTCTTAAGAAGAAACCATGCATTCCAGGGCAGTATTACATTTTTCTTGCATGGAAGATTATTGAAATATTTGACCTGGGAACTTATTTTCCTTAGGAGAAACGTCTCCACATATACCTTGAGCGCCTAGGACATGGTAAGCCCTCCAGGAAAATGATGAAGCTGTTCAATCATCAGTTTGAATAATATATATCGATTGAAATGTACTCAAGAAGTGAACACCCTTGAAATGGTCGATGACATAATGCCCAATGAAAAGGAAATTTCCACAAAGAAATATAAATATTAGGTGGATTCAATAGGGAAGATACTCCAGATTTTTTCTTTTTTTTTCTTCCTGGAACCTTCTTTTCTGCTCTTGAAGCCTTCCCTGAGCCTCCAAGACTGGGTTAGAAGCCTCTTCTGTGTGCCCCTGTGGCACCTAGAATCTATGCCTGCAGTGGTGCATTGTATTCTCATTGTTTGCTCACCTGACTCTACTTCCTAGAAGATTCTTAAGTTTCCGGAAGGGCATTCTGTCTTTCTCAGCAGTGTGTCACCAGAGCTCAGCACAGTTGTTTGTCCTAAAATAGGAGCTTAGCAAGCAATACTAGTTAAAAGGATGAGTTTACTGGTCAGCCTTGTCTTGTTAGGATGTACTGAGTTGGGATTTAACAGAAACTGTGAGACCAGTGTACCCACTGGGACATAGTCTCTGTCCAAACTCCTCCCATTTTCCTCCTTTCTTATATTTCCTTGTTTTCTTTCTCTTTCTTCCTATCTATCTATCTATCTATCTATCTATCTATCTATCTATCTATCTATCTTTCTATCTATCTTTCTTTCTTTCTTTACCACTAGATATAAACTACCCGGTCAGGGATATATATTTTGAGTATGGGTATATATCCCATTGTCCAACTTGTTATTTTGCACATAATAGTTTTTTGATGTTTATTAAATAAGAGCAAAAACAACCTCTGAAAAATTTTGGCAGGTTAGCTTACTTTATTTCTGCACCCAATTAATAAATAACTACGGTCTTAATCCTGATCTCACAATTTGGGGTCTTTAGAATGATAGAATCATAGGATTTTTTTTATTACAGCTGAGGGGAACTTGATAACTCTCTAAGACAGCCAGTAGACACAAGAGGCTATTTAAATTTAAATTGATTAAAATTAAATTAAAAATTTAGTTACTCGGTAGCATTAGGTACATTTCAGGGGCTCAACAGCCACATGTGACGAGTGGCTCCTCTATTGGGCGGAGATTTTCATTATTGCAGAAAGTACTATTGGACAGAGCTGATGGTTACCAAAAATAGGTAAAAGGGCATAGTTCTATTAACTTAAATATATTTCTATTACTAAAAAATATTTCAGATTGCATAGCAGTTCTTTTACATACAAAGAACAACACATTCCTGTTTCAGATGTGTGTTATTTCACATGAACATTTTTTTCTTAACAGTTGTATTTAATGCACATTTAAACATATTCAGAAGAACGGATGGTTCAAAAGGATTCCTCTTTGTATTCCCCTAACATGACTATTCACCCCAATTGATCCTTTGTGACTCTTAATTTTTTTCTGCTTAAAAATACTTTAATCGACTTGAGTCACTGCACAAGTTTGACATTCATTAGATTCGGCTGTGCATTTTAAGCTCGCATGACTGAGAAACTAAAATACTCAGTAATGTTGGTAAAGGACAAATGCCAGATACTTTTGGACTGACCGAATATATATTTAATGACATCACACATGCCATACGGACAGTTCTCAATTTACAAACACTATTCTGAAGCAGCACGAAAATAAAACATACGGGTGTACCTTCCTTAAACTCCTCCTTAGAACAGTATCGCCAAGGTAGCCATTGTACAAAAAATTTGTCAAATAAATAAACAAACAAATAAATAAATCTTGGAATTTTTAGAGAATGGATAGCTTGAGTTGTGGAGGCAATAAAGACGCTGTGAGGGCTTCCCTGGTGGCGCAGTGGTTGAGAATCTGACTGCTAATGCAGGGGACACGGGTTCGAGCCCTGGTCTGGGAAGATCCCACATGCCGCGGATTAACTAGGCCCGTGAGCCACAACTACCGAACCTGCGCGGCTGGCGCCTGTGCTCCGCAACGGGAGGCCGCGATAGTGAGAGGCCCGCGCACCGCGATGAGGAGTGGCCCCCGCTTGCCACAACTAGAGAAAGCCCTCGCACAGAAACGAAGACCCAAGACAGCCAAAAAAATAAATAAACAAATGTGGAGTTTAAAAAAAAAGAATTTTAAAATAAAAAAAAAAAAAAAAGACGCTGTGAAAAACCCTGGGGAATTAATAGAGGTTAATTCCACAGTAAAGCAGATTTGCTTAAGTGGTAACCCCCTAACAAAAATAGCCTAGCTCCACCTTTCTCCATCAGGCCCCGCCCCTCCTGGCCGAGTCTCTCTCCCCCTCCCCGAGTCTTTCACAGTTCTCCAATTTCATTTGTAATCCAGTTTCGGTTCTGTGAGTTCAAAGTTTTGTGGCCTCACTTCTCTGAGCCTCAGTTTCCAGAACTATAAAATAGGAATAATCACATGCCGATTGTCAAGAATTAAAGGAATATTTATGTGAAAATACTTTATAGATTAGAAAATTAATAAACAAGGGACTGTGATTGTATACTTAATAAAACTCAACCCTGACGCCCACCCCAAGGTTAAGGGGCCTCAGAACGTGCTCATGATCGGCCTCTGATCGGAATCTGATCAGTTCATCAGAATGTTGAGGCCAGTTGATGGCTTGAAGGTTCTGGGAGTTGCGGGGTGGCGTTCTGGGAAGTGGAAGAAAGATTTAAGAAAGGAGATGGAAGGCTGTGAAAGAAAATAGTTCAAATTTGGCAAGAGTCTGCATAAATATCACCTTTTCCTTTAAGGAATGAATGTAATTGCCTGCATTTTCTCTCTACTTCCTTCCGTTTCATTGATTATTCCTGAGGCTAAAGTTTCTACTTTACATTCTACTTCATCTGACGTAGCGTGTTTTTAAAAACTTAGCGTTGCTTACTTTGATTTTCCAGTTGTCTTTTGATGATGGAGCGTCTGTGAACGGCAAATTCAAAGGATAACTGGCTGCCCCACACAGGGGTAGGAAAGTGGTAGTTGTGGTCCTTGGGGAAGGCCTCGGCAGCTAAGCCTTTAACTCTTGGAGAAGCAGTGCCAGTCACAGCTACTTGCTGCCCTAGGGCAGGAGCAGCAGTAGTTAGAGCAGAGCAAATCAAACCAAACCAAGCAAAACCAAACAAGTAAAAATGGTGGTGGAGGGAGAGCGAGGGCCGGAGAGCGAGAGAGAGAGCGAGAGAGAGAGAGAGCGAGAGTGAGAGCGAGAGCGAGAGAGAGAGCTAGAGAGAGAGAGAGAGAGAGAGAGAGAATGAGAATTAAAGAGAATGAACTGGGGAGTGGAGAAGAGGAAGGGAAAGACACCAAAGAGAATGATGGATAACATACAGCATGTATCAACTCATTTAAGCCTCATGACGAGGTAATGAGGTAAGCACTGTTATTATTACCCCCATTTGATAGACGAGGAAATTGAGGCACAGAGATGTTGAGCAACTGTTCTCAATGTCACACAAATCAGAAGTGGGACTTGACCTCAGACAGTCTGGCTCTGGAGTTTGTGATCTTAACCACTACACTAGGAGTTCTCAAACTTTCTGGTCTTAGAACTGCTCCCCCCAGCCCAAATGCACACACTTTCAAACATTATTGAGGACCACGAAGAGTTTTCTTCAGGTGGGTTATTCTATTGATATTTACCATATTAGAAATTAAAACATTTAATTCATTAAAAGAATGAACCCATGAAATGCTAACATAAATAACATTTTTTAAAGTGAAAATAGCTATATTTCTTAGAATAAAAAAATTTAGGGAGAAGCATGCCATCGTTTCACAGTTTTGCAACTTTCTGCCCTATACTATACATCTTCTGGAGTCAGGGTGGTTAAGAAGAGAGAAGGAAATGAGAGAGGCTGAAAGGTATAAATGGTGAGAACTCAAGGCCTGTCTGGGTGAACACCCATATGGCCTGCACGAGGAGGAGATGACAATCAAATAATTGTTCCTGGACTGTATAGAGGATCCTCTGGATTTTCATGCCTACTTGAATTCTCAGTAGGTTGTTTGGGTTCTTTCTCTCTCTCTCTCCCCGTGTGTGTGTGTGTGTGTGTGTGTGTGTGTGTGTGTACACACGTATACATACATGCACACACACATTTATATACACATATATTTACACACAGAGACATGCACAAATGTATTTGAGGTTCATTAAAAAACTTTGAATCTAGGAGAGCTTCTGAATTGGGAGGGATTTTAGAGATTATCTGCCTAGTCTTATTTTATGGAGGGAAACAGCTGAGGCCAGGCAGGAAGATGACTTACTGCTGGTTGAACTGCTGGTTAGCAGCAAGACTGGTGGCAGAACCCAGGTCTCCCGTGACCTCATGCACTTCAGAGTGTCATGTCATGGGAATTAATAAATCGTATTATTCAGCCGTTAGATAAATCTCTTTCTACCAGAAAACTTGTGAATTGACAACCTATGGTACATTCTATGGTACGTAGATCTAGATCTATGGTACATTCACAGGCTTCATCATTGCCATTGTGAAAAATTGCCCTTCTCCTCCCAAAATTGCCTCTCCCCAAATATCTTGGTCTGATTGATATTTTGTTAGGACTCTTTATCACTTCTTGCTTATTGCCTTTTGTTTTACAAGTAGTGCTGAAGAGAACATGGGCTTGGTATTGGGAAGAGGATAAGAATCTGTGAGAACCAGAAGTTCTGAGACATCTGAGAACACTGACTGACCAGCCCCTGTTATCTGCAGGACCTGCTTTTCTTGAGGGTGAGCATATTTTGGTCCACAGGTTTCCAAGACAAGCACATTCCTGCCAACATGATCCCTGGACAAGCTGTTCCGGAATTTGAACTTGCTACTGAAAAGGGGTTAAGTCCAGGACGCACACACTTGTTTCGGTGGGGGGTGGGCCATAGTTGGCTATGTTAGCACCTCATTATACAACAGTTCCAGATAAAGTGATTCCAGATGTGCTCTCAGCAAGTACCTAGCACTTATGTTTTTAACCCATCAGGCTAAAATCCACTTTCTCAATTTTGGAAAACCAGAAGTTAGTTAATTAATTAGTAATTTCTAGTTACTTTGTAAAGTTGATCCTAAACTGGATTTAATCTGCATTATGCTTCAAGTTAGCTGATTATAATGGGATAAAACATATCTACTTACATATACATGTATGTCTTCATGCATACGTATATCTTTGATCACAATTAGAAGTTCATTTTTTTTTTTTTTGGCTATGCCATGCGGCATTCAGGATCTTAGTTCCCTGACCAGGGATGGAACCCACATCCCCTGCAGTGGAAGCACAGAGTCTTAACCACTGGACCACCAGGGAAGCCCAAATTTCATTTTGAGTACTGGTTTATGATTACTAAGTTCCTTTGTCCTGGAAATTTCATTTAGAAAAGTTAAGAGAACATGCATCTGAGAAGTAGTTTCCTTCTTCTAGTTTCCTTCTTCTAGTTTCCTTCTTCAAGCTGCTCATGATCCTGAAATTTCATGAGAAGTCCTGGTTAGAGACGCCCCTTCCCCAGCCCCTTATGTTTTTTAACACAATTTGAAATTTTTCTCTTCATAAACTTTGTAACCTAAATTTACAAAGAATTGAAGAGCAGAGGTGCTGAATGCCTTCTGTGACAAGTCAGATGATTATTAAGAATATGGGGTTTTTGCATCCCTTGGTCCCGGAAAGAGGGGATCTGAGGGCAAGCATTTCATCTTGCTTTAAAATATTTTGGATGTTCTGCAGAAATTATGTTTTCTGTTGAATATGAAGCAAATCTTCTTAGCTGGTCTTTGCTTACTTAAGTTGAGAACGTTGCATCCTAATATACTCTTTTGATAAGATATTTTAACTATTTTTTAAAAATTTAGGTATTATATCTGGCTTCAAGGACCACAGCATTTATTTGCCAAAGACTTTAACCTAGGGCATTATTCACAGCGTGGAAGGATTGGAAAATATATTCTTCAGAGGTGACTGTTTTGTTGCAAATACAGTGGCAACTACAGTAAGGCAGTCTAGGGAGCATGGACTCTGGGCCCAGATGGCCTACCTTGATTTCTGGTTCTGCTTTTTACTAGCTGTGAACTTCAGTTTTCACAAATGTAAAGTGTGAATAATAACTGGTGAGGATTTAATGAGTTTGTACTCACAAAGAAAGCACTTAGAACCATGCCTAGTGCCTATTAAGCATTATGCTAGTGTTAGTTTAAACAAATAAAAAATCTTGAATTTTGTCTTTGCCATGTCAGAGATGCTAATATCAAATGGCAGTTTAAGCAGTATATCACTAGTTCAAGTTAAAAGAAAAATGATCCTTGGGATTTATCCCCTCTTGTGAAACATCTTCTAGGTGCTTCTATCCAACTGGGGCTAAAGTTGGAGAACAAGATGGTGAGGAAAGTATAAGAGAGTATGAATGTCATTGCTTAAAGCCCCAGGCGGGGGCCTTGCTACATACTGGTTTGTTTATATTTTTCCCATTGGAGATAAAGACCCTCAGTGGTACCCTTCAGTGGGAGATGGGCTGTAGTCAGTGTGTGGATTGTCAAGCAGTTGTAGTTTGGTAATGTGAAAGGCTTACTCTGGAGGAAATGGAAAAGTCATGGTTTTCCCTAAGTCGTTTAGGGACTCACTACTGAGTCAGCCAGGTAGGGTCCACTAGTCTTTATGACGGTTTTGTGACAGCTAGCCTTGCAGCCCTTCAGACTCACGGGCTTTTGATTTGAAGAAGGCTCATCTTCTTCCTGGCTGATGCAGTCCCATTCCAGGGTGCAGGGCTTGAAAAGTGTAATACAGGCTGGATTTCAGCCCCCGCCCTTCCTCCACCCAGGATTTGGTGTGGTACCCAAACTGCACACTGAATGTGGTAGCCTTGAAAGCAGGTGTTTGGGTCTTACCTCCTATGCTTCAGCTCCGGAGAAGCGCTGTTCCTTTTGTTCAGTCTTAGTCTACTTAAATAGTCGGAGTTGGGGAAGAGATGGTTGAGTGGTTTTTGTCATTGAATCCATTGGGCAGCTGCTAATTGCTACTTAAGATAATCCACAAGCATCTTGCTGACAGTCAGTCCAAGACTGTTTTCTATCAGAGGTTTTATTAAGGCACTTAATTTAGGGTTAAGGTCCTGCCAAACCTTATACACATCTAAAAATGAGGAGAAAGGCACCAGAATATTAGACCCTTTCAGCCAGAAATCATTTCTGCAATGTCATTGGTCTTTTTTTTTATCTACATGCACTTATAGTTTAAGATGATGCATTTTATTCTATTTCCAATGATTTACAAGCTGAAAGACTGAGTACTTGGAAAAGGCCCTGGCTAAAAACCAGTCAGTCTATTGACTTAAAATCATGTCAGGAGTGGCCTCACAAGATTTGTGGGTTTTGGCCTCTTTTGTTTCTCAGCCGGTATTTCTTTTCAGTATTATCCTCAGTTAAATTCCTCATTGGGCATGCAAGAGATTAAAATCACATTAAAGTTTGGACTTCAACCAAACATAGCGGAAAGTCTTGACTCTTTGACGTTACCTCCACAGATTCTTCTATTGAGAGTTTCAGTGGTTCTGAACTTTGGAATCAGGTAATATCTTTACTATCCTGTCAAAGAGAGTGCCACCTATAAAAAGGCACTTCACAGTTCTATTGTTCCAAATATATTTACTCTCATTCTTAGGAAAACTTGAAATAACTTCTATTGGTTCTATTCTTATCCCTTTTTCATTTAGAAACGTTTTATTTCCATCCCCATCTCTTGCCCTATGTTTTTTTCCATTCTGAAATGAGGTAGAACTCTGCTTTTTCTCTCACTTGTAGTATAAACATAACTCTAGAGACAATTGTTTCTATTATCAAACTTCTATCTAATAATAAGTAACATGTACTCAACACAGTAGAGTTTCAAAAGTACTTTTCAATGCATTACCACCTTTAATCAACCTGAGCTTTCGAGACGGCTATTATGATTTCCTCCATTTTTACAAACTGTACTATGCTACCCAAAGGATATAGGGAGAGAACCAGGCTCTTTACCTTTTATTGATTAAAAAAAGAGATTTTTCCCCATATTTTCCACTAACCAGTACTACAATTTAAAAACATCTTTTGCTTGCTTAATTATGTGTAGCATAGTTCATGTGGTGGGAAATATCTACCTTGGTATCTGGCCTGTGAATTTGTCCCAATTTATTTCGAGAATCTTTTGGAATGATTTAAAATTCTTGGGGTTTTCAACTCAGACTAGACAAAAGGACAATAAACAACTCTGGGGCAAAATTTATAGTAGTTAGTATATCTGTAGCCTTTCCAAGTAATCAGTCAGAGAACTTTGAATTTCTGTTTTGTTTTGCATATTATATGCCCCAGCTAATTTGACATTTTCACTTTTTCTAACTATTTTCAGGGTGTGTTGACACTCAGGTTAATTCTCAGCTGCTCTTAAGGACTGCCAGTGCCTAGCTTATTATAGGCATTTAATGCATTTTAAGTAAGTGATTGAATTGTTTATCATATGGGCAAATGGCAATTTGTAAATAAGTATCCTTAAACGTAAATAGTCCCATTATGTTTATTGTTTTAAACTTTACGGTTTTGACGTGGTCTGAAGTGGTGTAGGAAGGAGCAAGGACTTTAGAATCTGAAAAGATCTGAGTTTGAATCTTCACCGCCAGTTATTACACTTTCCTTAGGCAATAACTTCTCTGATCTTCAGCCTCCTTACCTGCAAATTTGGGATTATATTACCTACTTTGCAAGATTGCTGTAAGGATAATCTGAAACAATACGTACAAAGTATCTAGCACTACGCTTGTTGCATAAAATGTGCTCAGAGTTCATGGCCAGCACTTGATGAAGACAGAGGTAGCTATTGTGGCTCTAGGTTATTGCAATTTAATAAAGGTATTTCTGAGTGCCACTAGGCATTAAACATGTGATAGGAATGTGAAGATACACATAACATTCTCCTAGCTCTGCAAGATTCCTACATTTGCTATGGAGCCAGTGACTAAGCCTGAAGTTTCCAAAGATGTACAGACTAATTTAAATCCTATCCCAGAAGTGTGATTACTGTTGAGGACTCTGAGGGGCAAGCAGCTTGGAGGTGCTGGGGAGCAGCGTGGATGAGGTGGGACATATTCCAGTCTCACCTCGCACACCGGCCAGTGAGCCAGTGCTGGGACCTCCTCCTGTGTCATCACGAACTGTAGAAACTTCTACCAGCTACTGACACTAATCAGGAGGAGAAAGAATTATTGGCCACTGATTGCTGATGGTAGCATCATACAAAGAGGAGTGAGATGGCCAAGGCTCTCACCGACGAAAGACCCAATGTCTGTCAATATCCATAATCAACCAAAGTTACACAGCAATCATTTTTTGATATGATTTGGGGATATGGCACTTTCCAAATTTGTATATATAACTTACTTAGTAGTGGAGCTCCCACTCATCAGATTGTATATATCTATTTAACCTTTGTATGTAAAAATCAGCTGTGCAATCCATAGCATAAAATACTCATGATGACAGCAGCAGTTCAACAAATTATTCTAAATTTTACATACGAGAGCAAAGAGCCAGAAAATAGTTCAGATAATTTTGAAGAAGAAGAGAAGTTTACTTTCAAAGAAGTACAAAATTTTACTTTAATAGATATGAAAACTTATCATGAAGCTGTAGTAATCAAGGTGGAACAGTAATAGCAAAGGCTTAGATATATATGCTGATGACACAGAATGGAAAGTTTAGAACCTGATCTACACATATATGAAAACTTGATATATATGAGAGGTCATTCTGGGGTAAAGTTTGATGGCTTAGTAATGGATTTTATTATAACAGGAAAAAAAGTAACATTAGGTTCCTATACCATACTATACATGAAAATCAATTATAGATTAAAGGCTTAACTATGAGAATCATATATTTAAACATGTAAAAGAAAATATTTTATGAACTTGGGATAGGTAGGGATTTCTTAAACAATATACAAAGAAAAATATGGATAAATAAACTTGACGATGTTAAAATTAGATACTTCTGTGATGAAAAGACACAAACAAGTGAAAGACAAGTGTGCAAGTACGAAAGAGATTGAAACATATAAAAAAAAATTCATGGGCTTCCCTGGTAGTGCAGTGGTTGAGAGTCCGCCTGCCGATGCAGGGGACACGGGTTCGTGCCCCGGTCCGGGAAGATCCCACATGCCGCGGAGCGGCTGGGCCCGTGAGCCATGGCCGCTGAGCCTGTGCGTCCGGAGCCTGTGCTCCGCAACGGGGGAGAGGCCACAACAGTGAGAGGCCCGCGTACCACAAAAAAAAAAAAAAAAAATTCATGCCCAGAATATATAAATAATCTCTATAGATCGATAAGAAGACAACCCAATAGAAAAATCGGGAAATGATACGACCAGGCAGTGCACAGAAAAGACATCTCACACAGCCAGTAATCATGAGAGCATAGTGATCAGGGCAAAATGCAATATGGAAACTGTCAGAAGGTAGGATTTTACATCCACCAGAGACCAAGTGTTTGTGAGGACGTAGAACAAAGAGAAATCTTATGCATTGCTCGTGGGAGAATTTCACTGGCACTACCACTTTAGAAAACAATTTGACAAAATCTAGTACAGTTGAAGATGAACCTAACATACTACCTGTACCTCCATTGCTGGGTTTAATCCCTAGAGAAAGTCTCACAGCACCTGCCACAGTCCTAGTATGAAGTAGGAGCTCAGTACACAGAACTCAAAGGAGGGAAGGGAGGGAGGGAGGGAGGAAGGAAGGAAGGAGGGAAATTTGTGTTATTGGCTTCTTTTTCGTTTGTTCTGTGTGTTGTGGGACTGCTTCTTCCTTGCCAGGGTGGTCCCAAACTGCCTTACAGGTCTGTCAACTCCAGTGCAAGTTTGAGGAGCTCAGAGGATTAGCCTCTATATCTCTGAGATTCTACTGTGAATGGAAATAATGATTTTCATAACTGATGAATTGAATACATTCTGTAAATATATTTTCTTATAGAATTCACAGTGGTATGAATACTAAGCTCTAATTTCGTACTTAAAATGAATCCATCTAATGTATAAAATGAGATGCACAAGTACGTTATGGGTAACATAAAATACGAGTTATTACTGGATCCTTACAATTCTATTGGCAAAGAAAGATGAGACCTAATGCCCTGCAAAGATAAAATCTCTTTTTCAGGCATATGAAAAGATATTCTGCTGGTTTATGAAGAAATGCGTGTTCTTTTAAAATAGTAAATATTCATATGCACTAAGCCAATCCTTTTATAACATATATTCCTAAGAGCACAGAAAACATGGCAGCTCTTCCCATCACTGGAAGAATGTGTGGTTACCCTGGCAACAGCATCTTACTTCCTGCTTCCAAGTACCACCTGGTGATTTCAAGTCTAACAGCTGTACAGCATCCTCATTTCCACTGAGGAAATAAAATGTGTTCATGCGTCACCTCATGGTGCATTTAAGAAGAAATGAGCTTGCAAGTTTGGGGGAGGAGGGAAAGAAATAGCACTACATAGTGGCAGAACCAATGGGCGTTTTAAAGGCCTAACTGCAGTCTTGGAAGCATGCCCGAAGCAGCCAAGACCACCACATTAGGGCTGTAGGACAGCAAGGCAGAGTTTCCATCAAAGCTCTGACATTCACTTAGGCCCAAGAACATTTTTTTACCCCTTACTCAGGATGTGTACGTTTAAGTGGAATTGGCCCTCTCCATCCTAACAGGCATTTGAACAAAATGGTTATGTACCCATCACCGTGACAGTCAGAGGGTTATGAAATAAAGTGTTCCCAGTTTCATGATTTCTCAGTGCTCCTAATCTTACCCAGAGTATTAGAACCTTCCTGAGATTAGTCATATTTAAAAAGTCAAATCCTACAGTAATTACTACTAGAATGAATTTCATGGTCTCTTCTGAATTAGGTAGTTGAGTGCCAGGGGGAAAGAATTGCATTACTAGGCTGCATGGGCACAGTCAGCTAGGGAATAATTTCCTGCTCTCTCAAAAAACCCAAAGACTGTGAAAAAATAATTTAAGATATATGTATTTATTTTTTCCCTTTCCCTTTTTTCAATATTATTATAATTTTACACATAAGTTATGGAAAATTTAGGAATAGGAAAAAGTATATAGAAGTGAGAAAAAAATCATTGAAGATCCTAACATTGTTAATATATTGGAAAATGTCTTTTATTCTTGTTTATGCATTTTCCCCCCACCTTTGTGCTGCATTTCAGAAGAACTACTCAAGCTATCCATCCACACTACAGGTGATTTTCTGCAGGACCAATTAGAATCATTATTGCTTCAAAGGAAGACTTTCATTCTGATACGGCATTTTGAATTTGCTTGCATGTTTTCTTCTTATTCCAGTGGCTTCATTCTCTTTTCTCCTTTCATCATAGCCTATTCATTCTTGAACGTCCGTCCTCTGATTTCATGGAGATCGTGTTTTCATACACCTCTATTTAGGACACCACACAGGACATCAAGATTTTCCCTGGTACGGTAGAATCTTTTCAAAGGCGTCAGGTTGCTTTTGTCCTGTCTCACCCTTGGACAGGGAGAGCTCCATCCAGCCCAATATAAGTAGGGTGTACAGAACATCCCTAGTTCTGTCCACTTCTATTCTGACAACTTTCCCTCTTCCACTAAATACTGAAGGCTGCCTATGTGCACAGCCTCTGTCTAGTTTCCAGGGCTTAGAATTCCTTCACTCAATCATTTTATAAATACCCAGATCCCTACTATGGGCAGACAGTGTTGTAGGTGCTGGGGATAGGGCAGTGGGCAAAACTAGTTTATATAAAATAAGTAAACCTGTAATTGTATAATTTATACAATATATTTTACAAGGGCAATTGTAATATTAATCTTCTGGTAAGGGAATGTGGGCGTAAGGGAGGCCGTTATTTTACCTAGGGTGCCAGGGAGAGACCCCCAGGCTGATAAGCTAACGTTTGAACTGATGGAATTGAGGGAAGAAGTTCTGTGGTTGTCTAGAAGAAAAACATTTCCAGGACTCAAAAACGGCCTTTAAAGCCATTCTAAGGTTTCTGGCTTTTATTCCAAGTGGGTTGGAATACCGTTCTAGGGTTCTGGGCAGAATGAAGTCCCAGAAACTGAGTGAATCAAGAGTTTTCAGAAAGAGGGAGGAATCCAGCGTGTCAGGTATGGCTGACAGAGTGGGCTAGAGGAGGGCTGGGACAGCAACGTGGAAGTCATTGGTGACTTCGACAGGAACTATTTTGATGAAGTAATGAGGCTGAGAGCTGTTTGGAATGGATTCCAGAAGGCATGGGAGGAGGTGGACAGGAGGCAGGCTCTAGGGTCCTCTTTAGAGGAGTTTTCCTCTCAAAAGGAAGAGAAATAGGGTGGTAGCTGGAGGACAATGTCGGACCAGGAAAGTTTTAAAATGTTTTTAAGTGGGAGAAATTATGGCAGCACGGTTGTGTGCTGGGAATGATCCAGTAGAGAATAACAGCTCAGTGATGCAACAGCCAGTGGACTGTTCGGAGCACTGTCTTGGAGGAGGTGAGAGGGGCTGGGCTCTAGTGCACAAGCGGCAGAGGCAGGAAGCGGTCAGTCCTAGCTGCAGGAGGGAGGCAGGGCTGTGGGACAGAGGGCCCTGTGCGGGTGGAGGCCCAGACGTCCACTCAGTGTGGCTCAGCTGGACTCTGGCCGGCAGATGAGATATTTGACAGACTGAGGTGCCATTTGCTGTTCTCTGTCCCCTGTGCATTAGTGCAGTCTGTGAAAGGCCACCCCTCTGCCCCTCCCTCACAGGCACACAAGTACAGGAACTGTTCCCTGGCCTGGGCCCATCCTCCCCACTTTGTTTTAGTAAACACTACACTTATGTCCATTTTACAGTTTAAAAAGACTTGGGCTCACATAGGATCCAGCAATCCCACTCCTGGGCATATACCCGGATTTGATTTGAAAAGATTCACGCACCCCTATGTTCATAGCAGCACTATTTACAATAGCCAAGACATGGAAGCAACCCAAGTTCCCATCAACAAATGAATGGATAGAGAATATGTGGTACATATATACAATGGAATTTTATTCGGCCGTAAAAAAGAATAAAATAATGGCACTTGCAGCAACATGGATGGACCTGGAGATTATATACTAAACAAAGTGTTGCCATATTCCATTGTATATATGTATCGCATCTTCTTTCTGAGGAAAGAGAAAGGACAAATACCCTATGATATCACTTATATGTGGAATCTAAAATATGACACAAATGAACGTATCTATGAAACAGAAGCAGACTTACAGACATAGAGAGGAGACGTGGTTGCCAGGGGGAAGTAAGGGTGAGGGAGGGTTGAATTGGGAGTTTGGGATTAGCAGATGCAAACTATTATATATAGAATGGATAAACAACAAGGTCCTACTGTACAGCACAGGGAACTATATTCAATATCCTGTAATAAACCATAATGGAAAAGAATTAAAAAAAAAAGACTTGGGCTGGGACCAGTTTCGTCACTTACATAAGGTCATATGCAAGTAAACGGTAGAGGAGAGAACCAACCCAGACATTCTGACTGTTTCTGGGTTCTTCCACACCATTATCAGCGTGGATGGAGGAGACAGGGAATGGAGATTTTACTTCCAAAGACTCAGATTCCATGTCTTTCTCCTGCTTTTGTCTGCACCACAGCCCACCCCAGGGGTGTTTGTGTGAGTGCAAACACCCATCCAGGCGCACGGGGTGTCTTCACCAGGTGGAGGTGAGCTCCAGGTGTGCTCAGGGGACGGATGGCCTCGCCGTCCCATCCACTGAGTGGAGGCTCAAAGCACCCCGGACCCTCCCCCTCCGTCCACAGCTTCTGAGGCACTGGGCTTGGACGGCGCCTCCCCGCCTGTTCATCCTCCCACCACCTTTCAGTAAACACTCCACTTTTTCCTTTAGCTCTTTAGATCTGGGGAGAAGCAGGTTTTTATGCTCGTTCAATTGCCCCTAATCAGAGAAGAGTAGACTTTTGAACTTGGAGAGAAACATTCCAGGACCTCCGGTTTAACCCTGTCCTTATGGACCCTGCTTTATTCAGCTGCTTCGTTGGCATCTCAGTCACCTAACGTCTACTTCTAGAACTTTCTACCTCAACTCAGGAAAACACACACAGGCACACATGTCTGTTTTGTTCCCTTCTGGAGGAAGCTCTAAGAGAAAAGGTGTGAGGGTTGAGCGTGAAAACAACTCTCCTAAAAAAAAGAAAGAAAGAAAGAAAGAAAACAGCTCTTCCAAGGGCTGTCTTGCAATCATTGTGTGGGTCCCGGGAGGCAGGGCTTCAGCTTGCCTCTGGCACTTACTCTATTTATGCTGCATTCTCCTCAAAGTCTGCTATTTTGTATCAGGTGGACTGTACATTACAAGCGGCAGGTGTTTTCTATTACACATATTAATACACACATGTGTTAATCTCTGCAAGGGATCGTGTCATGTCATGGCTAGTCTGTTCAAACTCCTAATTATAATGAGGTGTAATTAAAAAGGTTCAGAGCTATAGAGGGATGAAAAGGGAGTTTCGAGTACTGGAATAGGACACGTGGAACTAAGGAGTGTATTTAGACAGTCCTTAGTCCTTAAAAATTAAAGTTTAGGTTAAAAGGTATTTAGAAAAAAAGGTAAAGTTCAAACTCCTAATTATAATGAGGTGTAAGTAAAAAGGTTCTAAAAAGAGCTATAGAGGGATGAAAAGGGAGTTTCAAGTACTGGAATAGGACACGTGGAACTAAGCAGTGTATTTAGACAATACTTAGTCCTTAAAAATTAAAGTTTAGGTTAAAAAGTATTTAGAAAAAAAGGTAAAGTTTCGAGTTTTTGTGTATCTGTGTATATATGCATATGCCTATATAATTATATACATAAATAAAATATTTTCAGAGTCATACACCAGTGTTTCTATGGCTCAGAAGCACACCCCCAGAAAATGTCTTGGAAGGAAAGATGTCTAGTTTTCTCCCTTCACAGAAGGTTTTGCAGGGGTGCTCACTTTGATTTGTTGCCCTTTGCAAGCTCTTGCCCCGAAGGTCCCCTTCTTTTGTGGAAAAGTTCAGGCACGGGTATGAGGAGAATCCATCATTTCGAGGGAATGAAATGATGGCTTTGCTAAGATTTCCATATATGTTGATCGTTTTATGGGGGTGGGGCAGAGGATTAGGCAAAAGCTAGAATTAGTCATATGAATTATGTGCTTGTTTGGACACTGGGCCACTCCTGCCCCAATCAGTGCCAGCAAACCCTGCAGACGGCTTCAACACCACCTCTCTGTTTCCGTCCCGCTCGTATAAAATTCCATGCCAAGGTACAAACCACAATCCTCCCTTTCTTGGGTTTTCATGCAAAAACTATTTTAGAAGAAATTTATAAAGGTCAAAGCTTTAAGAGCTTTGAACAGAGGAGACTTCAGCTCCCTCGCTTCACAATACGGCTAAAGAAAACTTTTAAAAAAAATTCTGATGAAAGTACTCATATTTTAGAGGTCTCTATTTTTCACTGAATTTAAGTTCCAGAGAGAAACAAAATCGCTATGTTGGAGGACGGGAGAGGCCCCGAGGCCCCGTGTGTGAAGCACATCGCAATGCCGCTTTATGCAGAATGTCGGTAAACTCGGTCCCCAAACCATTTAAAATATTCAACATTGACCTAAACAGGCACAGACAGAAAATGCCCGTCCCTGCAGACATTGATGAATATACACATAGAACACATGGCAGGAAGAACTTGGTGCTTTTCTTCCCCCCAATATTTTATCTGGCACACATTTCAGATTAAATACCCATTCAGTATTCAGCGTCTGAGCAATAGAAAACACGTTCAAAATCAGTCCTAGACAGCAGGAGAAACTCCCTGCAGGACTTCTAGGAGGTGTGTTCTTCATTTAACAGATGTTTATGGATAATGGAAGGCAGGAAGTTATATGACATGTCTCTAGCTTCAAAGAACTTACCTTGTAGTAGAGATCTTGAGGGAAGTCTGGTGATCAGAGAATTTAAGAGAGCTTTTGTATATCTATGTGAGAAAGGTATAAAACCACGAGGAGGAGAGAGAAGGTAAGAGTTTGGATTTCAGAATTACCGACTAAAAATAAGTGTCCAGGCAATCTGGAAAAGTCTTGAGGTAGCAACAATCGAACCATTATCTAATCCAGTGTGTCCTAAATGATAGAATGTGTCCCACTGGACTCCTTTGAGAAGCTGATGAAAGTTATGGGCCTGGAAATAGCCATCTACCCTCAAGCTCTTACAGAAAATGTCAGGGATTTGGAGTTTGAGTCCATGGGCTTTCGAGTTTAAATCGAATCCAGTTACGTTTACCATGGTTAATGTGTTATAACATATTTATTTACATACCTGTCTTCTCTACTAGAATATAAGCATTTCTAGGACACGATTGCTTTAAGTTTTATCTTTTATTCAATTCCCTCTCTGTTTAGCATTGTACTGTTGTATATAGCAGGCCCTAAAAATGTGGACTGAGTGGCTTATCGCAATGTTGAGGTGTTAGGTTAATACTGCTTCTTCCAAATGTCAACCATTCGAGTAACTTCCTCACAATGTTTGCTGTAGATGTTTACTCCCTGCATTATTACTTATTAACTATAGCGGCATGACAATGAGTTTTGGTGATAGAGCACTACATGATATCACATTTCTGAATGACCACGTTACTTTCACTATATTTTCTTTCAGTCTAGCTTACACCAAGGAGAGAGTTCCAGTTTACTTCTGATGTATCTTTAATACCCCTCTGACATTTGGAGGTCTTATTTTGAAACTAATATAGAGGCTTCTGTAGGCAGTAGTATCTGGATAGAAGTGAATAATATTGCTTTGTTTTTCTTTCATCCTGTTTAGTCTTATGAAAAATGACACTAATTTTCTATTTATAGAAGTAACAAAAATTTTATTTTAACAAAAGAGGTAAAAAAAAGAGATGATTTAAAGAAAAGCAGATATCTGTTATCTATTGCTGTGTTAACAAACTATCCCAAAACATATTGGCTTAAAGAAACAATGACTTAATTCAAAGAATCATGTACCAAAATGTTCATTGCAGCTCTATTTACAATAGCCCAGAGATGGAAACAACCTAAGTGTCCATCATCGGATGAATGGATAAAGAAGATGTGGCACATATATACAATGGAATATTAGTCAGCCATAAAAAGAAACGAAATCGAGCTATTTGTAATGAGGTGGATAGACCTAGAGTCTGTCATACAGAGTGAAGTCAGTCAGAAAGAGAAAGACAAATGCCGTATGCTAACACATACATATGGAATTTAAGAAAAAAAAATGTCATGAAGAACCTAGGGGTAAGACAGGAATAAAGACACAGACCTACTAGAGAACGGACTTGAGGATATGGGGAGGGGGAAGGGTGAGCTGCGACAAAGCGAGAGAGTGGCATGGACATATATACACTACCAAACGAAAGGTAGATAGTTAGTGGGAAGCAGCCGCATAGCACAGGGAGATCAGCTTGGTGCTTTGTGACCGCCTGGAGGGGTGGGATAGGGAGGGTGGGCGGGAGGGAGACGCAAGAGGGAAGAGATATGGGAACATATGTATATGTATAACCGATTCACTTTGTTATAAAGCAGAAACTGACACGCCATTGTAAAGCATTTATACCCCAATAAAGATGTAAAAAAAAAAAACCATAAAAAGAAACAATGACTTATTAGGATTCTATGGATTGGCTGGGCTCAATAGAAGTAACAAAAATTTTATTTTAACAAAAGAGGTAAAACAAAAAGAGATGATTTAAAGAAAAGCAGATATCTGTTATCTATTTTGTGTTAACAAACTACCCCGAAACATAGTGGCTTAAAGAAACAATGACTTATTAGGATTCTATGGATTGGCTGGGCTCCTCTGTACAATTCTTTTCCGCATGATGTCTGCTGGGATCATTCTTGAGAGCTTGATCTGGCTTGAGATCTGGCTTGAGGGCTCGACTGGGACTGGAAGGTCCAAGATGGCTTCACTCATGTTTCTGGCAGCCCAGCTGGAGTGACCAGAATGGCTGCAGCTGGCTGAGCCACTCTCTTTCTGTGTGGTCTCTCATCATTCTGTAGTCTGCCCTGGGCTTTTTTTATATTGTGTATGATCCCAAGACAGTGAAAAAAAAAAAAGCTGAAGAGTCTTTGAAGGCCTAGACCTGGAAGTCACAAAGCATCCCTCCTGCCCCATTTTATTGGTCAAAGCAAGTGACAGGACAAGTCTAGATTCAAGCGAAGAGAAATAGACTTTGCATCTTTTGGGGGCACTTGTGTTCAGAGGTGGAAGGGATCTTTGGCAATAATTTTGCCAACAATCTACCCTAAGTGGTAAGTAAGTAAACAATAGGACAAGTTGTAGCTGATATGGCAAGCACTCATGTGACTGATATTAAGAAGACATTGTATTAACCTAGATATCTAAATAAAATAACCTAAGTGTCACCCTAGATAGTCTGCTCATTATTCAGTATCTAGTACATGCGAAGCACAGTGCTACACACAAAGAGATTAAAGGAAAAAGACAAAACATACAAACTTGCCCTAGAACTGCTTACATTCTAGTGAGGGAGACAGGTGTGTTCCCTGTGAATGAATACTTATAACAAAATAATCACGACGCATATTGCAGTAAAACGTTTAAAATACAGGGTCCTGACATTTTATGTCAAGTTTTGAGTGTATATGGATTTTCTTGGATCCATGACTTTGATCAGATTCTTGAGAAAGTGTGAGACCCTAAAAGGGCCTAAAAAGCACTGAGTGAATCAAGGGACACACTGGTGTGATGCTCAAAGACGGCAGCCAATAACTGTGGTGGGAAGGAAAGAGCTTCACAGCAGTGGTGACACTTACACATGGGAAGGAGGGATGATTGAGGATGAAGAATTGGCACAAGTTGGGAGCCAAGTAGATGTGGCAAGGGAGTGGAGCGGGTGAGATGGGTGGAGGGTAAGAAGGATGAAAATGGTGCAAGAAGAAAGGAATGTGGGAATTGGAGAAAGGAGAAGAAGGTTCACTTCAGGATGACCGAATTCTCCAGCTGGGGCAAATGGTAGAAAGGAGGAAGAGGAGGTTTTCTGAGAACATCTTTCCTGAATTCAGTTTTTTCCAAGTTGTAACTGGAGTGCCCATGTGATAAAACTAACCAACAACTGGAAATGCAGATCCTAAACTTACTACCTTGTGTCACGCACCTTGATAGGAATTGAGTATAAAGTAGTAAATATCCTGAGAGGGGTGATGCCCTTATTCCCATGGAGCTTACATTCTAGTGGGGTTGGGGGCAGGGGGAAGATGGGGAGAGAGGCAATTCGTATATAAGAGAGTTCAAGTAAGTTTTTACCTAATATTGAGTGCCAAGAATAAAATAAATTGACTTAATGTGATAGAGATGGTTGGGCCACCTAGTTTATCTAGGGTAGTATGGTAGTGGAAGACAGCTTTAGGAAATACAACTGAAATCTAGTTTTAACTGAATAAGGTAGGAAAATTATACTAGCAGGAGATTAACCTTTGCAATGAAATGGAGTCTCACCCAGAGACCAGATCACTATCAGGGACTCTTCCCACAAGAAGGGAAGAGGGGACTGCAAGAGGGGAAGTCAGGGACTGCCTCCACCCATAGACATCTGAATCTTCCCCATCTCACGGTAGAACCATGTGGAGTAGATAATGAGAATAACTGAAAACCCACTCAGAAGCCGGGAGACCAGAGGATTGGAACCTCCAGAGAGAGGAGAAATACAGGAGAGAGGGAGAGGATGTATGGAAGATTGGCAAGAGGGAGTTACTCATCAACCACTGATGGGGTGGCCATATGGGGCTCCCAAAAAAGGGATTGAGACCCGCTCCTATAGTCAGTACCCAGGAAGGAGTTACCTAGTCTAGGGATACCAACCTCAACTCCTCACCACACTTTGAATGTTGTACAGCATGGATAACATCACTGTATGAGATGCATTACATCACCTGGATTTGAGTGAAAACCCGATCGTACAGTCTTCTGGGTTTTGTGGGTGCCGATTTGAGGCAGTGGTAGGACCCGATCCTCCCTCACCACCCACAGTCAGTTGTCTGGACCCTTCCAATGGGGATGACGGGTTGGATCTCCAGAGGCAATTCTACCAGAAAGACTTTGTCTTCTGATCACTCTACTCCATCCACACCAAATTATATTCACTTTTTGAGAAAATTATATTTTTTAGTCATTCATTTCTGAACACATCTTCCCCCACCCCATGAAGAATGTGTACAATTAAGTTAACTAAATCAGTCCATGTCAGTGATTCTGACCACATCTACTTTGGCTGGTGCCAGGATGCCCCTCTAGGTTTAAGACGAACGAGGATAAATTAGTTCATGATATGTGTTGAAATTATAGGACCCCGTAGAAGAAAACCTTCAGTGATGGGAACATATTATTTTAGAGCTTATAAAGGTTTCAAATATTGGATTGGCAAAAAAGAATTTAAATGATTGGATCTATCTTTTATTTTTTCAAACCTTAGTTAAAATATAATTTAAAAACAACAGCCTTTGAGTGTTACTAGCTCCTGGGGGTAGAAGAGGCAGCAGCGGTCCAGTTCCTACTTGCCATACCTCTAGACCTCATTCTGAGAGAAGAGGTTTGCACTTGGGAATAATTTTAGCCCATTATTTTTCTGCCATTTGCTGTTATTGCCCTGATTCAACCCAGAAAACAGGATGTTACTCAAAATACAAAATATTCTTAGGGAAGAATTACTCCATCAAACACAGGCACTATATAGGACTCTAAAATGCTTTAACACATTACAGAAAATTTGAAGAAAAATGTGGGCTTGGTATTCTGGAGCTGCCGTCTTCCTTTATCCCATTTGTTTGTGACCTTGACTCTTTGAATCCTGATGTAAACCCATGGAATCAAATCACTGACATGCTTATGATTCCCTGGTCCCATTTGGTAGTTATTAACACTGTAGAGGTGGCAAGGACACTTTCAATACACAGTGCCTCCTGTCAACAGAAAATGGAAACCTTCCGGTAAAGTCCCCAGGGCACTGGCTTTGTCTTAAGTCTACACACTCTTAAAGTGGGGTTCTGAACTATTCACCCTAAACTCAATATAAGTGAGAGAAAGATAACAGTGTTGGAATCCTCCTTTTATAGATGAGGAAACTGAGGCCCAGAGAGGTCACGAATCTGAGAAGTGGGGGAGTGGGGACAGGTGTTGGTACTGGCAGGTGAGTGATACTGATAATAAAAGTGAAGAAGATATAATTTTTCTGTGAGGTGAAGAAAGTCACTTGGGAAAAAGCTGCTCCATCTTTTGAGAGGAGAGAGTGGTGTCCAGCTCCCTGCCCCCCGGCCTTTGCGGCCCAGGCTCCACACCACCGTGAGAAGGACCAGGATAGAGGCCATGAGACGTTGCTGCTGAGACTCTTCTCGTGCACCACCATGCATCCCAGAATCATAAAATGTTTAAGCTGGAAGGATGGCTGGGGTTGCACTAAACTCCCTCATTTTACAGACAGGGCCCCGAGTTGCCACGCAGACTTGATGTTGAGTTACAGGCACACCTTTTCTTTGGTCCTAGGAAAGCCAACTTTCAGGGGCCAGTTAACTGAGCGGGCATCTGGAGCCCAGTTTTTTGTGTCTTTCTTTACCTCCTGTTCCTGACAGGCAGGAATGACAAGGATAAAGTTTAGGATAAAGGGGAGGAGATTCTACCAGATTTTAAGAAGAAACATGTGAATGGGAAGGAGACCTTCAGGCGAGACTTATTTATAGCTCTGTGGAGTATATGGATTCTTGTTTATGGGTATGAGTATTCAGGAACTATGAAGCTTAAATTCTTTTAATGTTCTTAGTAGGTGCACTGGAGGATTCATTATTTTAGTTTTCATATTGATGCTATTAGGAAAAGTCAGATTTCTTCGCAGGAAGTCCTGCTGACCCCTCTTCAGGAGGGCTGCTAACCTGGGCATTCTTTGCTGCTCCACATTTTGGACACGGAATCATCACTGTTACCTGGACCCTTTGGATGTGGACTGATGGATGCCAGTCTGGCAGTTGGACAGAAGGCACTTTCCATTGCTGCTGTGTTTTACCCCAGCTTCTCACTACTGTGCCTACAAAATCATTCTCTTTTCTACCTCCTAATTATGCCTCTGGGTCCTTTACGGGAAGGGTGACATTTTTCTCTTGGCAGGCAGTATTATAGTATAGAACTGTCCTTGTCACTCTTTATTGCTTTCAATAACTACGAAATCTCTCACAAGATGTCTAGAGCTTCATAAACATATGTTGATGGTCAAGTTCACAGACAATGCACCAGAGGAAGGAAGACAGTGAACACACTATTATAAATACACGTGTAGCTTGAAGATGACCCTTTCAGATGTGGGGATATTCGTTGGCTATAGGGAGGAAGTGATGACATGCAGTAATAATTCTGTTTTACTTAGGGAATTCTCTAGGTGTGTGCTAAATGCTTGCTGTGTTTTATCTGATGGGCATCTTGGCGTGATAGAGGTTTAAACATTTATCATAGTTATTTCACGACAATACATGGTGAATTAAAAGGTAAGAATGGAGCAAAAGTACAGTTTGGATAGTCAAAAGTTGGCATATGATACATAATTTTAACTTAGTAAATCTAAGTGAAACACGTAAGGACAATGTACCTTACATTTTGTCATTCTGAACTCTTAAAAACCCAGAGGTGTTGAGGGATCCTTTTTTTTTTTTTTTTGCGGGTACGCGGGCGTCTCACTGTTGTGGCCTCTCCCGTTGCGGAGCACAGGCTCCGGACGCGCAGGCTCAGCGGCCATGGCTCACGGGCCCAGCCGCTCCGCGGCATGTGGGATCCTCCCGGACTGGGGCACGAACCCGTGTCTCCTGCATCGGCAGACGGACTCTCAACCACTGCGCCACCAGGGAAGCCCAAGGGACCCTTTGTGGTAAGAAGTCGAAATACTAGTACTGAATCCCATTCCTTGCTTCTTTCATACTCAACAGGTATATTTTAACAATGAAACATCTAAAAGGTATATTAGTTTTGTTATCTGGTGCTCAAAAAATGTCCCCAAGGCCTTGGTTTAGACTTGCCGGTGAGTTGTGCTAATGATTTGTGCTTGATAGACCTCAGAACTTCCAGCATCTAGGGAGAGAGAAAAGCAACAAAAACAGTATCACCATCAAAAGTAAGGGCATCAAAAATAATGACAGTAGCATTCACTGGTGGGCATACAAATCAATACCCTGTTTATTAATTCATTAATTAATTTTTGGCTGCGTCGGGTCTTCATTGCTGCGTGCGGGCTTTCTCTAGTTGCGGTGAGCAGGGGCTACTTTTCATTGCGGTGCACGGGCTTCTCATTGAGGTGGCTTCTCTTGTTGCGGAGCACGGGCTCTAGGCACGTGGGCTTTAGTAGTTGTGGCACGCAGGCTCAGTACTTGTGGCTCGCGGGCTTAGCTGCTCTGCGGCATGTGGGATCTTCCTGGACCAAGGCTCGAACCCACGTTCCCTGCATTGGCAGGCAGATTCTTAACCACTACGCCACCAGGTAAGTCCCCAGTACCCTGTTTAGACAGGTCTTATAAGCACAGGCAGGGCGGTTAGACCTTGGGTAAGTTAACTAACTCCTCTCAGAATTGCAATTCTTCATCTGTAAAGGAGGAAGTATTATTATTACTTCTAATAATAATTAACACTGCCCTGACATTTTTTCTGAAGATTAAATGAATAATGCATTAAAGCACTTAGCACAGTGCCTATTTTATGGTTGCTAGTTATTATCATCATCACCATTGTACCATTTTTCAGATGAAGAAGTGTGGCTCAGAGATTCAAAAAGCTGGGAAATGGAGGGCAGGAATCCAACAAGGAGGCGCCTGACTCCCGACCCTCTGCTGGTCGATGGCCCACCACCATGTTGCATTAGGAAATGTTGCTTTGTGGGAAAGGAGTGAGTGGGACTGATGTTTAGCCTTTGGCCAGGAGTCTAGCTGTCACTTTGGGAAGCGGGGATAGAGAGCTGGGGAAAAGCAGTTATTTATAGTCGGGCCTCAGGGATATCAGATTGCTGCCCCTAACTGGCACTCTTTTCTCTGCTGTGTTCCTGCCTTCTCCCAACAGTATTGCCCTTTCCATGTGTCATGGCTGCCTGACTCTAGAAAAATGTTTCGTTAGGTCACTCACGAGGTCTACTTTCTCTGAACTCGCTTAATTCCCTGGATAACTAAAAGAAGGGAAAGGGGAAAACCTACCAGTGAGATATTTCTCCCCTAAGTGACCTGGGTGCTTCGATTGTCTGTGCAACCCTAGACAATTTACTCAGCTTTATTTGTAGCATCTTGTGGGTAAGGCACAGTAAGTGCTCTTCTTGACTAAGAGTCACCACCACAGGTAGAAACATAACATTATAAGCAGTTACTCCAGTCTTCTATCTATGTCGTTCCTTTTCTTCTAAAGAATAAGCATTTATAGTGTGCAAAAATTTGGGAGGAGAGATGCTTTTTAAGGTTGAAGATTTCTTTGTGTGGCATCCAATCAATCTTTATTTTGCACTCTTGTCTACTTAAATGTTCTTAGAAAATAAATTTTCTGTAGTATAATCTCCTGGTAGGGATTGGCGAACTCGCCATTCATTGGTATTTAATTGCTTTTCCCTCTGCGATCCTCCCTTGCCTTAGACTTAGCTGTTGGCGTGTTTGCTTTCTTCTGTTGGAGCAGAGGCTTCTTGCAGACAAGGATGAAGCTTCCTGCTGTTTGTTTGTACCTGGGACAGAGCACTGCTTGGTAAACATCAGAGCACATAGATAGTGGATTGCTGTGGACTAATTTGAGCGTAACCTTCTTGCTGACAAATGAGTGAAAAGGAGAAGGGAACTCGTAGTCTTGGTTCCACAAGACAGAAATAATTTTAGCAAGTCGGGTGCCTTTGGCAGTCATTAACTGACACTGGTACAGGATGTGGAGGGGGTCAAAGGTAGAGGGAAAAGAAGGGAGAGGGCAGAAAGATGCAGAAAAACCTGAAGATGAAAAAAGAGGCTAGGATATGGAACATGTTTTACATCACCAATTATTTCTCCCACTTCCCAATGCCTGTCCTGGACCAATGTGCTCTGCCATTACTCCAACTACCAATGTCTTCATTTATTTGTTTATTTTTAAAGCTTAATCAATATAATGTATTTCAAATCAGAAAGAGGTGGGGGCTGAAATGACTTAGCCGGTGACACATTTGTCACTATTTTTCTTCCTTTAGCCAGATCAAGGATTCTGGTATTAGCAGGGAGCTGGAGATGGTAAATCTGACTCTCTGATCTCCCAGGTCCATGGCTGAGGGCCATGTGTTTTCTTTCTAGAGACTTCTCTGAAGAGAAAGGAAGGTACAGGAAAAGAGAGAAGGAAAAATAATGGGCGATGAGTGAAGTTAAGAAGAAACATATTTTAAAAAGTGAAACACCAATTGCAATGGATAGATTTGATTCTAGATGTAACGGAGAGTACAGGAGCTTCTTCTTATTCCCAAAGATGAATACGATTTAGTTGGCTTGTTCTGTGTACACCTGGCTATAGGCAGCTGGGGTCCACTGCCAGCATTTCCGAGTCGACTCCATCCTGGACCGCAGGGACGATGAGCAATGCAGCCTTCCCCTCCTGTTCCTAGTGTCTTCCATCTGTGGCACTTTCTGTCACTTAGTTTCCAATTTGCTTGAAATAGTTTTATTTACTCTAAAGTAAGATGGTGCTTATGTTGCCAGTGACGGGCTCTGCAGCTCCATCATCACAAAAAATGCTGTCAGCACAGTATTAGAGAATAAAAAGCTAGCAGGTGGAAGTCGGGTAAAGCCAGCAGCTTGCACAGATGGCAGTGCAAAAACCTTAACTTTCTTCTTCTTGGGGCGTGCTCTGTATTTCTATACTCTTGCTAATGTGGCACAGAGCTACTCTAAGCTAGGCTCTTTTGATCCATACTCGTGGGAGAGGCAACCCTAGAATTTCATTTTAGCGATTTGGTTTCAGCATCTGTTTCATCCTCCCATGAAATCTGTTATCCGCTTTGCTAAGGAGTAACACAATAGGTACTAAAGATCAGTGAACTAGTCCAAAGGCTCCGTTCAATAAATGTTTATTGCTTCCCCTTACTGTGTATATAACACTGGGGTTATAAAGATGATAACAGCACAGTTCCTCCTAGCGTAGCCAAGAGAGACAAAGACAAAGGCAGCCTGGGCTGAGGTTGAGACACTGCCTATGCTTCATAATATTTTTGGAAGAAATGAATCAAGTGCTAGATTTCTTGAACTCTACCAACAATCCATTTTGGCAAGACATGTGGAGATGGAAAGCCAAATGGGCAGATAGGAAGAAGGGGGAAATTTGGTGGTGGCGCTGTGTTATAATTATAGGAGAGTGAAGGGAACTTTTTATATTGAAGACTTTCGTACTTATAGAAAAGTTAGAAAAATAGTACGAGTTCCCATATACCCTTTACATGGATTTAACAATGGTTAACATTTGGTCACATTCATTTGCACTGTGTGCCGTAGTTTTGAACTATAAAGTGAGTTGCAGACAGGACATTTCACCCCTCAGTTGTTTACGGGCATGATCACACCCTTAAAATAAACAATAATCCCATAATGTCATCTAATATAGAATCCATATTCACATTTCCCTAGTTGTCCCAAATATGTCTTTTGTAGATTTCTTTTCCTCCCCAGTTCACGATTCGATCAAGGTTCACCCATTGCGTTTAGTTGTTGTGTCTCTTGGTCTCTTGGGATTTCTATTTTTGTTTTGCTTTGTTCCATGACATTGGATTTTTGAAGAATTTAAGGGGGTTATATTGGAGAATATTCCTTGTGTTGGATTTATCTGCTTATATCTTCATGAATAGATTCAGGTTAAACATTTTTTGGCAAGAGTCTCACAGATAGGTGTTGATGTAGTGTAACAACGTTGAACAGAGGGTTCAGGGAATTCATGGGTGTATGTGTATGTGTCTATCGGTATTCCACTGGGGGGAAGGGTTTTAGTTTCATCAAGCTTTTAAAGATCCTATGAGTCCCCAAAAGTTAAGAATTGGGGTAGAGAAGGAGTAAGTCATTATGAGCAGAAGTTAATAGGTCTTCAGTTTACAGTTAAATCTTCTTAAACCATTAGATATTTTGTGCATTTTTAAACAGTATTTTCACTTGTATTTTTTTTAAAGTAATGCGATACATGGTAAAACCTTCGAATAATACAAACATATTTCAGACTGAAAAGTGTCCTCCAGTTCTCCAAGTCCGCTGTCCTTCTTGGCAAAGGTAACCTGTATTCCTAGTTTCTTGAGTGTCCCTGCAGATAGTCTATATATGTGGATATGTATACTCTTATTTAATTATTTTACACAAGTGGAAGAATTTTGCAGAGGAGGTATGCCATAAGTGAATGTGACTCAAATCAACTGTATATATCTGAAGTGAAAAAAAAAGTCCACTGCATATACTTGGCAAAACAACAAAAACAATAATAATACCCAAACAAAAGAAACTAAAGCAGGAGGAATCAGTGCTGGTGATCTCACCTGCCATTCCACTCAATGCCTGAGCAGGAAATGGACACATCAACCCCTGTTCCTTCCGCTGGACTCACTCTCAGCACCTGCACCGCCTGCACCCAGGGTGAGGCTGCCTTTTATCTTTATTTTACTATGGCAACAACACTTAACATGACATTTACCCTCTTAACAGATTTGAAAGCGGGCAATACAGTATTGTTAACTATAGGCACAGTCCTGAACTTGGTCACCGTGCATTACTGAAAATTTGTACCTGGTGATAAGCAACTTCTCCTTTCCCCTTCCCCCATGCCCTGGAACTTCCATTCTATTCTCTGAGTTTGACTATTTTAGATACCTCATAGAAATGGAATCATGCAGTATTTGTCCTTCCGTGATTGATTGGCTCATTTCACTTAGTGCAATGTCCTCAAGTTTCATCCATGTTGCAAAATTTCCTTCTCTTTTATGGCTGGGGAGAGGTTGGCTTTTTTTTTTTTTTTTTTTCAAATATTCCCCAAATCTAGTTTATTATTTTTATTTTGATAGATCTAATGCTCCAAATCTAATGCAGTCAGGAAGTTTGTGTACGTTATTCAAAAGCACAGTCAAACATAAACACCAATTGCAAATTACTATCTTAGGAATTAAAAATATAGAGACAAAGGGAGAGTTACAAGTAAATAGTTAGAAAAAAGCAATCAGCATATTTTCATGTACCTGTTAGCCATTTGTATGTCTTCTTTGGGAAAATGTCTATTCAAGTCCTCTGCCTATCTTTTAATTAGATTGTTTGATTTTTTTCGCTATTGAGTTGTATGAGTTCCTTACATGTTTTGGGTATTAACCCTTATCAGATAGATGGTTTGCAAATATTTTCTCCCATTCCATAAGTTGCCTTTTCATTTTGCTGGCTGCTTCTTTTGCTGTGCAGGAAATTTTTAGTTTGATGTAGTCCCACTTGTTTATTTTTGCTTCTGTTGCTTGCACTTTTGCTATAATATCCTAGAGGGGTTGGCTTTTAAGACTGTATCTGTCACGCAACATGGCCCCTAACTGATAGCCAGCTTCATCTGATGTGCAACTGAAGAGCTAAAAATGCCTTTCAATGCCATAGGAAACACTTGCTCTGTGCAGGATTTACCAAGAGAGGCTTTGTGAGCCCCCAAACTGACATTGCTCCAAGGGGTCTTCCAGGGACCTTTGGACTGTGCAATTCCAGCCTTACTCACTGACTTGAGAGCAAGTGTAAGGTGGGCTCCCCACGCCTCCTTCAGCTCTGTGCTTTTTAAAAAGTTAACAGGATATCTTGTTGTTCCACACCAGCATACAGAGACCTGCTTTCTTCTTTTGAATAGCTACATAGTAATTCCATTACATAAATGTATCAGAGTTTGTTCAAAACCAGTCCTCTACTGATGAATACTTAGATTGTTTTCAGACTCTTGCTATTACTATTATAATGCTGCAAGGAATAATGTATCTTTTTATAATAATACATTTTGGGGAGCTTGCATGACCAAGTGACCATCGGAGAACAATTAGAATACTTTTGCTATATTTATTGAAAATAAGGACATTGTTTTCTTTTCTGGTTACTTTTCTATTGAAACCATTTTGACCCTAATTCCTATGATTTTGACTTTTCAAAATTGAGTTTAAAAGATATCAATTACCTTTTTAAAAATCCCAATTAGCATAATTTAAAAATCCACTTAATGGCATTAGGATTTCAAAAGATAGCTTATTATTTCTAGTAGTTAGTGTTTATTCAACAAATATTTCTTGAGTGCTTCTATGTACCAGGGATAATGTTAAGGGTTTGAGATTTTATGCCTGCTAGTATCATTGGAATTCTGCTGAAATTTAAGACTAAGAAGTATTTATTTGATAATTGCTTATTTATTCCATTAAGTTTATAACAAGACATTTCTATACCGGCGAAGAAGAAAGGAGGGGGAAAGTAACATATTGATATTTGTATTAAAAATTGTATTTTAAGCTATTTCCAAGGTAGCAGCTGTAGAAACTGGTTTCTTTCTTTCCTTTTAAAAAAAATGACTATATTGAATATTATGGCTTAACGTCAAATGGTTTTGGAAGATTTGAGTGTCCTAGATTCTAGGATGAAGTTTTCAAAATATACCACATTATAAACTATTTTCTGTTCAGCGGTATAGCTAATCAGAGATTAAGGCTGTAAATCTAATACACGTAAATGGATACCAGATATTTAAATGCAATTGATATATGCTTCCCTTAACTTTATAGAGCAGATAATTACAGTCTTCATTTACTCAAATAATGTCTATGTATTAAAATTATTTTATTTTAAAGTTTTTGAATGGGTTATACACGCATCTGATATAAAGTTTAAAACTGGTACAAAAAGCATCTAATTCTGTTCCACAGAGCCAACCAATATAGCCAGTTTCTTCTGCCCTGAGGCAGACCCTGACAATTATATGTTTGCCTTTCTCCCTTCCTCCATCCCTTCCGTCCATCTCTCCCATCAGTTTTAATAATTGGTATGATCAATCCTTCCTCATTCTTCTTTTTATTTTTCCCTAGATGCTTTTTCCTGGCTCTTATTGCTTATTTAGTTTTATACAGGGACTTAAAAATCAACTTGCCTAGTTTGAAAAAAATCCTACTAACAATTTTGGGAGTGGGAGGCCCAATATTCATAAATTAACTTCTGAAAGAATTGACATCTTAAGATGCTGAGTCTTTTAAACCAAAAACATGATATGTCTTTCCATTTGTTTGAGTCTTTTCAAAAATAACTATCGAGTTTATCTTGAGGAATTTTAACCTTTTGGGTTTTTTTTGGTAAATAGAGTGACTTCTTCTACTAGATCTTCCGGATGTTGTTTGTATGTATGAAGACTATTGATTTTTCCATATTATGTTTTTCATCATACTGGAGTCTTCATTGTTTGTAATAGTTTTTCAGCTGATTGTCTTGAGTTCTCCAGCTAAACAAATATTTTATCTATACATACTTTCAGAACAATATTAAATTATGGTGATGTTAAGTTGTATGGCTAGTGACAACTTATTTCTGTGCACATTTTCAAATAAAGTCTCTCTGGCTAACTACTTAATTGAAAAGCAATATAAACTGTTAAATATGAAGACAAAACAAAACATCCAAACTTACAGTCACCACAAAAACAAAACCAACCAACCAAAACCAACCAACCAACAAAAACTGTTCTCACTTGCAATTGCCTATGAATCAGACTTATCTCAATTTAGTGAAAACAAAACAACAAAATGAAATTTTGAGATACTGAGGTTAAGATTTGTATCACTATCGTGAATAACCTCCAATTTCAATTTTTTTGTGTTCTTAAAATTCACCATTTTCATTTATTAATCTTATAATAAAAACATGTAACAGGGCTTCCCTGGTGGCACAGTGGTTGAGAGTCCACCTGCCGATGCAGGGGACACGGGTTCGTACCCCGGTCCGGGAGGATCCCACATGCCGCGGAGCGCCTGGGCCCGTGAGCCATGGCCGCTGAGCCTGCGCGTCCGGAGCCTGTGCTCCGCAACGGGAGAGGACACAACAGTGAGAGGCCCGCGTACCGCAAAAAAAAAACCAAAAAAACAAAACAACAACAACAAAAACATGTAACAAATTTGAACCAATGAAATATTCTAATAACATATTGCTTTTATTATCTGTTGCTTATGTTGTAGAGCCACATGAGATTTCATTTGCAAACTGAGTTTAGTTGACAAGAAAAATGGGAAATACTGGAATTACTTCTCTTGCCTCTCACTTTACTGGCATAGAGCTTATCATGGTAGACCCAGTGTCAGTAGGTCAATGACCCTACAGTCTCCGTCTTTTGTGCTGGAAATAACTGCAGAGAAGGAATCTTAGACTCCTAGGAGTGAAATTCTTAACAATCCCAATTGTTTGCTTACCTGCAATGTAGGAATTGTTAAGATAAAGCAGGGTGGAACTTGACCTACCCAGGCATATCTTTCATTTGAATATGAAGGAAATGATTCATTGACGCTCAACCAGAAAGACCTTGCCTGGAAAACACAGCTCAGTATTGTGTAATCAAGCATTTGAAAACAAAGTGTACGAGAAAATAATTTGGGAATCAATTCCCATCCCTTTCTCTTATTAGTTTAACTATTTGCGTTAATAGTAGAAACCGCCAATGTGTTTTGTTTTGCAGTTTATTAAGTGTATTCGCAGTAAACGTGTGAGGTGGTGAGGTAGGTATCATCACTCATTTTACAAGTGAGGAAAGTAAAGCTCACACTTGGCCCAGGGTTGCGTGGGCAGAAAGTGGCAGAGCCAGGAATTACTAAATCTAGGTCTGCCTTGGAGGTGGGAGGGCATGGATTATATACCTACATCTTCTAGAAACTTCTATTATGCTTCAATGGAATGAGCATAATAGTCATTTTGTAGTGTTGGTATAAAAATGAAATGAGAAAATGTAAGTAAAACATCTAGGTCAGTATTTAACATATGCCTGGTTTCGGTACATATTTATTTCATTTACTTTTTAGCTCTTTACTCTCAGTGCCATGTTTATAGTTCTATAGCTATGGCCTTCATCAGCATATTAAAATTTCCACTGCCTAATTCCCATATACGGTGATAGTAAATTAGGGTATTACTATGTTGAATCCTCCATATAATACTTTTCCAGGAATTAACTTACAGCAAGTTTCTTTTGGTATTTTAGTTACTAACGTCTTCCCCCACTTTGAGGCAAAGGGCCAAGAGTATTTTGAGGGGATTAAGATGAACTTACAATTTATTGAATCGGGCCATTAAACAAGAGTTAGAGTGAAGTTACAATACAAAGTGACAGATCTAAAAAAGTGTCTAAAAAACTGTCACATCTAAAGTGACACATTAAAAAAAAGTGGGCATAAACAAAATCATAAAAATCCATTTATCTGCCAACACATTTATGTAAGAGATTACACCACTGGTCAGGAATTTCCTGCTGTATGTCATTTTTTTTTTGGGGGGGGGAACTTTTCAATAGCTTGTAATGGGCTGTCGTGCTTCCTCTCCAGGCTTGGCTCTTATCACTGCCACTCAGATATTCCTTCCTACTCAGTTTGGAATGTTCTGTGACACTTATGAGTGAGTGCATCTATTTTTTAACGATTAGAATGTTGAGTTATATCACAGGAGACTCATCATTTCTGCTTCCGCACACACAGGGCTGTGGTAAGAATTTACTCTTCAAGCATACATTTATTATTTGAACCTCCAGGAAAAGGATGCCATAAAATCAAAAGCCACATGTGAATTTTATAAGAAATAATTTCCTACTAAAATAATAGGCAAAGGTAGCAATTAAGAAAATTTTCTGGGCAAGTGAGGAAACACATTGGAGTGTTTCTAATTATGTAGAAAAGACCAAGTAAAAGGGACAGCACTGTGGAGAGAATATTTGATGTGAAGCAGAAAACCAGAGCTTGAGACTGGGCTCTGCTACCTATGATATGAGCATGTGCAAGACACTTAGGGCCGCCCAGTCTCATTTCCTTCAGCTGTAGAAAAGTGTACCGTATCATTGCTCTTAATCCCTGATTTATTTTATTAGGACGAATGAAACTCCTCAGAAAATCTTAGTTTACAAATGTGGTGTAAAACTACTCAGGCAACCTTATGTCAATGTGGTTGGATATACAAATTAAATCTGTAGCTATTTCAATGCTTGTACAAGTAATTGGCAAATAGAAAGTAATATAGGGCTTCCCTGGTGGCGCAGTGGTTGAGAGTCTGCCTGGCGATGCAGGGGACACAGGTTCGTGCCCCGGTCTGGGAAGATCCCACATGCTGTGGAGTGGCTGGGCCTGTGAGCCATGGCCGCTGAGCTTGTGCATCCGGAGCCTGCACTCCGCAACAGGAGAGGCCACAACAGTGAGAGGCCCGTGTACCACAAAAAAAAAAAAAAAAAAAGAAAGTTATATAAAAGAAATAAGTAAATGTAATGTTCTCTAACTTTCAATGGAGAAACATGGTTTTATGTTTTATCTTAAAAAAATAGATTCACCGGTAGCTGACTCAGTGAATTACTTAGGCCCCTAAAGCTCAACCAACTTCAATCTTCTTTTCTTTTTATCAATTCTGCATCAACAGTCTGCCAGCAAAGAGAAAAAAATTAATATTTTCTCAATATGACTTTTACGTCAGTGGTATCCAACTGATGTCAATTGTATCAAATCAGATATTTGGATCATGTCAGATAAATTGATACCTAAGTTAAAATTTCAGGTATATTATACAGGCATAAATATTAAAAAAAGTTTTAATGACTTTTCTTCTTGACTCTAAAAATGGGATTAACTTCAGCAGTTAAAACGTTGGTAAATACAGGGACTGTATTGGAAAACTTCACTGTGCTAATAGATAAAAGGAGAACATGAACTAGAGACATATATGTTTGGAAGAGAGATGGCAAAATTTTCGATGGCAGAGTTTTCACTATCTGTGGGTTACATGATTGTCTACTTGGTAAAACTAGAAAATCAGCTGCAGTAATCTCAGAAACAGTAAGAGAATTTAGTAAGAAGACAGGTTAAAATTAAGTACACAAAACTCAATAGCTTTTTTGTATATCAAACATTACCAGTTGAAAAATATAAGGGAAAAAAGAATTCCATTCTCACTTGAACATAAAGCCCATGAGGGCAGAGAGCAATTTTTGTTCATTGCTGCATTCCCAGCTCCTAGAACACTGCCTGGCACATGGGAGACAACAAGAAACATTTATTGAATAAGTGAATGAATAATGACAAAAACATCACAGAATGACTAGGAACAATATTAATATGAAATTCATTATGTCTTTACAAAGAAAATCATCAAACTACACTGAGGGACATAAAAGAAGACTTGAAAAAATAACTGGATCTTACTTGGAAGTATTCAAGGCTGTACAGTTGTCAATTCTTCCTAAAATAATCTATTTATTCAACATTAGGCCAATCAACCTGGTCAACTCAATACTCTATTTCATGGAAGAATGGTTGTATAAAAAGAACTAGTGAATTCTCAGAAAAGGGGTAATGGTTGTATGTAGTATGTTTCTGTCAACCGGATAGTCTTTCATTCAACAAATTTTTTTGAGAATCAATTCTGTGCTTGGCAGCGTTCCAGGCACAAAAGTGAATACAAGAGTATAAAATCCTTGTTCTTGTGAAACATCATTGCATGGAACTTAGTTTAGAGATACAGGCAATATGCAAATGGCTAAGTAAAATACATAGGATGTCAGACGGTGATGTGTGCTAAGGAGAAGAATAAAGCAGAGGCTCCATAGTGGTGGGGTGCAGGGCAGGGGTGAGGGTAGAGGGAGGCTGCAGTTGTAAATAGGGTGCTTGGGAAGGATCTCACAGAAAAGGTGGTATTTGAGTAAATACCTGCAGGAGGTGAGTCATGAGATTATCTGGGATATTAAAATCTACAGTAATTAAAACAGTGTGGTCTTAGCTTCAAAGAGCCACGGAAAAAAAATGAAACAAAGTACTGAGTTCAGGAATTTGCCCAAATATGTATGAAGATTTAGTGTATGATAAAGTGGCTAAAAAGGATCAACTGTTTATAAACGGTACTAGAATAACTTGCAAGCCATTTGGAAAAAAATAAGTTGACATTCTACCTTATACAGACAAAAATTACAAATGGATAAAAGACTTCAGTGTTGAAAAACATACATTAAACTGCTAGATGAATATTTAAGTAAATTTTTTTTTTAATGCTCTTTGACTAGAGAAAGCCTGCTAAAACACGATCACAAGGTCAGAAAACAAAATAGAAGGTCCACAGAGTTCACCATATAAAAGTTTAGTGTGGCAAAAACAAAACAGAATAAACCAAAAAATTCAAAATCCCCACCCACAAAAGTTACATTTTTTTTTGAAAAAGAACACACATCACAGAAACACTGAATTTCCTTATTTTCTTTTGTTCATCCTTCCTGAAATTAGTATATACACTTAATGTGATAATGTTTCTTTCCCTTTGCTCTTAGGAGTGCTTAAATTGGTAGTACATATTCTAATAAACTGCCTATTGGAAAGCAGAAATGAGGTATATAAAGAGTTTTAGAAAGCAAAAATATTTTTTTGCATACTCCAACAGCAAAAGTAAAAAGAAAATGAACACAATTCACGAAGAAAGAGTTCGAAATATCCAACAGAAGTGAAAAGATGTTTAACTTCTTGAGTAATCAAAGAATCAAAAAAAGGTAAGCTGAAATACATTGAGATGAAATTTGTAAGCTGTTGGGTTGGTAAGGTTGAGGAGGATTAATTATGAGAGAAAAAGGGGAAACAGCATTCTCATTTACTCCTAATGGGAGAGTAAATTTGTATAGTCTTCCTTCAGAACTAAATATGTTCATGCCTTATAAATTTTCTTAGATTTTTTTGCCCAGATATAATTAAACAAGTGATCAAAGACATATGTATGATGATGTTTATCTCAGCATCATTTGCAATAGTAAAAAATTGGAAATGCCCTTGATGTCTATTAATAGACGAATGGTTAAATAAGCTACAGTATATACAGAGCATAGAATACTACGCAATTATTATTTATTTATATGGAAAGTCGTCTGTAATAAATTTTTGATTAAAAAGCAGACTACAGGGCTTCCCTGGTGGCGCAGTGGTTGAGAATCTGCCTGCTAATGCAGGGGACGTGGGTTCGAGCCCTGGTCTGGGAGGATCCCACATGCCACGGAGCAACTGGGCCGGTGAGCCACAACTACTGAGCCTGCGCGTCTGGAGCCTATGCTCCGCAACAAGAGAGGCCGCGTTAGTGAGAGGCCCACGCACCGCGATGAAGAGGGGCCCCCGCTCGCCGCAACTAGAGAAAGCCCTCGCACAGAAATGAAGACCCAACACAGCCGAAATAAATAAGTAAATTAATAAAGCAGACTACAACAGTCATTTTAGAAGACAGTTTGGCAGGTTTTTACAAAGCTAAACATGGGCTTATCATATGACCCGGCAATCACACGTCTAGGTATCTATCCAAAGGAGTTGAAAACTTACGTCTGCATAAAAACCTACGCATGCCTATCTATAGCAGTATTATTCATAGTCGCCAAAAAAATGGAAGCAGCCAAGATGTCTTTCAGGAGATGAATAGATACGTTAACTGTAGTATATCCAGACAATGGAATATTATTCAGCAATTTAAATAAAAAGAGCTATCACGTCTTAAAAAAGACAGGAAAGACACAGAGGAAACTTTAATGCATATTGCTAAATGAAAGAAACTAATCTGAAAAGCTACATGCTGTATGATTTCATCTATATGACATTCTGAAAAAGGCAAAACCATGGAGACAGAAAAGATCAGTGGTTGCTGGGGGCTGTGGGAAAAGTGAGGGAGAGATGAGTTGGTGGAGCACAGGGGACTCTTAGGATACTGAAACTATTCTGTATGATACTCTAATGGTGGATTCATGACACTATGCATTTGGTAAAACCATAAAAGAGTGAATCCTAATGTAAACTTTAGTTAATAATAATATATCAATGTTGTTTCATCAGTTGTAACAAATATACCGCACCAATGCAAGATGTTAATTGCAGGGGGAATGGGTGTGTGTGGGGAGGAATGAGTGTATATGAACTCTCTGTACTTTCCGTGCATTGTTTCTGTAAACCTAAAATTGCTCTAATAAAGTCTGTTAGTTTAAAAGAAAACAGACTATGAAGAACAGGTAAGTTTGATTCTCTTTTTGTAGTGTGTGTGTGTGTGTATGTGTGTGTGTGTGTGTGTGTGTGTGTGTGTGTAGGGGAACATGTAGAAATAAACTCAGAAGGACTGCATCAAAATGTTAACAGTGGTGTCTGCCATTGGGAGGTTTTCTAGTGATTGTTGCTTTTTAATTGGTGTCTTTCTGTACGACCTAAATATTTTACAGTTGTTTTTATAATCAGGAATAAAAAAGTATTTTTGTTTTGAAGAAAAATAAGATAACAGCAACAAACTAGAAAAGGAAAACTGACAACAAAAGGAAAGGAAAATTAAAAGTAAGATAAAGATAATCCATAATCCCACCATCTAGAGATAACCACTATTAGTGTTTGGTATATATGCTTTCAGGCTATAATAAAATATGTACTATGTGAATATATACATATTACATGTAATTTTACAACACAATTATACTTTTCATATAATTTTGTTCCTTTTGTATTAAGCTTACTTTATTAGTGTTAACATTTACCACGTTCTTAAAAATCTTTTGAAAGCATCACTTTAGAACATGTTGCATGGTATTCCATCCTAGGATATACTATCACTTATTGAATACTTAGAGTATTTTCCCCCAATATTTTGATGTTATAAATAACACTGTGGATGAACATCATTATATAAAGAGTTTGTATTATGTCCTTATTATTTCAGGACCAAGAATATTTCTAAGGTGATTCATTCATAAGGATCAGTTCAAATAAATGGCAAACAGGGTAACTAAGTCTTTAAGATCGGAAGGGATATGAAGAAACGGTTTTATCCCACCCCTGTTTGCATGGAAGCATTGCCACCAACCAGTTTAGGGCCACATTTTCCTTCTAACCTTAAATTTTTCCAAATGTACATGACACCTTTATGAAAAGAATCCAAAAATGGAAATCTGAACTTATATACATTAGAAGTGGATATTTGATTTACAAAAATATGTGATCACAGTTCAGTCAAGATACCAAATTATTTTAGAATGATGATATTTAATTTGGGGGGTGGGGCGTAAAAGAAGAGAGGAACAAAAGGTCCTTTGGAGAAACTCATGAAAACTATAGCCCCTCCACCCAAAAAAAAAAGTCCACGTGCAGATATACTCATAGTTTTGCATACCCTGTTGGCGGTGACGATGGTCCATCAGTGTTTCTCAGGTTAAGACCCTATACTGTAGCATTTGAACATGACTCAGGACTTCGGTTCACTCAAGCATTTCAAACAAAATTACTTGTGTTTTAGAGAATATTTTACAAAATTCTTTCCTATTTAAAGTTTCATTCAAGCACCCCAACCTTCTGAAATAAATAAGGGACATAATGTTTATTCTAATTTTAATAGCTGAGAAGATTAAGAGCTCAACTCGAGGTTAAATGATTTGTTCAAGGCCTCCCTGTCACAGAGGGTTTGCTCCAGGGCTCAGGTCTGTTCTTTTGACTTTGATTCTGTTTTTCCTCTGTTCTGATGGGCCACTCTACTGTACAGGCTTGGGGCTCTCTAGAGTTTAGTAGAATAGTATTTAACAGGGCCTTCGTAGTCTCTGATTTGGTGTCACTATAGCACAATATTTTTATCTAAACGGAATAGGTACTCAATCATGGTTTGTTGATAATATTTAAATCTCATTTAGCAGCAAATTCTGGTGTGTTACATACTGTCATACTTACCTACCCAGCTCTACGCAGAGTCAAGATTTTGGTAATTATCTGGTTATTTTGTCGAGGCAGGTACCTGGTAATTGATGTTTTAAAGCATCAGTTTTCCTCCCTGAATTACTGGACAGTGAAATCATGGAAAATTAAACAGTAGCAAACATAAGACGTACATATTTGGAGATAGTTAGATTTTTAAATAGTTTTACTATTGAGGTATTTTTCTTGTCAAATATTATTTATGAAGAATGTTAAGGGCAACCAGAGAGGAAAAATGCCACAGAGAACAATTCCCTTGGGTTGAGTCTAGGAGGTTCATGTTGAATATTAGCTACCTCTTATCAGCGACACCATTTCTTCTTTTAGTAAAACAAAGCAAGCTTTCTTTTTATACATTTGACCTATTTGAGTTATTTAGTGGTATCAGAGAGGTCATCCCTGATGTATGTTTATTCATATCTTTTCAGAGTACACGGTACAAAGTTCAAAGTACAAACTTCTTTTGGTACTGAAGGAATTGTCTACAGAAACCTATGGCTTGAGGGTATTCCCTTTAAAGATAATTTTATTGATCATCGTGGATTGGGGGATTAACTGAGTCTGTGCCTAGAGGCCAATTTGGAGGAGGGGACGAAAGGGATGGAATATAATGTGAATAGGGTACAAGTGGAGGAGGGCACGTGGGTTGTTTGGAAATTGGGGCACGAGAGCAGCTCGAAGGGTGTGAACGCTGCTCCTCAGGTTTCCTGTGCTTTTCCTGCTCTGCGCTAAGTGCTTTGCATACATCTTCTCATTATTCTCCTTAACAAGACTGTGAGGGGGCAGATATTATTATCTGTATTTAAAAATGAGGAAACTGGGGCTTCCCTGGTGGCGCAGTGGTTGAGAGTCCTCCTGCCGATGCAGGGGACACGGGTGCGTGCCCTGGTCCGGGAAGATCCCATATGCCGCGGAGCGGCTGGGCCCGTGAGCCATGGCCGCTGAGCCTGCGCGTCCGGAGCCTGTGCTCCGCAACGGGAGAGGCCACAACAGTGAGAGGCCCGCGTACCGCAAAAAAAAAAAAAAAAAAAAAAAAAAAAAAAAAATGAGGAAACTGGCTCAGAGAGATTTAAGTAAATAACCCAAGTTGTCGCAGTTGGTAAACAGGAGAGTCGGGATTCCAACTCAGAGATGTTTGGACTCCAAGCCTACGTGTGGTACCATGATGCATATGCCCGTCAAGGAACCTGACATTACAGTAATTTCCCCCAATTTGGCTTTGGTGAACTGCCCAGAATTTTTTTTAACACAAGCGGCACATGCTTCAGTTTATTTTTACTCAAAGATAAGAGTCTGTAGAGAGATGTAGGTGCTTTTGTGGCTTGTTGAAGTTTATTCTGTATTTAGCCCTTGTGTACATCAGAACGACATTATGAGTTGAAAATAGACTCCTTAATTCCTGCGTAGGGTTGGGAAAATGTACTCTGTAAATTTCTAATTTCTCTTTTTCTTGGAGTGGGGTAATTTGCATTTATCTCTATTCGTATGTTTTTGGCAGTAACCAAAGTCTTCAAGTATTAGACATCGGTGAGTTACTGCATATGATTTTCTGTATTGTATGGGAGAAAAAAAGTGGTCTGGGGGACAGATGAGGGGAACAGGACAGAAATGGATTTGTCCTCTCGGAACTTGCCTCCTAATGGGAAGAGGCAGAAAATAAATAGTTAAACAAATAAAGAAACACAATAACAGGCCAAGAAAACCATTATTTAAGAGTCCTTGGGAGGACTCTCTAATGAATGGATAAGAATGATGGTTAACTTACATCTGTTTCAAGGAAGAGAAGTAATGTTTATTGAGTACCTCAGTTTCAGCCAGCTTATCTGTATTATTTCATTTACATCTTATAATAACCCTGTGAGTAGGTCCTTGTGAGTAGGTCCATAGATGAGAAAATTTGAAGGTCATAGCAATCAACTAACTCCCATTATCCAGCTGGCATATTGAAGAGTGGACTTAATTCTAACCTCCTATTTCTTCCTCATTCCTAACAATCTCTCTCTCTCTTTTTTAAAATTTATTTATTTATTTATTTTTGGCTGCATTGGGTCTTAGTTGCTGTGCATGGGCTTTCTCTAGTTGCAGCGAGTGGGGGGCTACTCTTCGTTGTGGTGTGCAGGCTTCTCACTGCAGTGGCTTCTCTTGTTGCGGAGCACAGGGTCTAGGCACACGGGCTTAGTTGCTCCACGGCATGTTGGATCTTCCCGGATCAGGGCCCGAACCTGGGTCCCCTGCATTGGCAGGTGGATTCTTAATCACTGTGCCACCAGGGAAGCCCCTAACAATCTCTTTTTAAGTAGGAAAACCATGTATCTTTCTGTCTACCCTCATCTCTACACATCCTCTGTTATGCTATTTTTTAGGTGATAAATTATTTTAGCATAAAGTCACATTTCAGCTTTCCCTTCCCCGTAAGGGCAGTACTCTTTAGTAAGCAAAACACTGAACTTAAGTTCTGGAGAATTACCTTCAAACCACAGTTCTGCTACTTGAGAGCTGTGTGATTTCTGGCAAGTCACTCAACCTCACTGAGCCTCTGTTTTCAGGTTTGACGATCTCAAATTTTGAATGAGTGGGGTATGGCTTAATGAATATTACTACACTTTGCACACTGATATTGCATGCTGATATGAATTCTCTCCCTGGTGATGTGCACAAGGGTTTGTATAACTCAGGTCATTTCTCAGGGTGGTGGCTCAGAGCCCTTGGAGAACTAAAGACCTGAATCCCTGGGTCTGTGGAAGGATCTCCCTTTCCTCTGATTCTCACTCTCAGTAATTTTTCAGGCTGGGGAAAAGTTTGCTCTGCCCTTGAGGGTAAAGGGGGCTCAGAGTGACTTCAAAGGTTCCTCAGTGAAGGTGGAAGCACCAGGAATGATCATTTTCTTTTTCTTCATCTGCCTGGCTAAGTGTAGCTGTAATAGATTACAGTTCAGGAGGGCAACTACTTTGGAAGAAGCCTGGAAAGTGATTCAATTTCAAGTCACAAGATCAATTATGTAAGGTTCTAGAATGACGGATACTGAGTATTACAGCAGATCCACAGCACAGGTTCAGAAGGTGATTCAGGATGTCTCTTTCCTTAGACATTAAAGCTCATTACCTGAAAATTAGTCAGCCTTGGCCCTCAGGGAAATCTTAAATGCCCAGCCCAAATGGCATAATCCTATTCGAAATACCGAGATCTCATGATAATGAACAATGTAGAAAGAGAAAGGGCACTTGTCTGGGTTAAAGCTAATCAATTTGATAATTTCTAACCAAGAGCACACATCTCTAGATAACTATATGTCTGTTATATCAGGAATCTGTGGACTTTTAATTGTGTGCTGAGAGCAAATCATCTCAAGAGAACTAGGCAGTACGTAGAAAAAGGGGAATAAATTCTCACTTCGTCATGTTCTTGCCTATAAATATTCTCAGACAGAATGGACTCCATTTGATGACAATTTCTATTCTTGCCTGCAAATTGGGAATATTAAATCCTACCTCCCAGGGCTGTGATGCAGGTAGCATGAGATCAGGTAAAGACCTCACATACTGTTTGGCACACAGCGGGTGTGGAGTGGATGTCACACCTCCCCTCACGCCCTGTTCACTGCACATTTATCTGACGTCTGTTAGGTGCCAGGCTCTGTGCCTTACGAACCATACGGGAGATGTGTCAGCTTGTCCTCAACAAGCATGTGGTCTAGGAAGGAAGATGAAATGCATAAATAGACAACTCCTCACGGGGTTTGAGGGAGCCCAAGAGATAGCACCCCTTTTCCTGGCTGAGTTGGGAACTGGGAGATTGGGAGAATGACCCAGGTGGGTTCTGGAGAATGTGGCCTGGATCTTTTAGCGCAGGGCACCCACTGGCCCTTTAGTTGGGCTCTGGGCGGATGTCCCCAGGTGCAGGCACTGGCAACCTAAAGAACCACAGCCTCCTGTGGGAAGCAGGATGTGCAGGAGGCTGGTCCGCAGGGTGGGCAGAGGGTCTGTGGGAGGTGGGCTCAGAGAAGGGGGTGGTACTCCCACCCCATGGAACCATGAGACAGGGGAAAGGTATCAGGAAAAACCCCCAATCAAGTGTATTCTCAATTTAAATTGAAGAACTGACATTAATACTGATGCCTCATTCCTGGCTGATTTATTTTCTTCCCCAATCCTGGCTCTGTGTCAGAATCACCTACAGAGATTTAAAAAGTTACAAATACCCGGCTCTACCTGTGGGGATTCTAAATGGGAGGATTGGGGATGGGGCCCAGACAACTGCATAAAAAAAATGACCTGGCCTTCCAGAGGTCACTCTGACGCATCCAGGGTTTTGACACACAACATTGAGCAACGGTGGGCATGTTTAATCTTAAAAACAAAACAAAATAAAACAAACTATTAGAGAAAGACCTAATTGCATTGTGCTTCTATGAGAATAACACCTTCAGATTTATTTGATTGTTTGCCAAAACAGGTAAGAGAAGCTCAAGGGAGTTGGCAGATAAAAAGGTTAAGTACTCCTTCTTCTGCATAGTTTTGTGTAGAAATGAACCCACAGATTTATTTTTGCTTATCTTTGTTCTGTATTTTGTGTGATCAAAACCCTCATTTCAAAAGGTGGTCTTCCCTAGAAAGATAAATGGGAATATAACAGATTCTGTTGCAGCTTTACGTAACTTTTAGGGCCTATTATGTGCTACGTACTGTGCTAGGTAATCTCATGTATGTTTCCTCAAGTGAGAAAGTTAGGCTATAAATGTCGTAGGATTAATGAAGACATTGTGAACTGGTGAGAATGTTCAGGCACCATGACTTCATGAAAGTTTATCTGCACGTGATACTCCGTATCACATGGTGATGCTGGGCATGTACACATCACTGAATACACGGAAAATTGGTTCAACTTTTTAAACATACATTTGGTTATGTATCTTAAGAACTAGAACTATGTAACTGTTCTTACCACTTCACTCATTAATCCAATTTCTGGGAAGTATCTTAAGGAAATTTTTTTTAAACTAATATGCTATAGGTAAGAAGAGAATAATTACTCTATTTTTAAATTACAGCAACAGTTGGGAATTGCAGAAATATTAATCATTAAGGAAATGATAAGTAAATTATTACATAATGACTTAATTAAATGTTATATCGACCCTTAAAACTGATCATTATAAAGTCTATGTAGCAACGGGTAAAATGCTTATGATGAAATGTCAAATGAAAAAATATGTGCTAGGATATCATACAAAAGTTATTCACTAGCACTGCCAGGGAATGTGAAGGTGGCAAGTGGTTTGTGTGTTGAACTAGCAGAATTTGGAGTGGTTTTTCCTTTGTGGATGTGGTAGACAGATCTTGTTCAGCTTACCCAGCAACCCTTCTCACCCTACATGGAACCAAGAGGGAAAAGGTAATTCCCACCTCTGGCTAATGAACTGGGATGATGTATGCCTGGAGTTGTTGGCAGTTTTGCCCTTTTATTCCTCTGCCAAATGGAGAACACTTGCCCGCAGTAAGAGATGATCAAAAGCTAGACAGATCGGGAGTCAGAGAGATGGACGTGTGAATGCATAGAGAAAGGAATAAATAGATTGACAGACTCACGTGATGAGTTTGTCATTTATGTGAGCCCACAGAATTCCTTTATAAATCTTATATCAGTTATCCTTCTGTCAGTCTCTTGTAACTGAAAGAATTCTGACAGTAGAATTGATTTGATTTTAAAAAGTTCTTATTCTGTGTTAGAATTTGTCAAGGTTGTCGTTTGTTTGTTTTTAAATAAACCTTTCAACTTTCTGAAGTCACTGGAACATTTTGTACTTGTGTGTAAATACTGCATTTGTGAATCATTTCCCACTACATTACTGATAGACTTTTATGCCCTATTGAACTGTCATTTCCTCCTGTGTCTCTTTCTCAGCTTTTCCTGCAACATTAGCCACGTTAACTGTTTCCCCACATCCTGCTTCTGACAATAGCTACCCTGAGAATGCTTTCCAAAGGGTGGTCTGAACTACAATGTGAATTCAAATCTGTACAAGGCAGGAATGTACGGGGAATTTTGAAATAAATCAACAAACGTTAAATGAGTACCTACTTTATGCCAGGCACTGGGGTTACAACAATGAAAATAAAAGTAGACAGAGCCCTGCCCTGAAGGTGCTTCTCTCTGTGGGTGAATACATCTATTCACAGGGGTAGGTGCAGGGGAGGTCCACTCTGGGAATTTATTTAGCACTTATTACTCATTTGCTGAATATCTCTGCACGAAGGCAACAGGATAATAACCAACGCTTATTGAACTTTTACTCTGTGCCATACCTATATGCACAAATTATTATTTTCTCCATTTACTAGAAGAGGAAACTGAGACACAATGAGGATACTTAATGTGCCCAAGCGGCAGAAGTGGATTTAACCCGAGGCAGACAACACTGGCTTACTCAATATTATAAGAAATCTGCTCAAAAATGCTGGCTCTGGTCCTTAAATCAATTTTTCAATTTTTTTGAAACAAATTATTTAAACATTTTATTAAATTAAATTTTGGTGGTGAAGTTTCCAGATATCTAGCCAAGCTGAGACGAAGGAAGAGTCTCTTCTCACCTTTTTAGACTTTGAGCCATGAGAAAAATGATCTGAAAAAATGAGTCCATCTGTACATTCATCTACTGAGTAAATTTTGTAGGAAGCCCTCAGTTTGGGAAGGGTAGATGAAAAACAAACAAATCCTTAAAATATACCACAGTGTGGTAAGTCCTGTAATAAAGGAATTACAGAAGTACTGTGAGGGCACTGGGAGGTGGAGGGAGAGGAAGGGGACAAGGAAATGCATGGAACAGTTGACAAGTAAGCTGAGCATTGAAATATGAGTAGGAGTTCTTCAGTGGACACGGCAGCCGGGTGGGGGTGGTGCTAGAAGAAAGGTTCCGCGAGGAGGATCCCTTCTAAGCTCACTCAAGAGGGTCTTGAGAATTGCAAGTGGCTCTAAGTGCAGAACTAGAAAGATAGGTGGAAGCTGTGGAAGCTAAGGGAAAGCACTTGGACTTATCTTTGAGGTCAGGTGTGTATAAACTGTTTCAACTGCATATACTTATGAGTAAAAGTAACTTGAGCATGTACTCTTCAAATAGGTAGCTCTTTAATAATTTATATGGACATTTAGTTACTTATATACATGAACTCTCATACTAGCTTGTTATGTATCTTACAAAATACACAGAGGTAAGATTATATAGACAATATTTTAAACTTTTGCTCCCACAAAAATATTATTAAATATTAGCATGAGCAATGGGCTTGAAAATGTTATATATTTTTGAAAACTTTGGTTAAATACTTTGTGTTAGGGTAATTTAAAGGACTGGCTCTAAGTTCAGTTTAATTTTTAGTTGTTTTTTTTTAAATTTTGTTTCTGGAATAAATGATACTTTATTTTCTTTTTTTTTTAACATCTTTATTGGGGTATAATTGCTTTACAATGGTGTGTTAGTTACTGCTTTATAACAAAGTGAATCAGTTATACATATACTTATGTTCCCATATCTCTTCCCTCTTGCGTCTCCCTCCCTCCCACCCTCCCTATCCCACCCCTCCAGGCGGTCACAAAGCACTGAGCTGATCTCCCTGTGCTATGCGGCTGCTTCCCACTAGCTATCTACCTTACGTCATTTGGTAGTGTATATATGTCCATGCCTCTCTCTCGCTTTGTCACAGCTCACCCTTCCCCCTCCCCATATCCTCAAGTCCGTTCTCTAGTAAGTCTGTGTCTTTGTTCCTGTCTTATAATTTTTAGTTTTAATCAAAACAAGATACTTCACAAAGAGGCAGAGTTTCAACTGAAGAAGTGTTTGTTTGGCATGATTAACCAAATCGTGACACTATTTTTTTCAATCTCAAGCACTATGCTTAGGTTGTTCTTGAAATTTAATTAATAACTTTTCATGGGCTTCCTTGGTGGTGCAGTGGTTCAGAATCCGCCTGCCAATGCAGGGGACACAGGTTCGAGTCCTGGTCCGAGAAGATCCCACATGCCGCAGAGCAACTAAGCCCATGCGCCACAACTACTGAGCCTGCGCTCTAGAGCCCACAAGCCACAACTACTGAGCCCATGCACCACAACTACTGAAGCCCGCATGCCTAGAGCCCGTGCTCCGCAACAAGAGAAGCCACCGCAATGAGAAGCCCGTGCACCGCAATGGAGAGTAGCCCCTGTTCACCGCAACTCGAGAAAGCCCGTGCTCAGCAACGAAGACCCAACACAGCCAAAAATAAATAAATAAAATAAATAAATTAAAGAAATATATAACTTTTCATCTTCCCTGATGTCAATCAGTCAATCTTGCAAACTCTTTGGAATGTGTTGCATTTTTGTATTTTTAGCAGTTGGTTCAAACACATTGATAATCTTTATCTGGGATATTTTAAAATAGGCTAGGAAATTCAGTTTCTAATTTTTTTTTTTTTAATGTTTAGATGGGAGAGGTTTTTTTTGTTTGTTTTCTTTTAAAGGGAACACATTCACATGATTTTAGCCATCAATTCAATAATGATGGGGAAACTTTCCCCAAATGCATGAGTTATCTATTGCTGTGTAACAAAGTATCCTTAAAATTAGTGGTTTAAAACAGCAGACATCTATTATCTCATGGTTTCTGTGGTCAGGAATCTGGGAGTGGCTTTGCTGTGTTCTTTTGCCTCAGGGCTGCAGCTGAGGTGCTGGCCAGTCCTCCAGTCAGCTCAAGGCTGGGTTGGGGGTGAATCTGCTTCCAGGTTTACTCACATGCCTGTTGGCACGCCTCGCTTGGGTCCTCACTGACTATTGCAGAGACAGTACTTCCTTGCCGGTGGGCTTCTCCATAAAGAGAGCATAAGACGGAATTCACAGTCTTTTTGTAACAATCTCAGAGGTAACCTTGCTATATTCTCTTTCTTAGAAGTGAGTCCCGAGGTCCAGCCCACACTCAAGGGGAGAGGGATGACCCAAGAGCATGAATACCAGGAGGAAAGGATGGGAAGGGGCGAGAGGGGAATCTCAGAGGCTGCCTACCACACCCATTTTCAAAACAGCAAATTAATTTAGAAACACAGTTACTTTCTCATTCACCGTTAAAATGTCATCTTTACCTTAAAGAGATCTGTTAAGCATATTTATTTTTCTGAAAATATCTGCATAATCCTGGCAGCCACTAGTCCTCACAGGAAAGGTCAGACAACTTGGGAGCCTTGTCATTTGCAAAAGAAAAACATGCAAGTCATCTTGTAGTTGGATAGCTCTTTTTGAGTATTTGGATACAAAATAACTAGCAGACTGGTATGGGTGTAAAATTTTTCATCTTACTTAAAAGAATTGCAAAGAATCTACTTTATGAAGGACTCAATTTTATAACCTAACCATCAATGGCATCTTATAGCCTGTAGAATGCAAATCATGACCATACACTGAAGGTGAAGAAATGAATGAGGATGCAGCATTGCCCCTTGTTTGTGGAATTCCCTTTCTCCTTTAGAGAACCTTAGATGTGTTAGGTGAAAGACAGACAGGGCAAGGGCCCCAGTGTCATTTTATACATTCGATATTAGTATACATTGAAATGACTTCCTAATTACATTCTTTTTAGTTTTGTTAAAGATGAAGAATATATAAATACAAAATTGCTAATATTGCTTTTTCTGTTCCACCATGGATCACCTAGTGTACCCCTGGGGTGCATGCACACCACTTTGGAGACCTCTGCTCTAGATCAAGGATGCTTAACTCAAGATTTATTATTTACCCTGAGTGATTCGCTTTCAGGGAGTGAAAAAAAGTGACCAAAGCTCTAATCAAATGTCCCAAAACTATTAAGAACCTCTGCTCTAGGTCATGGGTAGCCACCGAAAAATTTTAAGGAGGACACAAAGAGATTTAAAATTTAGGATGCTACTTGGGTAGCAGAGTGGAGGGTGGCTTGGAGAAGGTGAGCCTGGAGCACTGGAGAGCAGTAGCTGCCAGTCGCTGTGAGAGGCAAAAAGTAAGGCGGGAATAAACCAAAGCAATGCAAGTGCAGTAGAAAGGGGAGGCCTGTGGGTCCTGAAAATCTGCATGCTTCCTAGCGAAAGGGGTCATTAAGCCACTATTGAGCATGTGTTCATAAAGGCAGGTTAGAAAGAAAGTATGCTTCAAAAGGGAATTCTGAAATCAGAATTCAGATCTAAAGACCTTCCTTTTTTTTGGTCCTCTCCTTTATATTTGACTTTATTATTACTGCTATTATGTTTCCTAGAGATTCAAGCTGGGACAGAGGGAGAGATTCAGAAAGATGATTTATCAACGTTTTAAAAAAATCTAGTAAAAAAAGTAATAGAAGAAGGGTATTTGGAAAGAGGGGCTATAGAATGATATTGGAGTTCCAAATAAATTTGCAGCCGGATAAACATTTTCTGTGTTGGAAAATATGATTGATGTGAATTCTGCAGCTGCGCCTTCTTTAAGAAGGGCGCCGTGTTTTTAAGTCCCGCCCCCGCTTTCTTCTAGATTTTTAATTTCTTTCTGTTGTGATCAGCATTACTTTGGTGTCGTCTAGGCTGTGCTGTATCTCCTGGCCAGTCTCCTGTCTCACATGATACAGGCACATTTTCATTGCTTCACGCCCCACGCAGCCCCTTCACCTACACCTTCTTAACGACTGTGGCATTGCTGGGATTGTCCAGCTGAGCTAGAAATGTCATTTTCAGGGCGTTGTGGTCACAGTGAATTCCCAGGGTTGTGGTTGTGTTTTTTCGGAGGTTCAGGGAAGAAAATGAGGGGTGCAGGAGCAGTGGGCGTCACCCTGGAAGGCACGCAGGGCCCAGGAGAGGCAGCTCCGTTTCAGCAAGGGCACTCTGCCAGTCCCCAGGTGGCCTCCCGGTTCCTGAGGTCCAGACTGGCTCACCGTTCCAGAAACAACAAGTTGAACACACTGGCCTTTCCCCGCTGCTGCCTCCGTGGAGGCTGATGTTATTCCTGCGCGCGGGCCAGGCTTTCTCCCGGGGCCCAAGAATGAGGAGCCAGCGGGGCCAGCGGGGTCCTGGGAGGCCAGGCGGGTGTTGAGGTTGGCGGCTCCTCTCCGCCCCCAGGCGCCTCCCCACTGCCAGCCGAACGGTGTGGGGGAGGGGCAAGGTGGCGGGGATGGGGGGGGAGGTGATGCACGAGATCCATCTTTCTTAGTGGCAGGTGTCTGCAGGACATTACGGATTGTTTCCTATGGGATTGTCTTGACTCGTAACATTGATTCTGGCTGCCAGTGGCAATGAAGCGAGAGTTCAGACTGCAGTTATTTTCAACCTCTGGTGTCAGACCTGGACGGCAGAGCTCCTGGCACGCGGATGGGATGGAGGCGTTGGGGCGCCTGGAGAAATCTGACCTCCTTTACTCAGGGGGTGGGGTGGGGGAAGGGCTCTTAGTGGCCTTCAGAGTCTGGTTCCAATCTTGTGGGGGGACTGTTGGAGCTTATTTACTGGGCCCTTAATTTGCTATTTGAAAAACTATTTACAGGTCTTCAAAGATAGTTGTTTTCATTCTGGGGTTTGTTTTGTTTTGTTTTTTAATTTAAAGTATAGGTTTAAGAGATTTCTTCGTGTAATCTGTGTGATTCTTGGGTAGGATTCCCCCAGCACCTCCGTGTGGAATTAGGGAGAGCTGGACTGTAGTCTCCTTTCAGTGAGCTTATTAATTATGTAACTTGGGAACACTGTCTCTTCGCGAAGCCCGAAAATGCTCGTCTCAAAAATGCTCGAGTTTTCTCATCTGCAAGGACATCCGCTTTATTACAGGGTGAGATTCCTTAATCAAGGATTGGAGATGATCAGGAAGGTACTAGAATAGCGCTTGTCACCTCGAATGTGCGCATTAAAGGTGATATTATTTTACTATATAAATTGTCACCCACATGGCCCACGGGGCCTTCGTGGAGGATCAGATCAAGGTTTCCTGAAAGGGATATGCGTGTGAGTCTTATGACCTGAGACAAGAGCATGACCAGCTTAGTGAACGAGTATTTATAAAAGTCTCCAGTGACAGCACGGTGCTGCTGGATTAGACATCAGTGTTTAAAAAGCAAAACTGTAAACCTTGCAGTCATTAAAAACTTGCAATCATATGTGGCAAGACATGTCAACAAAATCATTTCTAGAAATTTATTTATTTATTTTTAAATTATAGGTAGTTCTGTAGTTAAAAAAATTCTACCATTCTTCCTAGATGTTTCTGCTTTTCAGTGATCCATGTGGGGCTAACAATTCACTTCTGGGGTTTTGAAGTTATTTGTTTGACTTTGAGGCATTCACATTCCCACTTGTGATAAATAAGTAGAAAGTGAATTCATTGCTTGATTAATACAGATGAACACGTAAGGGGGGAAAGTGGGCAACATAATTATGTCTGCTTCTAATCAGACTTATTCAGCTCTCTGGTTCTCTGTGACTACGTGGGTATCAAGGTGTCCTGGAAAAGTTTTGCAAATTCCCTCACTTTTGCTCTCTGCTCCCAAGAGGTCACTTTTTCTGTTATCTCCTGCCATCTCCGCTTTGCCACCTCTTGTCAACTCTGACGTGTGCCTGTCACCCCACTGCCCTTCAGAACTCTTTTCCTTGAAGCCTTTCCAAACAGGTGCTATCTTGCTTTACTCTTGACCGTCATTCTGCTAACCCCTGTGTCTTACAGATGTTCCCCTTCCTGAACATTGACGCACCTGTTTTTTGTTTTTTTTTTACGGTACGCGGGCCTCTCACTGTGGCTGTGGCCTCTCCCGTTGCGGAGCACAGGCTCCGGACGCGCAGGCTCAGCGGCCATGGCTCACGGGCCCAGCCGCTCCGCGGCACGTGGGATCTTCCCGGACCGGGGCACGAACCCGTGTCCCCTGCATCGGCAGGCGGACTCTCAACCACTACGCCACCAGGGGAGCCCGACGCGCTTGTCTTTATATAGCCCTAACTGCCTTGGTGTGTCCATGCCCGTCACTCTGTGTTTAACAGCACTTATCCTAAGTCCTGTGGGAGTCCTAGCTGAGAGGCTCGGGATCCCGTGTCTCTTTTCACGTAGCGCCTCGCATTGTTATGGCTTAAAGGAATTACAGAGACAACAGATAAAGGTTGTATGCGGGAAACTCTCAATACACTTCTTTCTGCTTTTCAGTTTAGCAATTCTCATCTTAATCTGATATCTTACAATTAACTATACATTTATTAGGCAAGGTTCTGAAGTTTTACTTGCAGGAAGGTGTGCAAGTTTGGACTGGTGGATGACTCATAGATTCTAAGGAATTTAAAAACCATGGTTTAGTGAGAAAGCCTCAGAGAGAGAGAGAGAGAGAGAGAAAGAATTAGGAAGTCCTGCAAACAGAACCCACTAAGTGAGTTCTCGCAAGGCCGCTTGTAACTGACCTGTAACTGCGCTGATGCGGTTCAGGAGGCAGGAGGTGAGTGTTCTGAGGCCACCTGATGGGAGAGTGAAGGAAAACGGACAAAAGTACTTCTGCTCCCAACCCGATTTAGTCACTAGTAGTGCTAACTGCTTACCACTTATTCATCCCCTTGCTATGTCCAGACACTAAGTTATTAAAAAAAAAAAAAGTGCTATCTCATTTAATTCTCACGCCTCTGAGGAATTTGCACAGTTTTACGGAAGAGGACTGAGAAGCCCAATGTCACACATTAGCAAAGTGTAGAGACAGACTACACATCCAGGTCTGTCTAACCTTAAAGCCTGTCTTAGGCTTGTCCTTACCTAGGAGCCTGTACATTTTCACTTTTGGTCTTTTTTTTTTCCCATTGAGGGGAGAGAGGAACATTTTTTAGCCGATGAGAATTGACCTTCCACCTGGGGCTTAGCTTGCTAGCAGGTTCTCAGTACATTTTGGTTGAATGAGTGAGGGAGTCTGTTCCAGTTGCTCTGGGATGAAACATGCAAGGGAGCAGTGCAATGTCAGGGAAAGGGCCCTGGTGAGTAAGTAGGAAGGAGACCTCTCTTACTAGCTATGTAATCAAGGTCAAGTGACTTCAACTCTGTGGGCCTGAGTGTTACCTGTAAATCACAAGGAGGCGGAGGGACAAACAGTGTGATGGCTGCTATATCCCTTTGGGCATGTATGTCCCAGTAAAAGAGGGGAGATAGAGTCATCCTTCCATGCCAGGGATTCAGGAATTCTGGTCTCTCTCTTTTTTTTTTTGGCGGTACGCGGGCCTCTCACTGTTGTGGCCTCTCCCGTTGCGGAGCACAGGCTCCGGACGCGCAGGCCCAGCGGCCATGGCTCATGGGCCCAGCCGCTCCGCGGCACGTGGGATCCTCCCAGACCGGGGCACGAACCCGCGTCCCCTGCATCGGCAGCCGGACTCCCAACCACCGCGCCACCAGGGAAGCCCTGCTCTCTCTTTTTATCTCAGAAACCTGTATTTAGGGTTTGCATGGAGGGCAAGGATGAGGGGATTTAGGGGAAGGGTGTTTCAAGATGGCAAAGAAGGATTTTGTGTCTTCTCTTCTCAAGGTGCCTCATTTGGTAGAAGCCTGTTTCCTTGTAGAGAATTCTAGTATGAGAAGGACTTGTGATGGATCTTGCTTCCAGGTGTCTACTTCAGAGATCTCCGTGGTCTATTCTTTCTCCTCCTGTGTTAGCTTTCCTGTGTCCAGAAGGTCCTTAATATATCTGACCTTCATTCTTTCTGCTGTAACTTAAGCTTATGCTCTCTCCTGCTACTGTTTAAACCGATCTCTCCCCCAACACTGGTTAACCCTCAGAAAGAGCTTTAGACAAAAGAACCTATTGGGACACCCTCTTTTGGCCTTAGTTGTCTTCGTAATCCCTTTTATAGGGAACAGGTTATCTTGGTTTCTCCCACAATTGGTTTGGAAGCCTGCTCAGCTGCCCACGTCACTCAGCTCTCAAGGGTCACTTTTGTCATCAACCGAATATTGAAACAGGTGGAACCTGCCACCCGTAATGTGAGCCACAGTGGAAAGGAAGTGACTCAGTCCTGGCAGCTCAAGTCAGGTTTGAGAGAGGTGACAGTGGGAATCCAGATGCTTCCTTGTGACTGTTGCAGCAAAGGGTCTCTGAACGGCTTCCTTCTTGAAGAAGGTGTCATCCCAACGTGGTAAATGTGACCGGTTCGGTGCAACTGGACGTTCCCCTCTGTAGCCTCTTCACACATAGCCACCTGCCCCGATTTGGCTGCCGGAGAAGCTGGTCTTCTGGTTCCTCCAAAAACGCACGGGAGGGCTGGCATGAGGAGCAGACACAAAATTCAGGGCCTGAGCGGAAGTTTCAAGTGAAACTAACACGGAAAGAAATTTGTTGGAAAACACTCCTGTTTCTCATCATTTCTGACACAGCTTGATTTGACTGCTCTGTTAATAGTAGTTACATGTTTCTCACTGAATATCACAAAACATACACAGTGTTCTCAGCCTCGCTTCTCTTTCTTTCCAGCCTTAGAGTCACTGGTGGGCCACGTTAACCCAAACCTCCAAAAATGTTCTTGGAATGTGCCCAGGTTGTCAGCCTGTCCTGACCAGCTGTCAACCTGACTGCTTAAAGGACTGCTTCCTTATGTAAAGGAAGAATAATCTAGTGGGAAAACACCCTACTGTATTAAGGAAGTTAAGAGTTCTAGGCCAAGTTTCATAGTCATAGTTAGGTGACTTTGTCTCTTTTGGGCAAGTGCCTTCATCCCCTAGTACCTCCAGTTTTAATTTTGTAGGATAAAGATAAGATGATAGTCCCATGCCTATGGACAGGGGTGCTCTGAAAATGAATAAGCCAAGGCATGCCAATCCAAGAACTACTTCGAAGTAAATCCTATGTAAAGTCAGAAAATCGAGGCTATTGTTGCAATGATGGAAATAGATGTAAATGCTCAGCAAGTCTTAACTACGTAAACATAGGGAAGTAGGAGAGATGTGTTTTTTGTGCCCCCCAAAATAAATGACCAACACCTCCCCCACCTGTTTTTCTTATTTCCAGGGTGTGTGTGTGTGCATTAATATTTTTTAATTGCCCAATTCCTTCTTGTGAAACTTTTGCTAAAACAGTAAATTTAGGTTACCTGGTGAAAAACCAGATCATCTTGTTATTGATGTTTTAAAACGTTTAAGTATTTTGACCTAAATGCTAAAGAACAAAGTCAATTGTTTAACTAAAAAGGCAGAATATAAATATTTAGCTTAAATATTCAAAGTATCTATTTTCACAATCACAATACTTCCTTGCAAATGTTTGAGAGAGAGTTATCGTGTGACTCTTTGAAAAGCGTGGGAAGTTAAAGATGAAATAAAAACCTGACCATAGACTTCCTTCCTCAGTTTTGAGTGAGACCTCAGTAAGTTTCTCTTGTCATTGGATGTGGACTTTATGAGCTTTTTATGTGACTTCATACAACTTATTTCTGGAAAATAATAATTGCATGTTAATAGAGATGGGGCTTACAGTGAATTAAGTGAAATGCATTTCTTGGAAAGTAAAAAAATGTGGTTTCCATTTTACTCCTCTTTAGAGGTATTTATTTTCGGGTCCTGTGGATCATTTTAAACTTCATAATTTTGTTTATTCGTCACTCACTTTCTTGTTTGAGCTTTTGATCATTTATTCTTTTATTTGGCCACTCATTCATTAATTTATACATTTATCATCAAATATTCAATGATCTAATAATACGTGCCAGTTACCATTCTAGCTGCATTTATACTTTATAAAGGTGTGGGTTTTCGTTTAAGCATATTTCTGTTACATCTGGAAAACCAATCTGTTTTAAAGCACATCCTGAACACTGGCGAGACACATGAATCAGCCTTAATGGTAATGAGCGAATGTCTACAACTCAGGTTCTTGGCCATCTTGGGGAAGGCAGGCCACGGGCGATAATAAAAATAGTTTACACCAACAGGACCCTGCCATGGGCACCTGGTGCTAATTACAAGTGTTTTCCATGAATAAACTAGCTTAATCTTTATGATGGTCTGTCATGTTCTCATTTTAGAGAGGAAGAAACTGAGGCAGAGGGCCTCAGCTTCAGTAATGTTGTAAAAGATACAGAGCTTTTTAAATGCTGGATCCAGAAGAACAATATTACACATCTCAAAGTGTTTTTGTGAAAATTAAAGCAGAAAAATCATGTAACTTGATAATATCTCGATCAACATGAAGAAAAAGAGACTACAGAATAATTGTTTTTGTAATCGCACCAAATGACCAATTTAAAATGTAGCCTCTAGAGGGGATTTGAATCTGCCACCTACTAGCTGTGTGACCTTGGGCAAGTCGTTTCACATCTCTGTGCCTCAATTTCCTCATCTGTAAATTGAGGAGAGTGATTATGAGGATTAAATGAAATAATAAATATAAATAATTTAGCATGCATCTGGCTCATCATAAACACTTAATAAGTATTAGCTATTGTTATCATCGTTATTTTACTGTCACTATTTCTACTTCTCCCTGTGAGAGAGGGGAAAGCTGGTAAAACAGCAAATTAGATTAAGATAAGATCTTTGATCTAAGCAAAGTCAGCAACTTGAACCTCATGCAACTGAAACACCACGTTTTATAAAACTGATAAAGTTCCCACAACGTATCATGCAAATTACTGTAGTGCCCAGATGGTATCGTGCCAAGAAGAAATTTATCAAGGAAGAATAGAACCGGTTAGAAAATAACCGATTCTTTGCAATTCAGTTTGTATTTAGTGAGTCTTCTGTGTGTGGAGTGCAGTGCCTGGCCTTTTGGGGGATAAGGCAGGTGGCTCAAAACAGGGGATGCAGAGGTGGTTCTTCCACCCAAAAGTGTCAGTCTTACGGGTAAAGCAAGTCACATATAGAAAAAGCTTAAATAGCAAAACCTGACAGGAAGCAGAAAGTGATGTAATCATTGCTTTGGCCTGAAAGGGAGAGGCACCGTGCTCAGAGTCTTCAGGAAAGCTCCCTGTAGAGGATGGAACCCCTTTTAGCTGCAAAGAAGTGAGAAGTGCATCAGAGGAGGCAAATAAAGCTATGGCGACTAAGAGTTGAGGCAACTACAGGAGATGAATTTGACCGAGCAGGTCAAGAAAGTTGAAATCAATTCTCTGCAATTAACATCTCTGAGCTCAGATTTTATTTTTTGAGGTATATATGGCCTAGGAAAAACAAGCATGATTCAGACAGGGTTCATATCTCAGTCCTGCACTATTAGCTGTGTGACCATATCCATGTATTTAACCTTTTTTTTTTTTTTTTTTTTTTTTTTGTGGTACACGGGCCTTTCACCGCTGTGGCCTCTCCCGTTGCGGAGCACAGGCTCCGGACGCGCAGGCTCAGCGGCCATGGCTCACGGGCCCAGCCGCTCCGCGGCACGTGGGATCTTCCCGGACCGGGGCACGAACCCGTGTCCCCTGCATCGGCAGGAGGACTCTCAACCACTGCGCCACCAGGGAAGCCCTTAACCTTTTTTGAGTCTCAGTTTCCTCATCTGTAAAATGACCATAATTCATGCTCTACCTAAGTAGGTAATTATGAGGTTCCACTGAGGTAAGGGACGTGACAGTGCCTAAAGAGCCATAAAGAGTTCTGTGAATGTAATGGAATTTTCTAGCAGTGCCTGTTTTTAAGGTTCCTGCCCTTTGCTGGAACCCCTACTTAAAACACGTGTAACCTAAATGGTATACAGAGCAAGTTTTTCCTTGTGCAGTCTTTTTTTTTTTTTTTTTTTTTTTTCCATTAAACATTTCTGGGTTCCTGCTGATTCTTTTGTAAACCACTTCCTTTTGTGGAGATCTTGAACTAGCCTTGATGTAGAAACTAGCTGCTGGGGCAATGGTGAATGAGCCAGTTTATTAAAGTTATTGCCCGATCTTTGGAGAAAGGTGGTCCCTTCTGGCTCTTTGTCATAGATTGCAACTCCCTCCCAATCCTAGAAACTTTGTCCTTAAATACGTTTAATTGACTGCATCTTGCTGTTCTGTAATTCTAGCTTGCAAAATAAGCTCTTCCTAAATATATCCTCTGATGACTACTCCAGCTTGCTATGTTTTCAATTTCTCACATCTTGGGTTATTTGAAGAAGTTTATATTTATCAAATCCCCCAAGCAGCCCCAAGGGGAAGCAGGCTGCCCCCAGGCTCCACACACGGTCTGCACTCCTCGGCCAGAAGGGATGAGATTCACTTCCCTTTGTTTTTCACACAAGTCGCTATGGTTCTGACTCAGCCACATATCTCTTCCTTTGCTATACTCTTACTCGAATCATTGCTACTCTTGATAACTGAATGCTGGGTTACTTTTATGCGTCTATGTTCTTTTCTTTTTTCTACTCATTGGAAAGTCTAATACCTTGCCCCTTTTCGTCCCCCACAAAGAGTAAAACCTAATATAAACTGATCTTCAGGTTCTCTGTCTGTGAATTTAATTAGCACAGTTGGCATTATCTCACAGAGTTGGGGGATTGAAGGAAGGAGAAAGGAAGCTGTTATTATAAAACTGGAGTCTATGTTTAAGAGCAAAGTTATACTTTTCATTTTTTCCCCTGTTCTTAGAAGCAATGTATCTCGTACTTCAGGGCTAAAATGTACCTTCCTCTCTGAAATCTTGGCTATAAACTCTGGCTCTATAGTTCTTTTTTCTTTTCCAGGAAGACACTTTGCAGCCAAAGCAGACGCTGGATTGACCAGCATAGTCTAGGCAACTTCTACTGTTAAAGGAAGGTCCTGATGGAAGGATCAAAGCTTTGATTGTGCTGTGACGTCTGATTCGGAACCAACCTTCACCCACGCCTCCCTCCCCCTCACACTTTTTCCTCTTTATCTCCTTCTGATTTGCAGTGATCTTCAGATACCTTTTCTTCAGACCAAGTGGGATCTAGAACTCCAACATGGCACCCTTCTACTTTACAGTGCAGAGTCCCTGTCGGCCTCAGATGGAATAGTCTGGAGCTAGAGGTCTCTCATGAACACGATGTTTTGGTGTGTTTGCATCAGATTCCTGTTGCAGAGTTTAGGAAGCGAATCTGGTAACCGCCTAAACGAAAACACTTCCTCTTACTCTCTACGTCAAAGAGAAGTTACCTGAAATGTTTGCCAACTTTGAGGAGTGAAGACAACGCTCTGTATTTTAAGGAGGCCTCAGTGAATAGGGCAAGGACCTTGGCTTCACTATCTGGACCTGGTTACACAACTTATCTTATCTTCAGTTTCCTCTTATATCGGATGAGGTGATGCTGTCTCCCTCGCATAGTGTTTATGAGAGGGCAATGAGATAATTTAAATGAAGTAGCCATTTCTCTCAGGCAGGATCGCTTCTGTTTTGTTTACATGCTGTGGGCTAGGCCTCCTTGAAGTTTGTTTTTTGAGTTGCAGTCATGTGATTCATATTTCTGGTCAAGCCCCGGTGCTCTGGGTAGGTGTTTATGTCCACCTCCCCCCAGCTCCTGGGGGGAAGGGAGGCTTGCCGAGCTCGTCCTTGTGCTGGAGTAAGAGCCACGGAGGGCAGGACTTAAGAGCTCAGGCTGGAGCTGGGCTGCCTGGGTTCCAATGTTCTTCTTCAGGAACTAGCTGTGCCACCTCAGACAAATTACTCAGCCTCTCTGTGCTTCAATTTCCTCATCTGTAGAATAGGGAAAACAGTGTATCCCATAGTGTGGAAAAAACTACAGGAAAAACAAACAGGCAGGCTCATAGAGGCTGTAAGAATTAAAAGAGAAAATTCCTGCATATATGTAAAAGGCTTAGGACAGTGCCTGGTTCCCGATTCGCTGTGACTGTTCACAGGACCCACCAGACTGCCCACCGCGGGGTGAGTGCTTTCCAGATGCAGGCTTGCAGACAACAGGCAGGAGAGCCCTCCTCTCACCTTGCCCCCTCCCTCTGTAGAGACCCTACATACACACTCAAACTGCACAGGCTGATAAGAGGTACAGAGTACTGAGGAGAGGTCTGGTGCCTGTTTCTGGGAGAGCGGTCCCAGGAGGTGGGACAGCAGACGGGAACCCGTGTGCAGAGTCTGGCTCAGTATGTGAGCCTCAGAGCACTTCCTATCGACGTTGTTAGTGTCATAGCAAGGCTGTTACCTGCACACAGCCACTGCCTGGCCTCAGGCTGGGCACTGGGGTCATGATGAAGGCCTGTGTGGGCGCCCCGAGGCTCAGGCTCTCAGCCACAGATGTTCTGTTTCTCCCGTCTTCCCCTATACAACACTTCCCTGCCCTTCCCTGAACTTCTCCTTCACTCGGAGAATTCCTACTGCCCTTCAAGTCTCATCCTGGATGGAACTTCTTCTGGAAAGCCTTTGCTGGCCTCCAGTGATCCTCCATAGGCCCCTCTAATTCCCTCCCACTTCGTAGCCCAGGGCTCCTGGCCATATCCATCTTGGCGGTCAGTTCCGCAGGGACGGGGCTATGTCCAACTTGCTATGCTGCATCTGTAACTCCTGGCCTCTGGTAGAATAGATTCTAAAAATATGTTTAACAAATGATACATGGAACACTAGAAAGTACTACAGGGCATAAGCAGTTTCCAAGAGACATCGGCGCACTCTGTGGGGTCACCCTGTCTGCAGCGGGGAGGGTGGGGTTGGAGAGTGACAGGAGAACACGCCTTTATTGGGAACAACCCCGGACGTTTACAATTACAGGAGCAAACAAACAGGCAGGCTCATAACGCGTGATTTAGAAACTAGTCCTATTATACATAGTATTAACCCCAAACCTCAGTTTTCAGTTTAGGGTAGAATTTAGGGCTTAAAAACTGAATGGAGGGCTTCCCTGGTGGCGCAGTGGTTGAGAGTCCGCCTGACGATGCAGGGGACACGGGTTCGTGCCCCGGTCCGGGAAGATCCCACATGCCGCGGAGCGGCTGGGCCCGTGAGCCATGGCCGCTGAGCCTGCGCGTCCGGAGCCTGTGCTCCGCAACGGGAGAGGCCACAACAGTGAGTGGCCCGCGTACCGCAAAAAAAAATAACTGAATGGAGATTCAGCACAGAAAAACCACACATTAAGGACTGATTAAATATTGTACATTTTTCTCAAAGCTATCTTATAATAGCTGTTTCTTGCCTCTTAATTGATGGTGTAGTATCTAAAGGAAAGGAGCCTGGGAAGGCTATCCCATTGTATTTTTAGAAGTACTTAAGTGAATTGTAACAACTTGAGAGTCATGGCAACGTCCAGGACATTTTGTATTCTCCCCGGGCAGATGATATATTACTGCCTGCCAGACGCAGTGTCTGAAGGAATTTTGCAGATCAAGGGCCAGACCTTGACAGGAGACTTGTTCTAAAACAATCATCAGCTGGGCTGAAACACCATTAAAAACATTTCTAGGTTTGCTAAGAGCGCTGTTCATAGCATCTCACCCCAGAGTTTTTATCCTCCGCTTTTTGGAGTTGTTTCCATGCGGGCCACGCCCCCATGTCATACATGACAGCTGACAGGGGCATCGTGTAAGGTTGAGTGGTCAACTTTAAGCCTTTCTGCTTTAGCAGGAAATTTATAAAAGAAAGAAAAGAAACCTGGAGATTATCATACTAAGTGAAGTAAGTCATACGGAGAAAGACAAATATCATGTGATATCGCTTAATACAAATGAACTTATTTACAAAACAGCAACAGACTCACAGACTTAGAAAACAAACTTATGGTTACCAAAGGGGAAAGGTGCGGGGGAGGAATAAATTGGGGGTTTGGGATTAACATATACACACTACTAGTTTTAAAATAGATAACCAACAAGGACCTTCTGTATAGCACAGGGAACTCTACTCGATATTCTATAATAACCTAAGCGGGAAAAGAATTTGAGAAAGAATAGATATGTGTACACGTACAAATGAGTCACTTTGCTGTACACCTGAAACTAACACAACTCTGTAAATCAACTATACTCCAATATAAAATAAAAATTAAAAAAAAGAAAATCTTTGTTCATCTTTGACTCTGGGCTCATAAAGTCTTTTATGCCCCAAATAGCTTATCTTCCAGATAAAATGTGAATTGCAGTACACACAATGATGTGTATCAAGTATAAAAGTGTGCTGGGATTTTGCATCCATCGTGAGGCTTTATTCAACTGTATATATTGGGTTGGCCAAAAGGTTCATTCGGTTTTTTCCATAAGTCAGCTCTAGCAGTGCTTAGTTGTCTTTAACTTCGTTTGAAACAGTTTTGTTAGATTGTATTGTTACAGCTGTCATATCAGCATGCATTAAAAAAAAAACATCAAAATTGGTGAATTTTTGTGTAGCCATTTTAATATTGAAGATGGAAGAAAAAAGCAACATTTTCAGCATATTATGCTTTATTATTTCAAGAAAGGTAAAAATGCAACTGAAACGCAAAAAATAGATTCATGCAGTGTATGGAGAAGGCGCTGTGACTGATCGAACGTGTCAAAGTGGTTTGCGAAGTTTCCTGCTGGAGATTTCTCGCTGGACGATGCTCCACAGTGGGGGAGGCCAGTTGAAGTTGAAAGCGATCAAAGTGACACGCTAATTGAGAACAGTCAATGTTATACCATGCAGGAGATAGTCAATGTTATACCATGCAGGAGATAGTCCATGTTATACCATGCAGGAGATAGTCAATGTTATACCATGCAGGAGATGCTGAAAATCATTTTTACCAGCTTGCTTATGTTAATCGTTTTGATGTTTGGGTTCCACATAAGTTAAGTGAAAAAAGCCTTCTTGACCATATATCTACATGCGATTCTCTACTGAAATGTAATGAAAATGTTCCGTTTTTAAAACAAATTGTGATGGGTGATGCAAAGTGGATACTGTACAATAATGCAGAACAGAAAACATCGTGGGGCAAGTGAAATGAACCACCACCAACCACACCAAAGGCCGGTCTTTGTCCAGAGAAGGTGATGTTGTGGATATTGTGGGTTGGAAGGAGTCCTCTATTATGAAATCCTTCTGGAAAACCAAACGACGAATTCCAACAAGAACTGCTCCGAATTAGACCAACTGAAAGCAGCACTTGACAAAAAAGCGTCTGGAATTAGTCAACCGAAAACTCATAATCTTCCATCAGGATAACGCAAGACCGTTTCTTTGATGACCAGGCAAAAACTGTTACAGCTTGGCTGGAAAGTTCTGATTCATCTGCCGTATTCACGAGATATTGCACCTTCGGATTTCCATTTATTTAGGTCTTTACAAAATTCTCTTAATGGAAAAAATTTCCATTCCCTGGAAGACTGTAAAAAGCACCTGGAACAGTTCTTTGCTCAAAAAGATAAAAAACTGCCAACCGCGTCTGGCAGTTTGGGGAAGATGGAATCGTGAAGTTGCCTGAAGAAATGGCAGAAGGTAGTGGAACAAAATGGTGAAGAGGTTGTTCAATAAAGTTCTTGGTGAAAATGAAAACGTGTGTCTTTTATTTTTACTTTAAAAACCGAAGGAACTTTTTTGCCGATCCAATAGTTTTATCATTTTAACAAATGACATGAAATTTTATACTTACTAATGAAACTCCCAGTTCTTGTTTTTCTTTCTCAACTGGAGGAAACTAAAAAAGGAAAGATTATTTTTGCTTTGGGATTGGATTTATTTTCAGCTTATTTGTTGATTTGAGGGCCCATTGCAATCCCCCACGGGGCAAGGAAAGTTCTGAGTCTGTGGACCAGACTTTCCCTCCTGCCTCTGGCACTGACCAGGGCACACGTGGGGGGATACGTCACTTAACTTTCTGATGGGCAGTTTCCTCATCTGAAAAGCAGGGGTAATATATCTCCCTGACGTGGTTGATGTCTATGTTCAACACATACTGGACAACAAGAATTTTTAAATCTGAATTTAGGTTTTTTTTTTTTTTTTTTTTTTCCTCGGTATGGGCCTCTCACTGTCGTGGCCTCTCCCGTTGCGGAGCACAGGCTCCGGACGCGCAGGCTCAGCGGCCATGACTCACGGGCCCAGGCGCTCCGCGGCATGTGGGATCTTCCTGGACCAGGGCACGAACCCATGTCCCCTGCATCGTCAGGCGGACTCTCAACCACTGCGCCACCAGGGAAGCCCTAGGTTGTTTTTTTTAGATACGTATTTGTAGGAAGAAAACTTGTATTGAGCCATAAAACCAGAGTCTGCGTTCTGCTGCTTCTTAACTCTGAACAAGTTAACTCAGAAACAGAACCTTTGGGGTCTAAGCCCCCTTGTCTTACAGATGACAAAACTGAAGTCCAGAAAAATGAAGGGCTTTGCCTAAGGCTATGCAGTAAACTAGTGACCAGGTATTGACCATAAACCAGGAGTCAAGGGATGCCTGGTCCCAGGGTTTTCCAGTCATATGTCCTGCCTTTGGTACAGAGCTATGTAGATTTGTTATATTAATTTTTTTCAGTGTCTACCTAATTTGATATTCTGAGTTCCAAAAAAAACCTGCTTTAGATGAAAAGAGGAAAATGGCAACCATGACTGACCAGGAGGAAATTATAGAGCAGAGAGCCTTAGCGCTCAGTTATAGCTCAGAAAACTGAGATTCGGAGAGATAAATGTTAGCTTGGACTTACACATGGACACACAGGCCAGCTCCTGATTCCCCACCTTTCCCCTCACATCACAGCTGCCTCATTTTGATGGGAAATGGCAAGGTGACACATGTACTATATGTTGTTGGAAACCTTCAGTGGCTGGTACAATGCTTAGCATCCCAAAAGTCTCCCTAGATGCCTTCAAAAAATTCTGCTACCAGAAGTTTCAGTATAGAGTGTTGAGTGGGGTTTGCAAACTGAGTTCGCTGGTATAATCACCACCCCGATCCAGAAACAGAACGTTATCAGCATTCCAGAAGCATCCTGCATGTCCCCAATCAATGGGGGCATCCGGTCCGCACTTCTGATAGCATAAATTAGCTTTCTCCTGATTTTGTGCTTTAGGTATAAATGGAATAAAATAGTATGTACTCATCTGTGTCTGGCTTCTTTTGGGGAATATTTTGACGTTGACTTAGATCCAACAGAAGTAGAGGGAAAAAACTCTTTTGCATATCGCCGTTTCATATTCATGATGAAAGCTGGTATCAATATAGCAGTTGCTTAGAAAGAGTGTGTAGGTGAAATTGAGTTGCAAGTCATCCTTATTGCCAAGATTTTTGTACCTTAAGTGACTCATTTTACACTAAATTATACTTTTTAGTTAGACCAGTTGGTGTAAGTGATACAAAATTGGGGAAGGAAAGTGAAAAATAAACTCTTTCTCTTGTGTGCTTCTCTTGAATTCATTATTTTTAAACAAATGTTTGGTTTTACGGTATGTTCGGAAGAGAATAGTGAATTTTCTAAATAACTATTCTATTCCAAATCAATAGAAACTTTTTTTTTTTTTAAAACATCTTTATTGGGGTATAATTGCTTTACAATGGTGTGTTAGTTTCTGCTTTATAACAAAGTGAATCAGCTAATAGAAACTTTTGAATAAAGATCCCAGATGATTCTGTCTTAGTTATCTTTGTATTCCTATTGTCTAACTAAATGTCTGGCATATAGTAGGTATTTAATGAATCATAGCTGCTAGAATAAATGAATGATTAAATAAGTTAAAAGAAGATGGCAAACAAAGAGTCATGACTTTCTTATTCTAGAGAATATGGACCATCAGAGTACTGAGGAAGAATAAGAGACTTTCTAAATATTGGAAGAGAGTTTTGGAAGTAGTTTTGCCGCAGGGATCTAGAATCAGGCAGCTGTAATCCTCTGGTCCTTGTGTGGCAGAGAATGCTCACTATCTCCTAGGGTCCTTTTTCCTTTGCTTCTTCTAGTGATGGGATTCCTGGGTATTAGCAAGGCACACAGCTACTCAGCTAGAGACAATATTTCACAGCATCCTTTGTAGCTACGAGACTACAAGAACAAGAAGTTCTTGCCAATGGGAAGTCACCAGAAGTGATGTGGCATCTTCTGGATATTACTTTTATTAAAAAAAATTTTTTTTAACATCTTTATTGGAGAATAATTGTTTTACAACTGTGTGTTAGTTTCTGCTGTATAACAGAGTGAATCAGTTATACCTACACATATATCCCCATATCTCCTCCCTCTTGCGTCTCCCTCCCACCCTCCCTATCCCACCCCTCTAGGTGGTCACAAAGCACTGAGCTGATCTCCCTGTGTTATGCGGCTGCTTCCCACTAGCTATCTATTTTACATTTGGTAGTGTATATATGTCCATGCCATTACTTTTAAAAGACAATTCCTGCTGACTGGGAAGCGATAACGCTAGAACAGCTAGTTCTAGGGTCCCAGAGGTGAAAGTCACATATTGGTAGCAAAGTCTCCCTGCTTGCCTCTGCACTGTCAGGTGAAAGACAAACAAGCTTCTATGTTTTGAAGACATTTTATTTTGAGATTTCTTGTTTTTAATTGAAAAAAGACCTTAGCATGTATCCAATGAATACGAAAATTGGTACCAGAAGTGGGATGTGACCACATAAAGAAACCTAAATTTTGTGGCATTGGATAGCAACAAGCGGAGGTGACGTGGGCATAATATTTCATCTGGGAACATAGGCAGCACTTGTTATTCTGTGAAATATCATTTGCTAAGACAGTTACCTATTATAACTAGGAAGACAGGCTATGGGCCTACTGACCTTTAGCTCAAAGAGAACGACTCAGAATATACGTATATGTTGGCTAGTCCTCACTACTGTTAACAATGTATTATAAGAGGAAAGGGAAGTCAGGTAATTATTAGTCAGTAAGCAGAGATAGAAGGGAATATAGCTCTGATAAGGGAATATAGCTCTCATTTATGGTTTGCAATCTGATATGGCTCAGAACTTAAAAGTTGGGCCATGCAGAGTTGGAAGATCTGTGTCCCCACACAGCAGTAGATAAGTTTGATGATGGAGGTCTTTCTCATGGACCTGCTGTTAAGTATTTTACTTGGCCAGAAAATGGACATCAGGCCAAAGCAAAGACTGGATAAAAGACATTGCCTTCCTAACTGTTTCAAATGGTTGCCACTAAAGGTAGCCAACATTAAACTGAAGCAAAGAGGGAAAGGCTGAGCAGAGAGGCCAGTAAATAAAAGAGGAGGCTTGGCTCAAGAGCTGTGACCAGAGAGATCTTTGCCTACTGTTACTTTCACATGGAAGCCAGTAGATTAGAATTCCACTTGGGTTGTGTGATCTATTTGCAGAAACAAGGGTAGGCATGACTATCAGGCAGAGGGGTAGACATGGAAGAGAGTGATGTTACCCTAATAACCATTTTTACTTTCTTTCTTTTTCTAACAAAATATCCAATTCCCCCTGGCAAGTATTAGCAGGGCACACCGTTGCCTACCTAGTCACTATATTCCCTCAGCTTCCTTTGGGATTAAGTTTACTATGTGACTCATTTCTAGCCAATGGTATGTGAGAGGGGGTTTTGTATGTTTGAAAATCATTGGTTATTTACTCTCTCTCTCCACACCCCGCCCCCTTTCCCATGTCTTTGAATAGACAAAAACTGGAGCTTCCCTGGGCCAAAGAGAAGAGCTGCATATTGATGACAATAGAGCCATCCCACTTGTGTGATATCACCCACTTCTGGACTGTTACGTGGAAGAAAAACAGACTTTGGCTTTATTTAAGCCACACTACTTTTTAAGTGCCTTTGTTTCAGCTTAACCTGTAGTCCAATGAACACGTAGGCTTTTGCACACTCTCAGGTTCAATACAAGAAAGGAGAAACCACTTTAAGTATTTTATTTATTTATTTTTATTTATTTATTTATTTATTGCGTTACGCGGGCCTCTCACTGTTGCGGCCTCTCCCATTGCGGAGCACAGGCTCCGGACGCGCAGGCCCAGCGGCCATGGCTCACGGGCCCAGCCGCTCCGCGGCATGTGGGATCTTCCCGGACCGGGGCACGAACCCGTGTCCCCTGCATCGGCAGGCGGACTCTCAACCACTGCGCTACCAGGGAAGCCCCTACTTTAAGTATTTTAAACTGAAAGGGTTTTAATACAGGGGATTAGGCACTTAAGAAACATTAGAAGGGTTGAAGAAACAGGTTCTGGGTTGTTCCAAAGTCATCCATAAATGACCACAAAACTTTACAAAACTGACCCACTGGAGGTTACTACCTCTGAGACCAGCCGCAAAACTCTGCCAGGATCAAGAACTTGCTGCTGTCTCTAAACACCAAGGTATCTATAGAATGGATGCCGGAGCATGGTGCCAAGGAGCCTTTATTTTTTGCCAGAAGAAACAGTCAAGAAAGGATAAGAAAGTGATTTCTGCCTCACTTCTGCCTTCTATATTGTCATGTCTCACTTGCATGTATCTACCTTTTGGGACACAATTTTCTTCCAGTACCCTAGCTGGAAATCTAGTTTTTGTCTTTGCAACCTCTTCAATGAGAATGAATGGAAATTAAGCGAGCAGATTCAGTCCCAGCACCCAGTTATCTCAACTCTATTCAACAGAATGGAAATGGTATGTTACCTACGTCAAAGGGCTCATGGGAGAATTAGATGAGATTTAATATATGTGAAGCACGTATATATGACTGGCACATATTTAAAGCTCAAAAAATGGCAACCATTATATCATAAAATCATCTAGTAACTTAAAATATGTGCCTCTTTGCCACATTCATGTCCTTTTCACCAAAATGATTCATTGGTTAGGGATCGATAAGCTTGATAAAGATGCTTTTTCTGTAAAATAATATAAAAGTATCCATCTCCTATTATTACAAAAGCTAGCTGCTACCTGAACATTACGAAAACATAAATTTTCTTTAGTGAATGCTCCAGAAAGTAAGAACACGCCATGGTTTGACAATAGGGTGAGGCATTAAGGCTGGAGAAAGCAGTAAGGGTCCAGTCATTTTTAGACACTCTTCAAGAGTCAGAACTGTATTTTAGAGCAGTGGGAATCTATTGAAGGATTTTAAGTTGGGGAGAGGCATTATCAGACTTGCCTTTCAGAACGCTCCCAGATTGCTACCTCAGAACCCTGTCGGGAATTTTAGGGTAATGGAATAAATTTATGTTTTCAATTAATATATACAAAATGTCTGTAGGTGCTTTTGTATACTTATTACCTTCTGTGAATTAAAAGCCTGATTCTGATTCATATAAATAAATGAGAGGAAAGAAAGAAGATGTCATCTTCTGTTGGTTTATAACTATGAAGGAAGCAGGTATTATGTAAGATTTTCTATGAATTGGATCCAAAGTTCTCCAATAGTTATTTAATGGCTGAGTGTGAAAGACTTTTAAAGCATAATTTTGCTGCACTGTTACCTATTAGTGACCAAAATGTTGGTAAATTTCTTTATGTTATGTGACCAGACATTGTAATGATTCAGACATTTTACTCAGGCTCTCCTAATGAGACACCTCACACAGGGAGACCTCAAATTGATGTACAGAGAATGATCGAGCTACATATGCTGAGGATAATCTTGCTGGACTGCCGTTTCATTCATCTGTTTGGATCTTCAGTCAAGGGTAACAAAATGATGGTAGTATTCTTAACAATTCCTTTTAAAAGGAGTAGATAATATAAAGTGTGGTATGCCCTGTTTTAAAATCAACGATGTCTGAGGTAGTTATAGGACATGGCAAAACTGCAGGGATAGATATCAGGTCAAATAAAGAAAAGCCATTCAGTTGCTGAGCAAAGAGTGCCTGTCAGCTCTGTTCCACGACACTGGTGACAAATGCCAGTGTTGCCAGTATCATTACAGGTAAAATGTCAGTCACAGTCCGACTTCCTTAGCCTTGAGTGTTTCCTGTGCAGTCTAAAAATACACTGGGAGAAAGTAGACTGAGCTCACGGGCTGGGAGCAATCTGCTTCATTCTGAGGAGAAACCAGACTCTTCATTCAGTATCTAACTGTGGAATACTAAAAGAAATTAAGTCATTTAAACAACCCCCAAACTATGATTTAATTAAAAAAGTGGTTATTGGATTTGATGCCTCTTAAGGTGTTCTTGGTTCTTTTTCTTCCCCTCTGATAATCTAAGAGTTAGTTTCCATTATCCCAGTCCTCCTTGAATTCAGTGAAAAAAGTACAATTCAGAGTAAGTGTGACTTTCTGAAATAGTATCTTTGAAGTGTTAGAATTTTTAGAACTTTAACTCCTAAAGATATCATACGTTTGTGAGTATGGTCAGTAATTTTACCAGTTTGATTTACTTATTGCATATTCACTGAATGCCTACTATGTGCTGGGCTACCTTGAGCAAAGATTTTCAGGGTGTGTACTCTACCGAGGTCACATTTTTCTGAACCTTCACAGTCTCCGTATTACAGACATGGAAACTGACTGCTGCCCTGTCAAGAAAGATGAGTTACCTGTGGTGACAGAGAGGGTCACTTGACTAGAGTTGCATGGATGAGCCAGATGAATTGGTCATCATTAGTCATTTTCAAGTCATGCTTACATGACCTGGAATAATGTAAACTAGTTACAAGACCTAAAATGTTATTTTAAATAGGTATTCTTAAAAAAACATGGCAGTATTCTTATGTTTTACAAAGTCTCTAAAAAGATGCAAGTTTAGATTAGATTCTTAAAAAGAATACATAAAGAAACAGGAGATATTTATTAATAATTAATAGTTTATTAAAATTCTTAAGAAATTATTTGCAGCTTTAAAATCATACAAAGATGATGAAGGGGAAAACAGGTAGGAAAATTTAGGAATCCACAAATCAATCAAAGTTATACACATTAACAAAATGAAGGATAAGAATCACATGATCATCTCAGTACATGCAGAAAAAGCATTTGACAAGATTCAGCACCCATTCATGATAAAAACTCTCAATGAAGTTGATATAGAGGGAATGTACCTCATCATAAAAAAGTTTTTTATGACAAACCTCGGCTAACATACTCAATGGTAAAAAGCTGAAAGCTTTTCCTCTAAGATCAGGTACAAGACAAAGATGCCCAGTCTCACCAGTTCTATATAACATAGTATTGGAAGTTGAAGTCACAACAATTAGACAAGAAAAAGAAATAAAAGACATACAAACTGAAATGGAAGAAGTAAAACTATCACTAATTTGCAGATGACATGATACTATATATAGAAAACCATAAACACTTCACCAAAAAAGCTACTAGAGCTAATAAATAAATTTAGTAATGTTGTAGGATACAAAATTAATATACAGAGATCTGTTGTATTTCTATACACTAATAATGAACTATTGGAAAGAGAACTCAAGAAAACAACCTCATTTACAATCTAATCAAGAAGGATACAACACCTAGGAATAAATTTAACCCAGGAGGTGAAAGACCTGTACTTTGAAAACTATAAGATATTGATGAAAGAAAATGAAGATGATACAAATAAATGGAAAGATGTACTGTACTCATGGACTGGAAGAATTAATATTGTTAAAATGTTCATACTCTCCAAAACAATCTACAGATTCAATGCAATCCCTGTCAAAATACTCATGGCATTTTTCGAACTAGAACAAATTAATCCCCAAATTTGTATGCAATCACAAAAGATTTTGAATAGCCAAAGCAGTCTTGAGAAAGAAGAAAGCTGGAATTATTATGCTCCCTGACTTCAAACTATGTTACAAAGCTATAGTAATCAAGACAGTATTGTTCTGGCACAAAAACAGACACATAAGATCAATGCAGCAGAACAGAGAGCCCAGAAATAAACCCACACTTATATTGTCAATGCCTCCTATGACAAAGGAGGCAAGTCCATGCAATGGGGAAAAGAGGGTCTTTTCAATAAGTGGTGTTGGGAAAACTGGACAGCTACATGGAAAAGAATGAAAGTAGAATATTTTCTCACACCATATACAAAAATAGACTCAAAATGGATTTAAATGTAAAATCTGCAGCCACGAAACTCCTAGAAGAAAACAGGCAACACTCTCTTTGCTATTTGTCTTAGCAATATATATATTTTTTGGATCTATCTTCTCAAGAAAGGGAAACAAAAGCACAAATAAATGAGACCTAATTGGATTTAAACACTTTTGCATGGCAAAGAAAACCATCAACAAAACAAAAAGACAACCTACAGACAAGATCCAGTGCATTCAGGGAGGTATGGCCATAGAAAAGATAACCTACAGAATGGGAGAAAATATTTGCAAATGATGTTACTGACCAGAGGTTAATATCCAAGATATATGAATAGCTCATATAACTCAGTATCCAAAAAAACAAAAACAAAAACAAAAAAACAACCAACAACCCAATCAAAAAATGGGTGGAAGGCCTGAATAGATATTTTTCTAAAGAAGACATATAGATGGCTAACAGGCACTTGAAAAAATGTTCAACATAGCTAATTATTAGGGAAATGCAAATCAAAATCACAATGAGATATCACCTTACACTTGTCAGAATGGCTGTCATTAAAAGGACAACAAATAACAAGTGTTGGTAATGATATGGAGAAAATGGAACCTTAGTACACTGTTGGTGGGAATGTAAATTGGTAAAGCCACTGTGGAAAACAATATGGAGATTCCTCAAAAAATTAAAAATAGAACTACCAAAGCATCCAGCAATTCTACTCCTGGGCATTTATCCAAAGAAAATAAAAACACTAATTTGAAAAGATAAATGTGCCCCAGTATTCATTGCAGCATTATTTACAATAGCCAGGACATGGAAGCAACCTAAATGTCCATCAACAGAGGAATAGGTAAAGAACACAATGGAGTATTACTCAGTCATAAAAAAGAATGAAATCTTGTCATTTGTGACAGCATGGATGGACCTGAATGCTTAGTAATGTAATTAAGACAGAGAAAGACATATACTGTATGTTTTCCCTTATATCTGGAATCTAAAAGAAAGAACCAAAACAAATGAACAAATAAAACAGACTCACAGATACAGAGAACAAACAATGGTTACTAGAGAGAAGAGAAGTGGGGAAAGGAGTGAAATAGGTGAAGGGGATTAAGAGGTATAAACTACCAGTTACAAAGTTAATAAGTCACAGGAATGTAATGTATAGCACAGAGAATTTAGTCATTACTTTATAATAACTTTGAATGGTGTGTAATCTATAAAAATATTGAATCACTTTGTTGTACATCTGAAACTAATACAATATTGTAAGTCAATTAAAAAGGATTTCTATGGACCTCCCACCCTGCATTCCCCCAAGCAAGGATGCAGTGAGTAGAGCAGGATGAGGTACATCTAGATAGCATAATGGAAATGGGGCATCAGAAGAATAGGACTGACTTATATTTTAAGTTACTCTTTTCAGATTTTCCCATTAAAAATATTTTTAAAAAGATAATTCCGTAGACAAGTAAAATTGCATTTCCCGGTTTAAAAAGTAGTGGTATGGATCAAGGATGACAACACATAATGATATCTTGTTCAGGTATGTAGGAACTCCAATTAACTTCTAGGAGAAACAAGTTTGTTTCTATGTTTCTTTTTAAGAAGAAAAATTATCATTTTAATGAAGCTTATATGTAAATTAACATCCTTACTTTTGACAAATATTCACTTTTATTCAAAAATCTTTTATGGTTTATTCAATTGTCATTTAATGCATAAGCTCATTTTTTGTTTTTCCTAATTTGCAAAATGTCTTTGTATTTTTTAGCTTATTGAAAATTTGAGTTTTATCTGGTCGAGAATTTTAATGTTTTCCAATGTGTTTATTTCCATTTTGCTAATGTTATTTCACTTACTTAATTTTCCTTTGGATTCATTTGTTATGTCTCCCACATGAAATTCAATGGATATTTAATTCTTGTTTCACTTTCATTCTTAATAACAAAGAAACTATATTTCTAAAAAAAACCTAACAGAAATAAGATCTCATTAGGATAAGTTTTAACTCTTTAAGTGTCTTCCTATCTATCTTCTAATTTGGTCCTCAGATTAACCCCTAAAGTTGGAGTTTATGATTATAATTTATCTCCACATGTCAGATGAAGAAACCAAGAGGCCAATAAGTTAAGTAAATGACTTGTTCAAGGTAGAATAGCTAATTAGTGACAAAATACATCTCATGAAAAAATTAAAATTAATTAAAATTAATCAAAATTAAAATACTGTAATCATAATGCAGATAGTCTACTTTGGGAATGCTGACCAAAATTATAATGGATTTTTTTTGTTTTGTTTTGTTTTGTTTTGTGGTACGCGGGCCTCTCACTGTCGCGGCCTCTCCCATTGCGGAGCACAGGCTCCGGATGCGCAGGCCCAGCGGCCATGGCTCACGGGCCCAGCCGCTCCGCGGCATGTGGGATCTTCCCGGACCGGGGCACGAACCCGTGTCCCCTGCATCGGCAGGTGGACTCTCAACCACTGCACCACCAGGGAAGCCCTGGATATATTTTTTGATCTAAAAGTGTTCTCATCCAGTTGCGAGTACTCACCATCCACATGCTAACAACTCCCACATTTCTATTTCTGCCCTGACCTCTCCCTTGAGCACATATTCAAGTGCTTACTTGATGCTCCTCTTAGGCCTTGTAGGCATCATGACTGGAACAGAACCAAACAGTGAGTCCCATCCGCATCCCCAACATGTTCTTCCAGCAGAGCTACTCATGACAGTAAATGACAACTTGGTTTTTCCTGTTGCTTAAGATAAAAATCTTGGTGTTATTATTGCCTCCCTTTTTTTCTCACACACCCTCTATCACATCCATCAGCAAATTTTGTTGGTTTTACCTTCAAGACATATCCAGAATATGAGCAATTCTGTTATAGGTTGGGATTGGGAAGCTGACTCAGGAAACAACTAGCATGTAGGAAGTTCTTAGGGAGAGCTCTCGGGATCACCTATCTGTGGATGGGAGGGGTGGAAGTAGCACTGGGCAGCGGGAAATTGGGCTGCAACTCAGGGAAGTTCTCCACCAACTCTGCAGGGAGATCTGAGACTGGACTGGCTTTTCAGAGATGGTTCATTGTGGAGAATGGGCTCTTCTTTCCACTGTTGCATAGACCAATCAGTGGATACAGACTGACCACAGGAAGGGGGTATAACCCTGGGTGAGACAGCTCTCTTTAGTTAAAGACAGTCAAAGGAATGATTACTGCTATGGAGGAAATAATCAGGGTGATGTAATCAAGAGTCTGGGATTGGGAGCCTAGTTCAGAAAGAGTGGTTCAGAAATGCTTTTTGGGGGAGTGTTGACATTGAATTGAGACCTAGAAAACTAAATGATGGGCAGGATTGCTGGCAAAAGAGAGTAGGGGGAGTTCGGTGGGTAGAAAAGTCAGAGTGAAAGCCAAAGTGGTTGGAGGATACTGAGGGAGGGGAGGGTGATAGGTGATGGAGTTGAAGATGTAGACATGGGCTTGATTGTGAAAGGCCAGGCTGAGTCTGGGTTTTACCCTAAGTGTAAAGGAAAGCCATAGGAAGTTTGAGTTATGCAGTGATCTTTCTGGTTGTTAATGGAGCATGGCTTTGAGGAGGGCAGGAAGGGAAACAGAAACAAGTTTCGGCAGCTATTGTAGTGGTCCAGGAGAGAGATGATTTTGGCTCAGACTAGAACAGGGGCCAGGGAACTGGGGAGAGGTGGGAAAATATAGGATATATTTTGTGTTAGAGCTAATGATGGATTGGGTGTGGGATTGAGGGAAAGCAAGGAACCAAGGAGAATATTGATAATAGTTTTGGGTTTGAACAACAGGGCGAAGGGTAATTTGATGGAAGGATTGGTGACCATGTATGTAAATGAATGTTAATAGTATATTATAGCTCATATTTATTTTCATAAAAATAATAATTAGTATATATTTTTGTAGTTCCAGATATTGATGTCTCTTACGGAATTTAAAAAATTGGTGGGCATTAGTTTAAATTAGATTTATTTCTCCAGATGTGGAGGCCAGTGACAATAGAATCTAGCTATCTGTTTATGTTTAGATCTCACATGCAGTAACTGCTTGACTTCCTTGCTTTGTCTTGGATCAAGTTCACACTTCTACATTAACTGAGCAACTATATGGAAAGTTTGTCAAAACAATATGGATTAGCCATATTAAACATTTTGGACATATTTACGTTCCAAGATCTGCACCCTTCACCAAGCTCTGGTCCTCTTAGGGGAGTGAGGATTGAATACACACCCATTTACACTAGGTCCTGAGAATAGTGTAGTTCATTGTGCATCTGGAGAAAAGGAGGTAACTCTTATTTTATATGAAGACTCTCAAGAACAAGAGGAGAACTTGACAGAAGCCACCAAATGACCCCAGAAGGGGCTGTGGAAGAATCCCCTTCCTGTGGCGCTTCCACTGACTCTTCTCACCCCAATCCTGGACGTAGTCACCGTGGCTCACAGATGTGGGAAGGTCATAGGATGGAAGTGTGACTCTGAGGCACTCTGAATAATGTCCCAAGCTGTTTAAAGATCTGACTTAATAGTGTCACTATGATTGATGTTTACTGCAGTCGTGTCAGGAGGTTTGCCCGATGGCCCTGAAGACCAAAGTCTTTTCTGGGCAGAGCTATCTGGCAAGTGTGACAGCACCAGAAATGTCCTCCAGAACAGGTCAATGTATGGGCCTGTATTGATTTTTTAGGGATTTGAGGGCGTGTCATCAGCCATGCTCTTTTGATCTTTGGCTCCTTTGCTGAATTCTTAATTAAATGTGTAATATACATTAACAGCACCGGAAGAGTGACCTAACTAGGAGAGCTGTTATACATGGGTTTGTGTTGCCAAGGTAGGCAGCACGGTCCATTTTCTTGATGGCTTTGGCAGAATCCTTCCTGGCATCTCAGAGATGAGCAATGCAATGTTATGTCCGCTCTTATGCCTGGTTATAAAGCAGGGTGATTTGGGTGGACACAGAGTCAAACGTGGAGAGGGACCACTAATACATTGTGGGGGACGTAGGGTGCACAGTCATATCTCAACTTCCCATTCATAAAGATTTGCCAAAGGAAATAATCAGATTTCAGTCTCATGAAGATAATCCACCTATCAGTAAAATATTTACTAATTTCTTGCCAAATGTAAAAATTTAACAAAATACAGTCAAATTAAATTGAAGGTAAAAAACTTTTATGAGATGCCACCTAGTATGTACTTCGATTTGGGTCTGATCTATTTACTTAGTTTGAAGGGAGTTGTTATTTCTGCTGCTTCTTTTTATATACACAATGTCCAGTTTCAGAGTCTCTTTTGCCTGTGAATTGAGAGGATGGAATCATGGGAGACTCTGGGTTCTGGCTCTCCATCTCCTTTGCAGCCTTCATTCACCTCTGACATTATTACTCCTATCTATTCAGTAAAGACAATGACTCACCGAGTCACAAAACAATCAGGCGCAAAGATTGAAATTTCTCTTTTTCCAAAGCCAGTTAGTCAGTCAACAAACAATACCATGTGCCAGCTGAGCACTGAGTGGGGCTCAGGAGACGCAGAAGCAAAGATAACTGTGATTGTGAAGGAGCAACTGCTTTTCCATGAGGTTACTTGGATGACGGCAAGGGAAACACAATGAGAGGAGACAGAGAACTGGCACATCATTGATATCTTCAGTAAGATTTTAAAAAATACACTTAAGGCTTGGGAGTCAGCATCCTAAATCTAGAATAAGGGACCAGGCAGGCCTCTGCTTGATGTATTAAGATCATTGATAGAGGGTTTGTTCACATGGGGTCCTGTAAGAGGAGGGTGACTGTTATGGGTAGAACAGGATGAGCAGCAGAAGAAGCCTCAAGAAAAAGGAAGAGAGAAAAGAAATGTCTCCAGAGCGTGTGTATGGTTGCAGTTTTGCATTTTTATGAAATTGTCTATATACACAGAGCAGGTATGTTTAAAAAAGATTAATAATTGTTAGAGCCAGAAATGACTCAGAGATCATTGAATTTAACGATTCTCTAACTTGGTGTGCATCAGAATCTCTTGGGGAGTTGGAGAAAAAAAAAAATGTAATTGCATAGACCCTACTACAATGGCCGAGATACCCGGTCCCCAGGTGATTCCAGAACACACTATGGTTTCAGAAGGACTTACTTGTCCAGTTTTCTTATTTTACAGAAGAGGAAACTGGCATCCTGAAGTAATTGCCCAAGGTCACCAGTTTAATCTTTATTGGCTGTACACCAGGCAAGAAAAAAAACGCATCCACTTCGGGAAGTATCCAGGGATAATTTTTTTTCTTGTTTTATGGTAGAAAAGAATGGAAATGTGCAAACAAATGAGGGAAAAAAATCACTACATATGTATTTGTGAGTATAGTTATTTTTAGCTATAAAATTTTGTGATACACAAAACGACATATTTTCTACTTTCTATTTTTGCCTACAATTTTTAAAAGATTTATTTTCATGAGCTACTTCTACCAGAATTTACATGGCGTTAGGCACAGTAAATTGAATTTCACTACAACCCTAATATAGATAGTCCAGGCTTAATTTTTTAGATGAGAAAATAGAGGTGTCACTACAGCTCAGTAAGATAAATTACTAGAATTATAAGGGAAAGGAAAATTGTCTGCCACACGTGTGCTGGCCCCATAGCCTCATTGTTCACCTATGACCTAGAGTCCAAGGTACTGAATTTTACCAAAATGTTTGTATGTAACTTCTTCAAACTACCTGCATGCAACTCTTGCCTTTGTGGCAGGGATTAACGCTAGCGTTTAGTGCGTGGTCTAAAGTCTGTTCTTATGACTCTTACCAAACAGAAGTTCCTCTTTTGTAGTAAGCCAGCCTCTAGGTGTTTGTAGCACAGGGAATTGCTCCTTGAGGGGTGGAGGTACAGAGCCCAGCGGCAGGGGGAAACAGCCACCTCCTAATGTAACTGCTCAGAAAGGCTGGAGGAGAAAATGCAAGAAAAGAAATCGCTTCCCTGTCTTATACACAGTCAACTGTGTTTTACAGCAGCGAAGCCAGTGCTGCAAATTATTCAACTTGAGTAACTGTGGTTGAACGTCACTGTGAGGTTTACTTGGGAATCATATTAATCCTTGTCTTGGACATAATGTGCCAGATTTCTGTGATGACAAGCAGTTCACGAAGGGGCCTGAGTACAGTCTTGGGAGCGAGGTTTTAATCAGACTCAAAAATAATTCAGAGGCTATTTTGGCTTCTCCTTGAGTGGGCCAGAGGAAATACTCCTCTAGTTTGGCTCAGGACAATGTGGGGATTTTTTTTTTCCTTTGATTGTTTTACTTTTTGTGATTATATTTATTCGAATCATTAAAAAATTAATGTTCAATTGAGATTGGAAGTACGCCACAGTCACATAATGGCGGCTGGCAAGGAAGCATCCCTGAATCGTAGATCAGCTCCTTGAATTGTTCTATTCTGCTCACTGGGAGCAGTGGGGCTATTGGTCACTGCTCATGTGTGTTTTCTGCACTCACAAGAACGTTAAGTTGTAAGGCTCAGCCAGAATTCATAATTAGAGATGAACTTCAGGGTTCCATACTTTAAACTCTAATCTTTTGGAGGTGATTCCAACTGATCACTGATCAGACTTCCTATAGTTTTATACAGTGTTAAGTGAGCTTTGTGTTTACAAGAGTTGGTGGTGTTCTTGTTTAGTTCGCTGGACATTGATAATTTTAATTGGTTAGCACCTGTTAAAAATTCAAAACATCTAGCAATATTTTTTTGGATCCTAAAGCAAAGGAAATACAAGCAAAAATAAATAAATGGGACCAGATGAAACTTAAAAGCTTTTGCACAGCAAAGGAAACCATTGACAAAATGAAAAGATAACCTACTGAATGGGAGAAAATATTTGCAAATGATATGACCAATAAGGGGTTAATACCCAAAAAATATAAACAGCTCATGCTACTCAACGTCAGAAAAACAAAGCAACCTGACTTAAAAATGGGCAGAAGACCTAAATAGACATTTTCCCAAAGAGGACTTGCAGATGGCCAACAGGCACACGAAAAGATGCTCTATATCGCTAATCATCAGAGAAATGCAAATCAAAACCACAAAGAGATACCGCTTCATGCCTATCAGAATGGCCATCATCAAAAAGAACACAAATAACAAATGTTATTTGTAAAGTTTGTTAAAGTTTGCTACTTGCAGCAACATGGATAGACTTGGAAGGCATTCTACTAAGTGAAATAACTCAGACAGAGAAAGACGACTACTGTATGATATCACCTGTATGTGGAATCTAAAAAATAAAACAAACTAGTGAATATAACAAAAAAAGAAGCAGGGCTTCCCTGGTGGCGCAGTGGTTGGGAGTCCGCCTGCTGATGCAGGGGACACGGCTTCGTGCCCCGGTCCGGGAGGATTCCACATGCCGTGGAGCGGCTAGGCCCGTGAGCCATGGCCGCTGAGCCTGCGTGTCCGGAGCCTGTGCTCCGCAACGGGAGAGGCCACAGCAGTGAGAGGCCCGCGTACCGCAAAAAAAAAAAAAAAAAAAAAAAAAAAATTGAAAAAAAAAAAAAGAAGCAGATGCACAGATGTAGAGAACAAGCTAGTGGTTACCAGTGGGCGGGGGCAATATAGGAGTGGGAGAGTGGGAGGTACAAACTATTGGGTGTAAGGTAGGCTCAAGGATGTACTGTACAACATAGGGACTACAGCCAACATTTTATAGTAACTATAAATGGAGTATAACCTTTAAAAATTATGACTCACTATATTTTACACCTGTAACATATAATATTGTACATCAACTATACTTCAATAAAAAATTTTGAAACATCCACATAGAGATGTTGAAGAGCAAATCTTCCTTTACCTTCTAGCCATCTAATTCCTCTCCCAATTACTGTTATTTTATATATATATCTTTTTAGAGTTCTGTTACATATTCACAAACATATACATATATATGTATATGTGTATATATATATATACTCATACAGGTGATAAGTATATGTATATATATACTTTTTTTCTTTTCATACAGTTGTAGCATACTCTATACATTGTTCTGAACTGTTCCCCCTTAACTATATTTTGGGGATCTATCCATCTCAATACATAAAAAATTGTCTCAGTCTTCCATGGAAAGGCATTTAGGTTGTTTCCAATCTTTTGATATTACAAACAAAGGTGCATTTTCACCTGTGGGAATACAGTTGTGAGATAAATATCCATGAGTCAACAGCTGGTTTGAGCAATACGTGAACTTTCAATTTTAGTGATTATTGTCAAATTGCTTTCCAAGTGGTTATGCTAATTTATATTCCCACCACCAATGCAGGAATGTGTCTGTTTCTATAAATACTGGCCAACATAGTATTTTCAAATATTTTGATCTTTGCCAATCTGATTGTTGAATGCTGTTCTCACTACACAATGATGGAGGAAGTTTTTAAAATTTGATTTAGGACAACTCCACACAAGTTTTTGAAGGTGTGAGATAATAGAAAATGTATATATTGGTCTCTGTCCCAGTTCCTGACACAGGGCTCCTAAAATCCTTGTAAATTCCTAAGTGATAGGATGGGGGCTGGTCACCAGAAAGACCAAGCCTTGGTTAGAAGCTTGGAATTTTTCAACCCCACCACCCAAAGAGAGGAGAGGGGCTGGAAATGGAGTTAAGAATTGCTTATGCCTACATGAGGAAGCCTCCATAAAATACCAATAGTAGGGAATTTGGAGAGCTTCCAGGCTGGTGAAAAGGTGGAGGCGTGGGGAGAATGGTACCCCCGGAAAGGGCACGGAAGTTCCACACCCCTTCCCACATACGTTGCCCTGTGCATCTCTTCCATCTGGATGTTCACCTGTATCCTTTATCATTTCCTTTTTTAATAAACTGGTAGATGTAGCAAACTGTTTTCCTGAGTTCTGTGAGTTGCTCTAGCGAATTAATCAAACCTGAGGAGGGGTTGTGAGAGCTTTTGGTCTATAGCCCATTGGTCAGAAGCACAGGTGACAATTCGGACTCGCTCTAGTCCTCTAAAGTGGGGGACAGTCTGCTGGGACTGAGTAGTAGCATGTGGGATCAGATGCCTCTCCAGGTAGACAGAGTCATAATTAAGTTGTAGGATACCCAGGCTGGTGTCATGGAGAAGCGCTTGGTGTGGGTAAAACCCCCCACACATTTGGTGACCAGAAGTGAAGTGTGCGGTGAGAGTAGTGAAGGAGGCAGACGGGAAAGGAACACACGGTAGGAAAGAAAATGTTTTTTTCCCGACTTAGGAGGTAGAGTGAACTGAGTTTTTATAATACGGAGGGCTTATGTTTCTCTAACTTTAAACAAATCTTGTAATACTAACATCATCTTAGGTACCTATAAGTGCAGGATTGGAAACTTTCAATGAATGCATAAGGCAAAAAGGAGGGTGCAAAAAGGGTACAAGTTTAGTTTAGATTTTTATATACTTGAGGGTCTAAATCCCACAACAATGGCTACCTTGATTATATTTCTCTTTTGCTCTCTGCTGGTTTGTTTCTTTCAGCTTTTAGTTTTCTCAGGAGGAATGAGGTCAGGTTCTTACTACTCAAGTCTGATGTGTTAGCTCAATTAGAGTCAGAGATTGTCCAGGCATTTCCAGGAAGTTTGTCAGCCCTGTCATCCATTTCACCTGATCAGAGTACCCTTCTCTCAACATTTTATAGTACCTCTCCTTCAGGGCACTGTGATGGAGGGAAGTTTTGGCTTTCTGATTTAGGAGAAGTAGGAACAGGTTTTTGAGGGTTTATGCACATGTAAATGTCGATAAAATCATGTTGTTTATTTTTTTAAAATACCGTTTCCAAAAGAATAGATACATGTATATGTATAACTGAATCACTGAAATTAACACATTGTAAATCAAGTATACTTCAATAAAAATAAATTTAAGGAAATACCCTTTCCACGCATTTTTTCCTGCTCTTCATTCACAGCACTTCTCCTGTTTCCCAGAGAAAAGAGACCAGTGGGGAGAAGCTCTGGCAACCTCCGGCTTCTAGTTTGTCTCTGACCCATTTCTCGACCCTCCCTTTCCTCCTGTTAAATCAGAGGGGCAGTCCTCCCTTTATGCAGAGCTATCTCTCTATGTCTTCCCTGGATTTCACCCCCTCCTGTGCACTCAGGAAGTCTCTCTTTATATCAACCTCTCCCTTCGTATCAATATATTATCGTGCTCACAAGGTCCTATCTTGAAAATAAATCAGCAGTAACTCTGCCTCGACTGCACCTCGTTTCCTCCCAGCCAGCAGAAGTGTAGTTCGCCTCTCATTTCCCCTTCAGCCTTCAGTGGTAGGTTCTGAACCCATCGCTTCACTGAAATCACTCTTGCTAAAGTTTTTGACGACCTCTTCCATGATAACTTTACTGAAATTTGCAGGCTCCATTTTCCTTGAAGTTTGGACCCCTTTGTAGCATCCACCACTCCCTCCTTCCCAACAGGCTCCCTCTTCCTACTTGACGCTCTTCTCTGTCTTCCAGACTCTTCCTCCTTGGCTTATCTCCCAACGCCCAGGTTCCCTTCCAGTCCTCTCCAAGCTCCTCGTCTCTTCTCCCATTATGTAAGCCAGCCACATCCATGGTTAAAACCGTAGTATGTAGAGTCAGCCAGATTCAGATTTGACACTTAATTCCAGCCCTTTTAAGTTTTGTCATCTGGACAAGTCACTTAACTCTCATAACCTCCATTTGCTCGACTTCAAAATAAGCATAATAATTCCCACTTCACTGGGGTGTGAGTTGGGGGTCAATGTATTCAGATAAACTATAAAACGTTTTATTGATTGATTCAACAAAAATTTCAAAAAATAATCTGAGCCCATTCTATATTACAGGTACTATATACAAGGTTTTTTGGACTGTGACATACAATAAGAAATACAATTTATAACGCCACTAGGACACACATACATACAAACAAATTTTCCTTCAGAGATTCTTACTCTTCTTATGTTTAATGTGATATGCTTTGTTATTTTCTATTCTGTTTCACAAACTTATACTGGTTACTATCTACTAAATTTCCCAATCCTCAAATGAAACATGGCCTACAGTTTAGAAAACATTCTTCTAGGCTCTGGGAATATGGAAGCATTGGCCACATGGAACTTTCTTCCCAGAGCTGAGCTGTCCATTAGAATTTTCTGCAATAATGGAAATGTTCTGTATCTGTCTTGCCCAATATGGTAGCCGCTAGCCACATGTGACTCTTCAGCATTTGAAATGTAGTTGGTGCACGTGAGGGACTGAATTTTCAAATTGTATTTAATTTTAATTTGTTTAAATTTACAAAGCGACGTGTGGCTATGGTATTGGGCAACAGTTCTAGAGTGTGGGTGACAAAGGAAAAAAGTAAATGAATACAAGAACAAGATAATTTCCAAGAGTTATCACTTACCAGGGAAGTGATGATGTTATTTAGGATGGAGTGACTGAGAGTGACTTTGGGAAGAGTCTAGGCTGGGCGGTCAGAGAAGACCCCTCGATGGAGGTAATGTCTGATTTGACGTCTGAGTTACAAGGAGCCAGGCATTTGGCCATCTGAGGGAAGAGGATCCCCGCTGCAGAGAACAGCAGATGCAAAGGTCTACAAGTGGAAATGAGCTTGGTATATTTGAGGAAGCGAAGTCCTATGAGGCTGGAACATAGTGGCAGTGAGTAAGTACTAAAGGAAGGTAGCTGTGTTGCTGAATATCCACACCTATGCCCGCCCCCCCCCAACCCAAGAGTCCTGCAGGCATTTCAAACTCAGCTTATTCTGTACTGAACATCCAAAAGTTGTTCCTCCTCTGTTTCCTGCTCAGTGAGTGGAACCACCACGTAACCTGGCATTTCCTTCCTCCCCCGCTCTCCCTCACTCTATCAATTGTCAAGTCCCGTCATTGTTCTTCTAAATGTCCCTGGAATATGATCACTTCTCCACAGCCTTGTGGGATATTTTCTTGATTCATGGACTCATAATGGTTTCTTTGCCTAAATCTATTCTTCACACAGCAGCCAGAGTGATCATTCTAAAATACAAATGCAACCATGCCACTCTTTGGCTTAAAATCTTACCGTGTTCCCCAAGGCACTCAGATTAAGAGAGCAACTCTTTAACAAGGACTTACTAGGACCTTTATCAGCCTAATGTGCTTTGCTCAAGCCTGTTTTCAGCAACTTGAAAATGCCTTGCTGTCTATTCTTTGAGCATCTGTGAAGAGTGTTTCTTCTGCAGAGAGTTTTCTTTACTCTATCTCCTCCAACCTTTGGATGACATTCTCGGGATATAGCTTAAGCAACATTTCATCCAAGAAGCCTTCCGTGACTCCCTGCCCCATGTTTGATGTCCTTCAGGTGTTCTCACTGCACTCTGAACCATCCCCATGTAGCACTTATTTCACCACCCTGTAACTGTCTCTTTACAAATCTGTTGCCTGCATGAGGGCAGGGCTCAGTCTCCCATGTTTGTTGATGCATAGCCAGCACTTACCACAACGCTGGGCATCAAGTAGATGCTCAGTAAATATTTGCTGGATGAATAAAAAATAAATAACATGAATTCATATATTTTTATTGACAGTTAATGATTACCTACTGATTAACAATAATAGCTAGCATTCATTGAGTATGCTTAGCATTTTACTCTATCTCCTTCGTCTCCTCTACCACAACCCACTAAAATAGGCATTCTTATCCTCATTGTATAAATTGAAAACTGAAGCCCCTGAGGATTTAGAATAATTTGCCTGAAGTTACACAACTGGCAAGTGAAGACAAAATCAAGGAAACCCCGGGAGCCCCCAAGTAAAACAAAAAGCAAAATCCATTTTCTTAATCCCAACACCAGGTGTGATGAGCTTCCTGGATTCCCTTGTTCTAACGGAGACTTCACAGACAGCAATGGGTTTGTAACTGCAGAGGGACGCTGCTTACGTCAGAGTGGTCCTGAGCTGAGTCATTATCCTAGACTTATAAACTTTCATTTGCTGAACTTGAAATAATGCCCAAGACTGAACTATTTCCTTCCGTTTGGTTGGGTGGATCTAGAAAAGGTTTTCTGAGAGTAAGCTCCTAGGGGGTGCTGGCTGAATACCTGCAGTGGGCTCCGGGGCACCTGAGGGGCATTGATGGGTGCTGTCCATGGAGAGAGGGAAGCCAGGAGCTTGGGAACTGGGGTGTTGACCACGCTGTGGCAGAAGGCATTTTGCATTTTCTTTGTGATCACTAATCCATTAGGGGAGTGGCCTTGTTTTTCAAAATATTTCAGGAACTGCCACACTGAATTGTGATCCTGTAGCTTGGTAGGAATTCTGACAGACTATTGTTTGAGGGCCATTTGGGGATTTGTAGTCCAGTGACTTGAAGTGACCGTGGGGATTTTGATTCTGTCATTTTGACCTGTGCCTATCATGTTTACTGTGAGTTGAACAGTTAAGTAGAGTGTCTACCTCTTGTGAAACTCCAGGCGCTGGCCAGATTTCATCTTGCTGATTCTTCACTACATCTGCCTTTGGCAGGAGAGTGACAATTGTTGGCCTTTTCATAATGAGAAGGACAATGGGGGCCAGAGAGGCTAATTGGCTTACCTTGGTGAAGCACCCAGGTTAGAGTAACTCAACATCACAGGATTATGTTTCTGAGTTAGACTGTTCAATCTTACTGGGGAAGAAATGCATGTTTTTTGGGTTTTTTTTTTTTTTTTTGCAGTACGCGGGCCTCACTGTTGTGGCCTCTCCTGTTGCAGAGCACAGGCTCTGGAAGCGCAGGCCCAGCGGCCATGGCTCACGGGCCCAGCCGCTCCGTGGCATGTGGGACCCTCCCGGACCAGGACACGAACCCGTGTCCCCTGCATCGGCAGGTGGACTCTCAACCACTGCGACACCAGGGAAGGCCCCGAAATGCATGTTTTATATTTGAGGATCCATATACTTCCATATGTATTCATTCATTCATTCAACAATTATTTATGGAGATCCTACTGTGTGCCAGGAACTGGTTATAGTGGGGACTAAGACAGACATGCTGTCAAGAAACTCACATTCCTATCGAAGAGGGAGAACAGACAGAAAATGTAAACACATACACGAATTTTTCATTTCAAATACTAATTTTCTACAGACAAAATAAAAACAGAGTAAGAATATGTAGAGTGCTTGGAGAAGATGAAGAAAGTATTATCAAAAGGCTTCCATGAGATGGTGTCCGGTAAACTAATAGCAGAAGGATATAAAAGAGCCAAGCTTGAGAAATCTGGGGAAGAGCACCCCAGGCAGAGGGAACAGCAAATGCAAAGGCCCTGGGGCTAGGACAAGAGTGTCATGTTGGAGGATAGGAATGCTGAGTACTTAGAGGCTTTTAAGCAGAGGGGTGATGGGATGCTCATTTTTATTATAACAAGATCTCTGTGATTGCCATGCAGAGGGGAACTGAGGAAGGTAAAGGATGAAACAGGGAGAACAGGAAGAGATTACTGCAGGCGTCCAAGGATAGATACTTTTTTTGAGTTCCTACTATGTTTCAGACATTGTAAGTGCTTTCCATGCATGATCTTCTTTAATATTCACAACAATTCTATAATGTAATTATTATCTTCATTTTTCAGATAAGAAACTAGACGCTCAAAAGTTTAAATATCTTATCCAAGGCCACTCAACCTAAGTGGCAGAAGTAAGGTTTAATTTCAAAGTCTATACTGTTAAGTGCTTTTCTAGCCCTGGCATATCTTTTTTTTTTTTTTTTTTTCCTGTCTAGGACTGAAGGCTTTAATTAAAACAACAATGACAAAAACTAGAGATTTTCACCATGCGTTTCCTATTTTTACTCCCTGTTCTTACAACAGAAATATAACAAATCTTTAAAAAAATAAAAAGAGTGTTTATGGATTAAGAAAGCAACTGACCCTATTAATATTTCTTTACCCATAACAGAAATATAACAAATCTTTAAAAAAATAAAAAGAGTGTTTATGGATTAAGAAAGCAACTGACCCTATTAATATTTCTTTACCCATAACAGAAATATAACAAATCTTTAAAAAAAATAAAAAGAGTGTTTATGGATTAAGAAAGCAACTGACCCTACTAATATTTCTTTACCCATAACAGAAATATAACAAATCTTTAAAAAAATAAAAAGAATGTTTATGGATTAAGAAAGCAACTGACCCTATTAATATTTCTTTACCCATAACAGAAATATAACAAATCTTTAAAAAAATAAAAAGAGTGTTTATGGATTAAGAAAGCAACTGACCCTATTAATATTTCTTTACCCATAACAGAAATACCAGTATTGAGTCGTTCATTTTTTGGTCAGCAGATCACTTGTTATTGTAGCACTGGACTTACTTGTTTTCGCAGCTGATAACTTTTACCACGTATAACCAGTCATGTGAAGAGGAAAGGTAGGAACACGCAGTCCAGCTGACTCCGGATTGAACTATTTAGAAATCCAGCATGAACCGAGCTAACTAACCAGTGGGTGAGAGGGAGCATTCAGGGGCCAATAAGGTGTTTCCATAGCCTCCTGGTAGAGCCTGTTGACTCAACAGCTCTGGGAAGTCACTCAGCTGGATACAGTTTTGTTGGACTGACTTGCATGGAAGGGACAGAGGAGAGACCTGAGTTCTAAGACAGATAAAGTCTAAACTAGCCACAGGCCCTCTTAACCTCTTAATGGCATTCCAGAGGGCAAAGGCAGCCAGTTCTTAGGGATAGGAATCAGTTCATTGAAGAAGCAAGTGGAAATTTCTGGACAGAAGGAAATGCCCCTTCAGTGTGAGATTTATCCTAACCCTACATTGTGTTGTTTACAGGAAATAGGTCCCTGTGAATGAAGCACGGAATAAACAGAAGGCTTAAGAAACAGGAGACTTTGTGGTTATTTTCTGAGTTGAACTTGCAGACCTATAATTCAGTGATTCAACTCTGGCTGTTAGCACCCAGCAAGCATTCTGTCTTTAAGCATTTGTAGTACGCTGAAGCATTTTCTGCCCTGCTAAGGATTCCTCAAACATAGGGTAGTTTCTCTAGACAGGTTTTCTTGTCTACTAGATAATCAGACAGAAAATTTAATAAAAATTTATTCTGTGCTATCATTTCTCATTGAAGAAAATAAAAGTTTTCAGGCTGTTGCCGTGATACTGAAGGAGATAAATGAAATTCGTTTATGCCCATTTTAAGAAATATGCTAGAAGATGTTCCCGTTTTGTTTTGTAGAATAAGTAATAGTTTTAAAAGATAAGGTAGAATAGCTCCATATTTTCCATATTCAACTTTAAGGTGGGGTATAATCTTTAATGTCTGTACTACAAGTGATTATGATTTTCTACCATATTTTAAGCATAATATAAATTTTTAGCTGACAACTGTATATTGTACAAACGATACTATAAAAACAACAGAAATCAAGCAAGAAAAAAAGGGAAAGAAAACATATCTCTAATCTTACCATTCTAAAAACCAGCTGTTTTAATGTTTCCTCCCAGTTATTGTCAATATGTTATCTAATTTTCATATAGTTACAACCTTAGCGTAGATGTGACTTTACAATCAGGTTTCTGCTTCTAATGTTACATAAGCCTTTTTTCCCAGTCACTTTGCATTTTGAAACCCTAATGTGCTTTTATACTAGAATTTCTGGGAAATAATGGGTTTCTTCAAAAAGGTTTGTCCAGGATTGTGTAGAATTTCCCATGCATTTAGGATGTGCCCAACAGCAGACACCAAGAGAATTCTTCAGAAAATATTCCCTAGAATAAAATGTTTTCCTCGGGCGAGACCCAGAGGGAAGGTGACGTGAAAGGAAGGGAGGATGGGACCTACCTCATGAGCCCATAAGTCACAGTTCACAGTCAGAAAGCTGCAGAAGCCACATCCTGGTGAGGGGTCCAGTTCTACATCTGTGTTTGTATCTACAACACAGAAAATTAAGATGGGCTAAAGGGAGCCAGGGAGATGGCTCTCCCTCAGTGTTCCTCACTTGGCACACAAGACAGCCTCCAGGAGCTTCTGTTCTGTCCTTTCCACTTGACCAATGTGTTCTGGGACTTAATGTGCTCATATTCATAAGCCTTTTTAATTATGAGATGATTATCCTTTTGTCATCGTCTGCCTCAGCCGCGGATTACCAAATGTCTTTGATCAATGAGGCTTGTACAAATATGGATTTTACCCCAGACTCACCTGGTCTCTGAACAATAAATATGGCTAATAACAATGTACTGGTACTCACAGATGAGATGACACACTGCTCATCTGGCCCTCCCTAAAGCGAGGATGAAATGGCTAAGTGACAAAATACTGGGTTGTTGCATAGCCGACGAGCTGAATGTGTCAACCCTTACACACGCTAACCACAGCTGGGCCATGTCTGTTTCCTCGTTCATTCATTCATTCACTGGACAGGTATTGGTTGAGTGTCTACTTCGGCGGTGGTGTGTTAGGGGCTGGGCTATTTGCATGAACAAAGGAGGCAGAGTCTCAAAGAGCCTTCAGCCTGGTGGAGAACACAGACATGATCTAAAAATCTCATGGTAAATGCAACATTAAATCTGTGATGGGTACAAGGAAGGGAGGGTGCAAGGGGGCTGAGACTGCAGACGCGCGGGGCAGTGACCTGGTCACGAGAGGCATCTCCAGGAAGATAGGACTGACCCTATCAGTCAGGGTCTTGGAAAGAACATTAATACAATTGACTGATGTTTACCAAGTGATTCCTATGTAAAAAGTCCAGATTTTAGTGTTTTATATGGATATGTGTGTGTGTGTGTGTGTGTGTGTGTGTGTGTGTGTGTGTGTGTGTGTGTTATGGACTCATGTTAACATATAGGTGAGAAAACTCTGGCTTGGAGACAATAATTTGTTTAGGGTCATCCAGGTGTGAGTAGAAGAATGGGGATTGGAACTCAGTTTGATTGCAAAGTCTGGAGTCCTAACCACTCGGCTATACTGTCTCCCGTCTTGCTTGAAATAGGAGTTAAGCAGGTGCAGAGAATGGCGATGCCAGGCAGGTGGAACAGCATGTGTGGGACACAGAGGTGGAAGCGAAGAGAGATGGTGTGACTGGGTGTGCAGGCTGGGGAGAGCGCCAGGTGAGGCCAGGAGGTGAGCAGGGACAGGCCGCGGCCCCGGGGAGGCGTGTCAGGTTCTGGCCCTGCCCGACAGGAAGCCACCGGAGCCTCCAGGCAGTGGTGGACGTGATCAGACTTGCGTTTTGCAAAAGTCACCCTCGCTGTATTATAGAGGTTAGATGGGGGCAAAGGCGGATTTGGCGAGACACATTAAAACCTTTTAGTGGTGGTGAGGGGTTTGAGAGCAATCGAGGTGCTGAGATAAGTTCTAAGTTTCCGACTTTGGCAATTCGGTGGGCAAAGATGCCATGTGTTGAGAAGGGAAGAGTGTTGTGGCTTGGAGGAAAAACCGTGCATTTGACTCGGGCCAGTTGAGTTTGAGGTGCCTTCCTGAACCCAGGAGGTGTCTAGCAGATCATATTATATATAGATCAGGAGCGCAGGAAGAGATTAGGGCGGGAGATAGAAATGTGTGAGTCATCCCAGGGAGAGGTGGTAATTGTGCCCTTCGGAATGGGCGAGACTGTCTAAGGAGAGAGGCTTTGTGTTTTCACTGTCCCCTTCATGCTTTCTTCTTTCCAACTTGCCTTTGGCTGTATGCACCCTTCTCCTTGCTACTTCACCCCTCCATCGGCAAACCTGATTCATTTGCCCCCTTGCCCATCACTCCTTCCCTCCTCATGTGAGTCTTTATTCTCCATCCCTCCATCCATCTTCTAAAGTCTCCTTCCTTCTGTCCACTCGCTCACTTTCTGCTGATGAGTGCTGACTTTTCTGTTCTCATCCTCACTGAAATTTCTTTTTCAAAGGCAGCCAGTGACCCACTCAGCCCTCCCCAAGCACTAGATCCTGTGGTTCATCCCAACTCAGTCTATACCTCCCGGCTTCTCCTTAGCATCTGACCCTTGATACCTCCCCTTTTAAACATTTTCCTGCTTTGCGTTCCCTGCCACTGCATTATCTCTTTTCTCTTTTCTCCTGTCTTCTTCACGTGCTTCTCTTTCTACTTCTACCCCATCAACGTACATATTCCCCAGGAATGTCTTCTTCCTCTCCCTTCTATACATGCTACCTCGGCTATCTTGTTCAATCCCATGGCCTTCTCAGTCACCCCCTTGTGGATAGTACCAAAACGTATCTTTCTGTCCAGCACCTAAATACCACAGACCAACTGTCTTTTTAGCTGTGGGCTAAACGCCTCCTCTCTGCATCCCGCTAGCTTTCCAAACTCAGCATGGCCCATATCAGACATGTCCTGTTCCTTTCAACAATTCAATGTCCTACACTGTTTACTTTAGCTGACTCCCTCTTTTTTTTCATTCTTTTTACCCCTCTTTAGCGCTACCATATTCAGAGCCCTATTATCTCTTGCCTGGGAACTTTGCCTTCATTTCTCAACTAGTTTTTCTTCCTCATTTCTTCGTGTTCTGAATGAATCCTATGCGTTTGCGCTAAATGAATCATGTATTCAACCCAGGTCCTATCTCCTCAGCCCCAAATCTTCAATAATCCTCTCTTGCCACTGAAATAAGTACAACCCCATTAGCCTAGTTTTAAAGACCCTCTTCACTTGGTCCCGAGGTAGCCTCCCGCCTTTATCTCCTGCTTCCACCTGACACATACGGTCTGAGGCAACTATGTCAACCTCTTCTCCAGGCTGCATGACACTTGGAGGCAGACCTCTGTGCCTCAGAATCCTTGTATCACCTACGCTGCCCACCTAGAACATAGTAGGTGCTCACTAAAGGTCTGGCATACGCATGCAAAAGTATTTGCTGGTTCCTACAGATGTTTGGTGCTTCCCAGACCCTTGCCTTTGCTCCTGGTGAGCTCCCTACATGGAGAGACCTCCTCTCTTTGTCTTAAGAAGTAACGTGAGATACAGTGCCATTTAAAATTGTGCACTGGGAATTCCCTGGTGGTCCAGTGGTTAGGACTCTGCGCTTCCACTGCAGGGACCACGGGTTCGATCCCTGGTTGGGAGACCAAGATCACATGTGGCATAGCCAAAAAATATTGTGCATTATATATATATATATATTTGTTATTATTTTGTCCATTTATTTAAAATCTACTCAACCTTCAGAACTCATTTCCAGCGCCACTTTCTTCATGAAACCATTACTTATCCCCCTAAGAACCATCCTTTTTCTGAACCCTCAAGATACCTCTCTTCCCTTTGCTTAAAAAAATGTTTTTTAAAGTACCAGAGTGGGGTGCAAGGATATTTCAAAGGAGATATGGTCCCTAGTCTGATAGGACCAGTTTGTTGTGTTTGATCATTAGGTATGCTTTTGTTATAAAACCTTTGATTCTAAACAGTAATTTGAAGACTCATCTCCCCCTTCGCCAGCCTGCCACAATCCCGTCCCAGCCATCACTCACTCGACAGCTCAGATTTTGGTCCCATGAGGCACCTAACACACCACCTTGCCCACAGTAGGTTCTTACTATTTGTGGGCCTGAATTAGGTGAAGGGATGTGTATGGCTGCCAGTATCTTCCATCTTAAGTGAAAAGTGAGTCCGAGATTGGGAGCTGTGTTTATGTTGCTTCAGTGGCCAGAAAGAAAGCAACAATGCCCTTCTCACAAGTCCAGCAGAAGAAGCAATGGAACCATGTGTGCCACCAGGAGTAGCTGTCTCTGCCACTTAATTTGGGGGATAAAGGAAATGAGGCCATTATGAAGGTGGAGACATCAATATTATGCAAACACAGGCACGTTCCTTGTGGAGCTAATCCCTGTGTGATCTTTCAGAGCCCTCTGACTCCGCTGGATTCCATCTGCCAGCAAAGCGCAGGGCAGGCACTTCCAACATGTCACCGTCTTGTCTCTATCACAGGGGCCCGGAAGTGAGTTCCATAAAATTATACTTTGTGTTCAGTATCCTGTATTTGTGATTTGAAGTTGGTCTACTCCTCAGTCAGTTAATGGAGAGGGCTATAATTCTCCAATCTTCCTAATTATCCCCATGGATATAAAATGTTGAGGACCTTGTGAGATCTTTCTTTCTAGGACATGATTCATCCCTTCCCCTTTTTCAAAATAAACTGAGAGATGGCCAAAATCTTAGGATGAAAAAATAACTCTGATGAAAGAGTTCTGGACAGCTCTCCCAAAGCAGCCAGTGAATTACGGGAAAAACAGTTATAGGGCGAAACCACAGGGCATGGAGGCAGGGTCTAATTCGGTCCTCAATAAGTCCATTGTTTCTATCTTGGGAATTTTATTTTTCCATGGAAGTTCTTTCAAAGGGCTGAAGCACTCGGAGAACCACTTCAGTTCTATACGGGGTCCCAGAGAATGATTTGGGCAGTAAGGAAGAGGAGAGCTTTTTGCTCGTGAAGGGAACTGAGGCAGGCATTACCAGGGGCTGATCTGCAGGCAGGTGGACCCTAGCGAGGAGGTTACTCCAAGATGGGGTTGGATTTCACGTGAGAGTCAGGAGATCCAAGAATGAGGACCATCAATGCCAAGAGGAAAGCAAGTTACTTTATTTCTTTGTCCCCAGGATAGTCATTTGTAAAACGGGCACAAAAATTCCTGGGCCCAGACTACTTCGCAAAGTTGTTATATCGATCAAATCAGAAATGAGGGGGGCGGAAAAGCTAAAGTTGTTATCAAAGCATTTGGAGATGCTGAACTTGTTATAGAAGTAAAACACGTTCGCAGGATTTCATTTCATTTTTGAAAGAAGCAATATGATTTTCTGTTTACTAAGCACCCCCCCTCTCCCGCCCCCGCCAAATTAATGAGAGACCTTCAAAATGATCTGAGCCCTTAGGGCAGAATGAGTGTGAACACAGTAACTGGACAGCCTGTCTTCTGTGAATTGCGAGTGGTGGTAAAAAGAGGCCCAGTTCCAAGATGTTGGTCTTGGGTTTGAAGTCTTTGCCTAAACACAATTATGCAATATTTTGGGAGTCAGTTCCAAGATCGCTCGGATTGCTTATGAGACATTTTGTTTATTAAATAATTTTCTGAAATTTGCCAGGTTTTCGTGCCTCACGGATTCATGCAAATGTACGTATGACATTTAGAATTATAGAATGAGGTGGGGGACATCATCTAATTCACCCTGTGTTTTACAGAAAAGGACACTGGGAGCCAGGAAGACTAAACGACTTGCCTGAGGCTGTATTCTGTGTCCATGGAAAAGCTGGGGCTGGAACCCAAACCTCCCAGCTTCCCGGCTCAGTGTTCTTTCTTTCGAAGACATTTTCCATGAATATTCTGGCCATATACCCTACTTTCATGGTCAACGCTAAATCCCTGGAAGAAAGCAAGAATGATTTTTTTCCCCTGTGATTTCAAAATAAGAGAAACATTTTGTAACCGTAATACATTGTGTTTTCTTTTTTTTAACATCTTTATTGGAGTATAATTGCTTTCCAATGGTGTGTTAGTTCCTGCTTTATCATTACATTTTTAAGAATGTACAATTCTCTGTAGAATTTATAGGTCATAAAGTGCTTTCAAATACATTTAATCTTTATAACAATTCAGGTGAAGATTGTTATTAACACCAGATATGGAAGTGGCTTGGTCAAGGTTTCCAAAAATCAAAATTGGGACTCAAGAAAGGTTTGGGTTTTCAATTACATTCTTTCTTTTTTTTTTTTTTTTTTTTTTTGCGGTACGCGGGCCTCTCGCTGTTGTGGCCTCTCCCGTTGTGGAGCACAGGCTCCGGACGCGCAGGCTCAGCGGCCATGGCTCACGGGCCCAGCCACTCTGCGGCATGTGGGATCTTCCCGGACCGGGGCAGGAACCCGCGTCCCCTGAATTGGCAGGCGGACTCTCAACCACTGCGTCACCAGGGAAGCCCTCAATTGCATTCTTGGAGGGTTTTTTTTTATGCTACATGAAAGTTGCTATCTGTGTGTTTTTAAGTACAAGTGACCATTAGTCATGGGGACAAGAGTCCCCAGGCACCCCCCACTTGGTTCAGCTCCAAGCTGAAGCTAGGCTCTGCCTCAGCGTATCTTACAATGTTGACACCTACACCACTGTGACATGCCGAGCCATAGTGGATTGAGTTTTCCAGTTCATCAACCAACAAAAGCTCACTTACTTGAGAAAGGCCTGGCTGAATTCACACTAGTAGCGGTAATAATAATAATAAAAACAGTTGACATTTATCAAATACTTATTGTTTCTAGGTGCTTTACAAGTATTGATTGATTTGGTTTTCCCAGCAAGCCTATGACCATTATATCTCAGTTTTACGGATGAACCACAGAGAGGTTAAGTAACCTTCTCCTGGTAACACAGCTAGTAAATGGCAGGTAAGTAAAATCTGCCTTTTTGTTTTTCTTATTAAAAATGTGTGGTATTTTCATATAATAACCCTAGCCGTTCAATTCTTTGTCTTTGCGCAAAGATCCTTCCCTCACTGAAGCTCAGTTTCTCAGCTCCAAAACGATTGTGTTGAACTAGCAGGTCTTAAGAGTTCGTTCTAGTACTATTGTCCCCTCACCTGCTACCATATGCTCTGTGAAGCTAGGCTGTCCCATCATACCTTATTCTACCTTTTTCTGCTCCATCTTACCCTATTTCCAGAGACAAACAAAAGTCACATATCATTATCATTTTTATTTATATATAAATAAGCATTAAACGTACAAACTTTCTAAACATTTTAACTTAGGAAAAACAGGGAAACAATGACCACTCTTTCTCTCCTCCCTCCCCCTTTACTTCTTAAAATATTCATTTGAGCAAACTCTTTACTCAAAGGTAATGCAAAATCCTCCACGAAGGAATATAAAGTCCCAAATCGCACAGTTCTTTCCTTTGTGCCAACAACTGTACACAGAAAATACTAGGTTAAAATGAACAGGAGGGCAACCTGAGATCGGGAAACAGGAAGGTGACATCACCAAATAAACCTCCAGGCTTGTGTACAAGCCCCTGCAGAACAGATAAGGCTTGCCGCTTGTGCGATGCTGCTGGGGTGTGTTCTGGGTGCCCTGTATTATTTGAATTTAAAGTCTTTTTCAACATCGGCTACTGTGGGGCCACCCTCCTTGCTGCCCCTGAAGTGTGAGGTCCCCCCAAAATTCCATCTCTCATTTGAGATGCCCAGCTGTGAGTTCAATGGTAAACTTGATGCAACTTGGGAGTGAATCATCACAAATGATAACTTCTTCCACTTAGAATCAATGAGTTTTCAGAAACAATTAAAGATGGTGATATTTGTACCTTTTTCTATGTGAAAGACTTTTATGAGGTGCCTTTACCAAGCCTTGAAATACATGCAAGTATTGGGGCAAAAGAGACGTTCAAACCATATAGAGCGGATTGATGTTGAAAGAAATAGCAATAATTGTTTATGCGTCTCTTTGAACTTCCAACCAGAAAGGGGTTAAATTCCTGCCTGAGTTGCATTTTCTTCCTTATGAATTAAGCATTAAAATATGCCCACTTCATCACTTTCCTCACACACCTAGCTCTTCCTTTATTATGCCTTGTTTCCACTTGCCTGTAGACAGAGCTCTCCATATTTTGCTTCTGACTCTAAATAACCATGATCACTCATGATGAGAGAGCATCGGTAATGAGATGCCTGTGAGATGTTGAGAAATTTCTGTTTGGCTTGTAAAGCCGTGACTGTCTCTTTTATAATGGAGCTTTTATCTTCTGACAGAGAGCTTGGAGCTCTGTGTTTTTGTTAGTAGTTGGTGGTGACTATTCAAGGATTGAGTTCTCCCGTCACGGTGAGCTGGGTTGAAGATGGGGACGCAGGTGGACGTTTCTCTCTGCTGTTCTGTGTGTCCCACAAGACTTTTACAGAGCAGGGTAGTAAACTATCTCCTGGAGGAGAGAAAGTTTTATCCTTATACCATATCATGCACCTATCGCTGTGGTCAGGGTGCAAGGCTGATACACACCTCACTACCAAAGTGAACATCATTTTCTTCCTTCATTTCATATGGGATTTTTGTGACTCAGAACTGGCTTGTCAAATAGGAAGGTGTATGCGTGTTGAGTTCGACACAGGTCATTTTCTCTAGCTACAGGAGAGCTTTCTAAATGAGGGTCATCATGACATTAACCTGCAGTCTAGTTCAATCAGTAACCCAGAGGCCAAGGTAATCACTTGGTGTAGAGTCACTACTTGACTTTTCTGCTTCACTGTATTTACAGTTAGAGAAAAACACATCCCGCAACAACCTGCTTTCTATCAAGGATGTAGCACAAATGTAAACAAAGTGTCCTTTTAAGTCAATACTTGCTGGGAAAAGCACAGGGTGTTCTTGGTATTATTATGGTATGTAACGCTTCACAAACTAATAAAAACATTGAATTTGCTACAAATTTATATACAAGTACTATGAATCATAACAGGAAAAAAGGAGGCCTACATTTTAATAAAATCAAACTCATATATGCTCTGATAGGCAAAAAATGTTGTACTTACATGGATCACGGATGAGGTCTTCTGTCCAGTTTTTCATGGGGAAAAAGCAGCTTTAAATATTTTGTTGGAAAATAAAATTGTGCCTTTTTAAAAATTTCCTTCAGATGAAACTGAATCGATGAATAATGTATATGTCTTCCGCCAATTAAAAAAAAGTCCTGTGATTTGTACAGCTGTGACTGAGAGAAGCCAATTGACACTTGAAGGCAAAGGGAGATGGAAAATGAAAGAATAAATGAATGGAAAATTCCACAACTCAGAATCCCAATGCTTTCTCAAGGACAAAACTGCTACTTGAGAAGGCTCGGTTGAATTTTTGGCATTCTTGCATTATCTCACTTTGAAGATGGAATGTAAACCATGGTTTTCAGCCAGTATCACTGTTCTCTGAAATAGACTGTTAGATTTGCAGGGACTCTTTGGTAATACCAATTTCCCTAAATTTAATCAAATAATTAATGTTTCAAAAGCTTTGGGCATTCATGATCTCTCTTATTGGAAAGAGAAGTCTCATCTTTGGGACTTCTGTGGTAAATTCCCTTTCCATGGGAATTTTAGTGTTAACCCAGAAAGAGATACACTCATTCACAAAGCCTTTGAGGAGAATTTTAGCTACTTGTATAGTCTACTGCTAATCTATGGAGTATTGTTAAAAGTACATTTGCTATAGAAGTCATGAGAACCGCCAACAGGTGGGCTTGGAAAAAACCAGACAGGTGCTGGGTGCTGGTGATAAAGATATATTTCTCTGGTCTATCACTATGGCAGAACATTCATTAAAACTTAATCTTGTCTTACTTGTATATTTATTTTTAAAAAATAGAGGGAAGATTTTTTTGGGGGGGATGTTTGTTTTAAAAATAAAATATTCACTCAAACCTCTGGAATTTCAGTTTCTCTTCTTGTGTTTGTGTCAATAGATAACGTATATTGAAAGTTATGCTTAAGCATTAGTTGTTTGTCACCTTATTCTCAACTAATTAGAGATTTGTGTCTGATGCAAAAAGGTTGGTTTTAGGACACTTAAAAAATCCCTTAGTATAGATAGCATGAGTATAAATAGCAGCATATATAGTAAATATACAGGATAATCAATTAATAGAGACTTAGTACTCTTTCAGAGTTTAGAAATTTTTCTTACTGGCTTATCACTGAGATTTTCAATGCCTACTTTAAATTATAAATTAGAGTTTGCTTTAATGTTTTCCAATATAGAAAGGATTCTGAAAAAAGAGTTGGTATTCAAAACATACTTGGTCATTGCCAGAAGAACCTGATGAATTATACCAGTGTTTTCACTTAGGGCTAGATTATATGCCAGGAATGCTCTATAAAGGATTGCTCCACTGGCGTGGGCCATCCTGTAGATCTTTCAGGCCACTTTCTTCCTTTAGGGTTGCACTAGGTACCACAGCATAGGCTGTGAGTACAGCGTTAAAGTGAGGCTTCAGGGTGTAAGGTGTTTTCCTGTAAGAATGATTGAGAAAGGTTTTCTTATAAAGTCTCTTTTTGAAATTTAGACTTCTAACAAGATGCAATCCAATTATTTCCCTTTTATCTAACAAGGCATTCTATAACTCATGGAATGAAATGTGCTTAATAATAGAGAGTATAGCCTTTGAGAAATTTGAACCAACAAGGAAAACACACTATTGATAGTTTTCAGTAACATTGCTGTTGTATTAGTGAGAAGTGACTTCTTTTGGTAAGAAGTCACAGAAAGTGATGTAAAAAAAACAGTGATTGGGCTTCCCTGGTGGCGCAGTGGTTGAGAGTCCACCTGCCGATGCAGGGGACACAGGTTCGTGCCCCGGTCCGGGAAGATCCCACATGTCGCGGAGCGGCTGGGCCCGTGAGCCATGACCGCTGAACCTGTGCGTCCGGAGCCTGTGCTCCGCAACGGGAGAGGCCACAACAGTGAGACGCCCGCGTACCGCAAAAAAAAAAACAAAACAGAAACAACAAAAAAAATAGTGATTTATTAAAATGATTCTGAAGACCCTCAGAGGCCCTAAGCAAGAGTTGCACAGGGAGGCCTTGGGAAGGGGAGGCACCGTGGAAATTTATAGAGATCACGTCAAATGACTCAGCTCCATGGACACCAGATTAACCCCAGATTCCCAACTCTTGGGAGAAAGTCTTATTGGGCCAGTGAGGGTCAATGTCCACCTCGGATCAGTGAGCTGAGGTTTGAGGGGCAGGACCACATAGCACAGACCCGGCTTCTAGGAGCCTGCCAACACCATGGGCAGGGCCCCGAGAGGGACAGCACGTGTGACTTAAAGTAGCTGGGCAGCCACCATGAGAGGCACTGAATTCAGAAATTTTAGCTTTCAACTTCAACTTGGAATGTTTTGAGTGTATATATATATATATATATATATATATATATATATATATATCTGTGTGTGTGTATATATATAGTAAAAAATCAGGTGGTTTCTTACACACTCTGTAGCTATGGTTAGCATAGTTTCAGGGAGAAATTATTGCAACACCAGGTAATTAGTTTTGAGAAACATTTTCACTCTCTTGTCAGACTGTTCACAAGGTCACTGGAATAGAAGTGTGATAAATGGGAAACAGCATATAACATATTTTGTGAGTAAACATACAAGCTAAAACACTATATGTGACATCAAAATCCAGATATGCATATGGCCTTTGCTTCACCTGTGGGTATTTAAGAGTCCTTGTTAATTCATTCTGTGATTTGATTCACCTTTCTTGATGTTCTGTTTGTGTCAGTCTCTGTATTAATCATCAGGAACTCAAAAATAGACTTGTCATAGTTCTGGCTCCCAAAAAGTTTACGGTCTAGAAGGCCATTCAATTCAGTGGGTTCAAGCTGCAGTTCAAGGTAAGTTGAGCACACTGTGGGAGTGTGTTTCAGAGATCAACACAGAAGTAGGAGTCTGGGTGCTGGGGAAGGCTTCCTAGAAGGTTAAGCAGAGAAAAAAGTGGGAAACTGAAGGAACGTGGAGTTGATAGAGAGAACAGGCAGAAGGCAATGAAAGAACATTTCAACCAGAAACGTTGAAAATCCCAGAGACGATAGAGGGCATTTTCATTTGAAGAGCTGCAACTAGAACAGTATGCATCATGGAGAATAAGGTGGGAAGATCCTGTGAAGCGAGATAGATAAACAGAGGTTAGATAATGAAAGGTACGGTGAGTTACACTAAGGACTTTCTTTTGAGGCCAATGAGGTCTGATTAAAGTGTTTTAGGGCTTCCCTGGTGGCGCAGTGGTTGAGAGTCCGCCTGCCGATGTAGGGGACATGGGTTCGTGCCCCGGTCCAGGAAGATCCCACATGCCACGGAGCGGCTGGGCCCGTGAGCCATGGCCGCTGAGCCTGCGCGTCTGGAGCCTGTGCTCCGCAACGGGAGAGGCCACAGCAGCGAGAGACCCGCGTACGGCAAAAAAAAATTTTAAATGGGGGATACGTGATAATACTTTTGAACTATGAAAATTACTGTGGAGGTTGGACCAGAGCAGGTAAGACTGGAGGTGGGGAAGCTAATTAGGAGAATAACAGGAATGCAAGAGAGAGAGCAGTGGGCTGGTCCAAAGTGGTGCTAGTGGCGATGGAAAGAAGCAGATGAAAATGAGAGATCAATACGATGTGTTGTTTAAGCAGCTCAATAATAAAAAAACAAGCAAGCCAAGCAAAAAATGGGCAGAAGACCTAAATAGACATTTTTCCAAAGAAGATGTACAGATGGCCAACAGGCACATGAGAAGATGCTCAACATCGCTAATTATTAGAGAAATGCAAGTCAAAACTACAGTGAGGGATCACCTCACTCTGTTCAGAATGACCATCACCAAAAAAATCTACAAACCATAAAGCCTGGAGAGGGTGTGGAGAAAAGGGAACTCTCCTACACTTGGTGGGAATGTAAATTGGTGCAGCCACTATGGAGGAACAGTATGGAGGTTACTTAAAAAGCTAAAAATAGAGTTGCCATATGATCTTGCAATCCCGTTCCTGAGCATGTACTTGGAGAAAACTCTAGTTCAAAAAGACACATGCACTCCAATGTCCATAGCAGCACTATTTACAATAGCCAGGACATGGAAGCAACCTAAGTGTCCATCAACAGATGAATGGGTAAAGAAGTGTGTGTGTGTGTGTGTGTGTGTGTGTGTGTGTGTGTGTGTAATGGAATATTACTCAGCCATAAAAAGAATGAAATAATGCCATTTTCAGTGACATGGATGGACCTAGAGATTATCATACTAAGTGAAGTAAGTCAGACAGAGAAAGACAAATATATATCTCTTATATGTGGAATCTAAAATAATGATACAAATGAACTTATTTACAAAACAGAAACAGACTCACAGACATAGAAAACAAACTTATGGTTGCCAAAGGGGAATGGGGGAGAGGGATAAATTGGGGGTATAGGATTAATAGATACACACTACCATATGTAAAATAGATAAACAACAAGGATTTACTGTATAGCATAGGGAAATATATTCAATATCTTGTAATAAACTATAATCGAAAAGAATAAAAAGACTATTTATATATACATATGTATGTGTAACAGAATCATTTTGCTGTACACCTGAAACTAACACAATATTGTAACTAAACTATACTTCAATAAAAAAAAATTTTAAAAAGGAAGTGTTGTTTGATGAGGAACAGGGAGTGGTGAGTAAAGATGGGGGCGAGGACCTGGCTTCTGGCGTGGACAACCCAGTGGACCACAGGGTCAGTCACTGAGACGGGGAATGACAGGGCAGGGTAGAAATAGTGAGTTCTGTTTATGGCATGGTGTGCTTTAAATGCTCATGTTATAGCAAGTAGAGGTGTCCAGTAGTTGTTACAGGTCTCGTAATCAGGAAAAGGATGTGGGATGGAGATTTATATTAGGGAGTCAGGAGAATAGATAGGAGTGCCCTGAGAGAGGTGTTAGAAGGAGCTGTTGTTTCCCTCTGTCTTGATGGGACCCCTAAAGTGTGATGCTATAAAGATATAAGGTTTTCATAGTCTCTTTAGGGGAAGGGTGTTGGGAGTTCTGATATTGGCACCTTTGAGAATTATCCCTGGTGTGGCTGAAGCAAACCTAAACTGGCCAGGGAGCCCTCCCTTTTGCAAGGCAAATTTCTGGTGATGCAAAGGCGAAGAAGAGATTTCTCTTTCCTGACAGAGTACTGTGTGTGCTCAAATGAATTATTAAGTGTGAAAAAAAATCTCTAGTGCATGCTCTCCATTAATATGCATGGAACCTTGACTGATGATCTGGACAAGCTGCTTCTCCCACAAGGGCTGGAGAAGGCATTGTTGGAATGCTGATCAGGTGGCTAATGTGGGCTATTGTCCTGTGCTACCTCATAGGCTCCCTGATGAGATTATATTTTATCTTCATCACTGTAGACTCAGACCCTTGACCCGGGGCCTAGCACGTGGCAGATGCTCAGTAAATATCCTATTGATTGTTATTGAGGTTCTTTAACAGAACACCTGCATATTCTAGGTATTCCCTCTTGTGCTGTCCAATCACTTCTGATTTCTCAGCGTGTAGGGAGGATGTCCGGGAGTGTGGATGGAGATAAGGTCCAGATCCTTTTTGTGAAGCTTATATTTTTCTGGTATGGAGTGCTTGGAAATTCTCTGACCTCTTGGGACCCCAACCCCCCCCCCCCCCAAGTTGTGAAAAAGGCCCCTTAACAATCTATCAACAATTCTTCACCCTCAATTTTTGTTTGATGTCTTCCTTAGGGTAAACTAATTTTAAAATGTACTGGTTAAAGGGCATAGCCAGGGGAGGAAATAGCATTAATGGCTATATCAGTTAGGAATCTTCTGGTTGCAAGTAATAGAATATCTAACCCAAAGCAACTTAAGCAAAGCAAAAATATGACTTCAGGTGTGGCTTTAAATAAGGCTCAATGATAAGGCCATGGAGAGTTACCCTTGTCAATTTTGGTTCTGCTTCCTCTGGGTTGAATTCATTCTCAGGCAGAATCTTCTTTCATGGTTGCAAGATATTTACTAGAAGCTACAGAATCCTTCCAAGTGAAACCCTGCAGAAAAAAGTGAGAGACCCTGTTGTGGCATCTCCTCCTGAAGTGTTATTGGCTCTGATAGTGTCGTTTGACCACCATAAACCTGTCATTATGATTCAGAGAACAGGAAATACTGATTAGCTTGGACCAGGTCTTATGTTCTACTGAGCCCTGAGTATATGGGCTGGTTTGGAAGGATGAGTTGTTTCCCAGGGGGAAATCTGTGTTCAGTTACGAGGAGAAAAGTGAATGAATGCCAAGCGGTAAGAACAATTGATGTCCTGGGAGCCACCTTTTTCCCTCCCGCACCCATGGCAGACATTGATCATCAGTCACGGTACTTTGTCTCACGGTACCTGGATGTGGTCTTGACAACCTTGTCAATGCAGTGCTGTAGTCAGCCACTAACAATCCAGCAGAGTTGCCAAGCAAGATGAACACTGCCCTTGATGCAAAAATACCTGGAAATTCCTAGAAAAAGCTATTCTTTCCCTCACCAGTAAATCAAGGCAGAAACAGACTAAAAGAATTCTATGGTAAGGTGGTTCACATTAATCACTGATGAGCATTTTTCGTTGTCCCCTTTTTGGTTTCTCTCTGTGTGTGTTAGCTTATTAATAAGAAATATTTTGGTTTTAGGTCCTGAGAAAACTCTCTGGAGTTGTGGAATAGTTATAAATTTGTTCTTTTTGTGGTGGACATTAAAAGCACTGGAAAACATTCTGTGATTTCAGTAGGCACCACGTGGCCAAAATAACTACGTACTTTCCTACAAGAAAAATGCAAAACATAAACAAATGAAATCAGACTCAAATAGATGGGTTTCTTTCCGGGGGGCGGTGGTCAGGATTTCAGGAATCTGGAGTCTGAACCCTGACTCTGCACCACTGTCACGCAGAACTAGCATATAGGTGACCACTTGTACAACCACGGGGCCCCAGAAGGCCCCTGCCTTCCTGCGCCATCATCTTGAAATGCTTCCAGCACTGGCCAGAAATTCCAGAATTAAACATTTATTTTTGTGATTTTTAAAGCTTTCCTTCCTTTGTCTCTGTTTAAAATGCCCTTAGAAGGGCGCCATCGAGAACAGACCATTAAGTTCTCTTGGGCCTTTACAACTCTATAGCAGGAGTGTTGGATTGTCCTTTGAAAGCAGGTTTTATTAGATGGAAAGTGGGAAAAGCAGTGGGGGGCACGGTGGCTGCCAAAAAGGCATGAAAGTGTCCATAAAGAGGAGGCTGAGAAAGCCACAGGCAAATGTTACTCTTACTGTCTTATGGGGTCTTAGCTATAGCCTTGGCTATGCCATTTGAGAGCCTCCACATTTTAATGTGTTTATTCTGTCCATCTATCCCATGTTCACTTAACAGCCATTTATTGAGTATCTACTATGTCCAAGGCACTGAAGGGAATACAAAGATGTAATTTCTGACTGAGGAATCTTAATTACATAAGGTGGAAAAATAGTAACGTTGTTCTGTTTTGCATACTGTTTCAAAAATTTTCAATGTCATGATCTTAAAATTACTCTATGATGATTTGTACCCTCTCTTCTAGAAAAGTCTTATTTTCTCAGTCACAAAATGTACTTTCTCAGAATTCTTGGGGTTTAACAAGTAAACCAACATGATAATGCTGAAACATTTCACTTTGTCTGTAGTGTGTTTATACAACTGTCCTCGGTAATCTCGACCTCTCTTTCCCCCTTGTTCCACTTTCCTCTCTTCTCTCTGTCTCTCCAATCCCTTCTCCTCTTTTCTCCCCCTCTTTCCTCTCTATTACTCCCTTTCTCTTCTTCCTTCTCTATAACCCTCCCTCTGCTTCTTTCTCATTCTCTCTAAACCTCTTCTCTTTTCTCCTCATTCTCTCCTTTCCTCCTCCATCTTTCTTCCTTCCCACCCTCCCCCTCCCCATCTCCCTCTTCCTCTCTCCCTCTCCTTGTCCCTCTCTTTGCCTCTCTTCTCCCTTCCTCCTCCCCCAGCCTTGCTCTTTTGGAATTTGAGCTCATTTCTCCCACCTCGCACAGACCTCCACGTGGTGAGGAAAAGCAGGAATTTGACCTTAGATCACTCTAAGTTTACCCCTGCCCAATCTTGACCCCCCGCTCTCCTACTATCCATCCATAAATCACTTCAATTAGCCCAGCTTGGGTTGTGTCTATGGGCCTGGGTCGGTCACCCAGGCCAGAGGGATGAGCGCCATGGTGTAGCCCATCTGGGCTGTGAGCTCACCCTGAGGCCAGGGCCATAGTTACTGTGGTTGGCAGTTCCACCAAAGCTAAATGCAGGTAGGGAGAGTGGTTCTCCCTGCAAAGTGGGAATGTTATTATCAGAAGAAATTGAGGGAAGGGGTGCTGAACAGGAAAAAGCAAGACAAAACAAAGACAAAATAAAATATCTACCCCCTCCCCCATGTCTAGACGACACTTATTTTTAAGACTATACATCATAAGAAATATCTTAGGGTTTTTAAAAAATTAATTAATTTATTATTTTTGGCTGCATTGGGTCTTCGTTGCTGTGCGTGGGCTTTCTCTAGTTGCGGCGAGCGGGGGCTACTCTTTGCTGTGGTGCGCTGGCTTCTCATTACAGTGGCTTCTCTTGTTGCAGAGCACAGGCTCTATCTAGGTGTGCGGGATTCAGTAGTTGTGGCCCAGGGGATCAGTAGTTGTGGCTCGTGGGCTTAGTTGCTCTGTGGCTTGTGGGATCTTCCCGGAACAGGGATCAAACCTGTGTCCCCTGCACTGGCAGGAGTACTCTTAACCACTGCGCCACCAGGGAAGTCCCTATCTTAGGGTTTTAAGTAATATTTTTTTTAGGATAAAATTCACTAAAGATAAGCTAAAGTCCCTGAATATTTATTTTTCATGCAGCCTTGACAAATTGACATTAAATTCAAGTCATTATCTCCTAATGCAAGGAGTAACTAACATGTTACTTAACTAGTGACTAAATCATTCACTCTGACATAAAGAACAGGATGTTACAGTATCATAAAAAAAGTAGTTTGCAAAAGCTATCACAAAACATTTAGAGACCAAGAGACAAAATAAAGGATCAAATCAGTTCAACTCAACAAATATTTGTTGAGTGTATATTTTGTGCCAGGATCACCAAATTAAACTATAAATACACCAGGAAGAAGATAATAAAATGGTTAACTGATATACATTTGAAAGGTAGGTATCTGCTAACTATATTTTCAGCATAAGTACTCAGACTGGGGGCTGTGATGCTGGGAGTGGGGAGCTGAGCACACCAGGGTGGATGAGCCTCACACAGTATGTCTGGAGGAGGAGCAGGTGGTGCTCCATGGTTTCCTCCTAGCCTTTGAGATGTGGCAAGGTAATAACTTAAGTTCTCATGGGGCCATTCAGCCAATAAGACACGTTCACGTGTATCATTTTACTTGATTCCATGTAAGTGTCGGGAGAATCAGCATCATTCCCAGTGAACAAGGGAGGTCCAGGGAGATCTCAGATGAAGTGACCTGTCCAGTGTCACACAGGTCATCAAAGAGTGATCTAGGGTACAAGTTGAACTTTTCTGAATGCAGGATAGGTACCTTCCTCTACTACATCACTGCAAGGTTTTCCTCAGTGGAGGGATGATGGACGGATGACGGAGGGTGAGCTCTTCTCTTCCTGGGTGCCCTTCTTTGACCTACACTGGATTGGTCCACCCAGGTCTCTCCTTCACTTGTTCCTGATCTCCCCAGATTTCCAAGAGCAGGTATCATTTCAGGCAGTGGAACCCAAAGCTCATTAATCATCACCATTCCCTCGGGGACTTAAATACCTCTTCCAACACCTCTCACTTCCCTGAAGGCACACACAGAGTCTTGGTCCCACCCGCTTCTTGATTTCTCTTTATAGTTTGACATTGTTGGGATTAGGATCTCGGAAGGCGAACTCTGAGACACAGTGAGGATTGCAAAAGGTTTATTGGGGAGTGGCCACTGTAAGAGGAAAAGCAGGGGCCACAAGACTGGGCATGGGGACCATCAAACCTCATGCAGACGTGACATAGTCCCTGCCAGCCCTATGGAGAGTTCTGGAGCAGAGATGGCTGTTAGGGGAATACTCACCAGGTGGAAATGGCCAGACCCTTGAGTGCTACCTTGCTCAGTTATTCTCTGGAGGTGGCGGGGCTGTTGCTCCTGAGAAGAGTGTGACCCTGGCTAAAAGTTGAAGGGGCTCATAGCTGGAGGCTGTCAGCTCACCATGGTCCTCACAGCTCGGCGGGGAATCCTTTCCTGAAGGGGGGATCTGAGCTGCATCTTTCAGTATGCTGATTTGTGTTGTCGTTTGTTTTCTGTCTTGAGGTCTTACCTCACTAACTAGATTATAACCTTGTTAAGGGTTAGGGCTGGGCTTCCCTGGTGGCGCAGTGGTTGAGAATCTGCCTGCCAGTGCAGGGGACACGGGTTCGAGCCCTGGTCTGGGAAGATCCCACATGCCGCGGAGCAACTGAGCCTGCGCGTCTGGAGCCTGTGCTCCGCAACGGGAGAGGCCCGTGCACCGTGATGAAGAGTGGCCCCCACTCGCCGCAACTAGAGAAAGCCCTCGCACAGAAAAGAAGACCCAACACAGCCAAAAATAAATAAAAAAAAAAAGAAAAAAAAGAGTTAGGGCCTCAGGACAACAACCAAACCCCCAAAGTAATATATGGTAAAAACAAACAAACAAAAAAGAGTCTGTCATTTTATGGATTTTTTTTAACCCCTTCTGCAAAGCAGCACCTGAGGTTTCTTATTAGATCATTGATTGAACTGGGCAACAAAATAACTGGATGCCTCTGGAATAAAAAGAATGATGGTCATCAGACCACACAAAGAGAGATAAATCTTACCTTTTTTAGAGAAACTTGACAAGTTGGAACTAAGAACAAATGATGAACATGGGCTTTGTTTAAAATTTAATTTAGCTTCAAATTTTAAGGTGTGTTAGGCTACAGATATTTAAGATACTGGTGGAAACAAATTCCTGGGGTTTATTATACTTTGGGAGATGGATTCCTGTAGGCCAGTCACAACTCCTGGGTTTAGATTCGATTCACTAAGAGGCACAGCTTTACGAAAAGAAGCTGGCTTTCTGTTCATGGGGGGATGGGCTGATGGTGATTTAGGTTACCCGCCTTCACAGAACTGCCTCTAAATACTGCTGCAGTAACTCTTCAGCTCAGGGAATAAATTTGGAGAATGATCAGTGCCATCAGAAATCCCTCTTTACAGGTAGAGATGGAAATTGGAATATTTGTGCACCCAGATATTCTGCATCATCCCTGTATGGCTTTTCTATGTGTTCAAGCTTCCTGTCATTATCCAGGAGTAACAACAGCTAAAGCAATCATTCCTACTCACTTCATTTTGACAGTGCACAAAGCTTTAAAATACGTTTCCCTGGTGGCAAAATACACTTATAAACAGAGAACTATCCTTAAAAAAACAGTTTTTAGAGCACAAACAGCTGTCTTCCATTTTTGGAATAGAAAGGGAACAACTAAAATGACTAATCTCACTAAGTATTACAATAAAAACGCTGACAAAACCTTAACTATAACCTTCACATCTTTAGTAACCCTGTAATTACAGTTCTGGTTAAAAAACCCAACAACTTCTAGGGCACATTTAATTACTATCTGACTTTATCATTGCCTTCCTGCCTTTGGAGTGTTCTAATATGCACGGACCCCCAATATCAGTCATTTATCTGCCCTGAAAAATAGATGTGCTTTTGAATAAAACATTCTTACTTAATGCCATTTCTATTACCCTAGAAGAGACTCTGAGAACAATCAAGAGTGGTTAATCAGAACTGGGGCTTGAACATCTTGGTAAATATTATGTTACTACCTGTACTTCATTTAAAGCGTCATCTACATTTATTTTTATCTCTTCCTACACAAATGAACATGTTTCATGGGTTGTAGGTTAATGAACTAGAAGCCTCACAGAGAAAATCATCCCCAGGAATTTATTTGATTTTATTATTATTATTTTTTTTGCAGTGCACGGACCTCTCACTGCTGTGGTCTCTCCCGTTGCGGAGCACAGGCTCCAGACGTGCAGGCTCAGCGGACATGGCTCACGGGTCCAGCCGCTCCGCGGCATGTGGGATCTTCCCGGACCGGGGCACGAACCCGTGTCCCCTGCATCGGTAGGCGGACTCTCAACCACTGCGCCACCGGGGAAGCCCCTGCAGGAATTTATTTTACAGACTAATTTTTATTGAAGTACACTTGATTTACAATGGAAAAGAATAAAGACTGTTAAATTTAAATGATGTTTAGGGTTAACAAGGGGTAGATTGGAGGAGAATTTAAAAAAAATCAAATCAATCTATCAATACATTTGGAAATTGTTCCTCAGGAGGTCTTCAATGCTGTAGGTAATTTTGCAGGCTTCACTGCCTTTCCTAATTTGCTTCTAATTCCACATTTCCTTTCAAAAGCCTGCAGTGAGCAGGGGCTGGGGCTTGTACATGTCAGATGTCCTTTGGGATCCACCGTGGGACATCAGGAATGTCAGCAGTATCTGTGGCTGTTTCCATAATTCTCAGTTCCACCCGGGCATCCCTGTTGGTTTGTAGCACTGGGATGCTGGCTACTCTGGAGAGTAGGAGGCCTGTACTCCTACTCTCTGGAGAGCCTCTGGAGGCCTGTAACCACACGCCTGCAGGGAGCAGTGATGTGGCTTCATCCTGCCTCGTAGATTATGTAGGAGATGCCATCCTGGTGATGGATAGGGGTACAGACTTGGAATCATACCAACTAGACTTAGATGCTGGGTCTGCCACCTGGAACGTGAGTGGCCTTGGGAAATGTTACTTAACCTCTTTTAGTCTCAGTTTTCTTACATGTAAAACAGGGATGATAATACATCCCAAGGCTGCTGAGATGAAGTGAGAGGACGTATGTGAGGCTCTTAGCATACTGCCTGGCACAAAACAAAGTGTTCAATAAGTGATAGCCATGTTTACGATCACAGGCAAGCTAACAGGAGACTTAAACTACAATGCAGCATGTCTGGAAGAGCTTTGTAGACATAGGCATCTGTTTGGGGGAAACTATGTTTCTGTTAAGACTCTTATGGTTGCAAAGAAATAAAATTTGGTCCAGCTAGCTCCAGTCAGGAGAGCTTGAATGAAATTTTATAGGAGAATCTCACAGAACAAAAATGAAGGATTGATGACTTCCCTGGTGGTCCCGTGGTTAAGACTCTGTGCTTCCAGTGCAGGGGCATGGTTGGATCCCTGGTGGGGGAAGATCCCGAATGCCAAAAAAAAAAAAAAAAAGAAAGGATGAAGGATTGAGTCAAGCTTACAGGTAATGCTGGGAGTTGGGAGTTATTCCCGTGGGGTAAGTCTTCGTGTCCCTCAGTTTCCCCATGGCCTTCCCAACTCTGCTGCGTTACTTTACTCCTTCCTCCTCTGTCTTTGCCAGATTCCTCTGCCTACTCATCTTGCAGGTGGCCCCGGGGGGGCTCCCAGCCATCACTGATAGCAACAGGCTTGTGTGTCTCTTGACACGCAATTTGGGAGGGAAATCTGATTGGTCCAGCTTATCTGTGTGAGCCCCTCATGTAAATCACAGGCCATCGCCCAGCCAATGGATGGGCTCCTCTTGGGTCAACAGTTTATCCATGATCCAATCAGCTGTGGCCAGTGCGGTGAGGGTCCCGTGGGAAGTTAGAGCTGCCTCTTTCAGGCCAGTGGGCAGAGCCGTACTACTCTGACAACCGTACTGTTAGTGTCTCTGCTCGTTGAGTCGTAATGAGGAAGGCCTGAGAATTGGGGGCGGGGGAGTTGGGGTGGAGGGGGGCCCTTCTCCCTTCTCCCTTCTCCGCAAATGTGGCTGGTGTCAGGATAGTTGCTCAGTGATGAAACCTCTTTCTTTGGTGACCTTCAGGGCAATAGGTCGAACGGGAAGGAGGATACTGGATTTTTCCACACACAGGGAAGAGCAAGTGAGAGTTGGGGCGGGGCTGGGCGGAGGCTCCGGCGTCAAGGGGGCTGGCTTGGGGGAGCGGGGCTTAGCTTGCCTTGAAAGACAGGCAGAGGGACGCAGGCTTGGGAGGTCCTTCGGGTTCAGGGAAATGGCTGACCCAACAGAGAGAAGGCTTTCGGTTTCCTCTGGCCCAGAGCCCCGGGGCCTAGTTTTCCCCTGTGTTCTGGCAAAGGAAGTGGCGTTGGTCCGAGGAGCGCTCGCTCGCTGCAGGCCACAGCTGTGGGATCCTCCCCCGGGGCACTGGGTTCTCTAGAGAACTGGACCAGGGCTGCCCGTTAGCAAGGACGAGCTTCCTCAGCTTACCAAATTCTGGTCAGACAAGGAGTTCTCCACATTCCTCTTTATGCAGGGACAGTCTGAAGCCCGTGGCTACAGTTAAAACGTGAAGGGAGAAAGTCTGTTGCTGTGGAGATACCTGAGATGGGGCCTTGAAAGACCTGTTACATCACCCGAAGTCCTCACTCCCACGTGGGTACATTTTCACTTTGGTCAGAGAGGTGGTAGCTTGATTATGTGAGAGTCTCCCGGGCTTATCTAGTTATAATTGCCTTTTAGCAAATAATCTGACCTGTGGGTCAAATGCGTGGGAAGGAGAGAAGCTGTCTTCAGTAACCAAATGGCCTTGGCCGAGAGAAACAGCCGTTGGGGTTGTGGATCAATGCTCTGGCGCTTCTGACAGAGAAGGGAGGGGGTGATGATTGGGAAGGTGGTGAGGGGAAGTCCAGGGAAAGGCATCACCGGCAGATCGAAACGATAATAATTAAAGTAACAACGATAATAATAGGTTCCATTTATTTAGCACCAATTAAGTATCAGGCACTTTGCATTCATTTCTTTCTTTCCAAATCCTACAAAGTAGCTATTGAAGTATCTCTTGTACAGATGAGGGAACCAAAGGTCGGAGAGATTAAGCAATTTGTCCAATCCATACAGTGGCCCAGCTGGAGTCAGAGCCCAGGTCTATCTGTTGCCAAGGCCCACGGAAGTTCTGTGAACATTTCCTGCTTCTCCAGATTGAAACAGGTGGCACGGGGGAGGTTAAGGACGACGGGTGGGAACTTCACGCTAAAAATAATAAAGAGGGTGCAAACAAAAATAAAGGAAACAGGTTTTACTTTGAGATCTCAACGGAGGGGAAAAAAAGGAAGACAAGAAAGCAAATCAGCTAGATCAGAAGAGGAGGCAAAGGATGGTTGGCCGTGGTCAAGAATTTGGGTATAACAGATCCACTGAATGACAGGTTTGGGTCATCTGGGTTGGCTGGGTAGAGGAAATCAAAGACACAGAGGGTTTAGGACCCCTCTAGGGGGTGGGGGAAATAAAGGATAGTTGGAGGGTACCTAGAAAAGGCTGGAAAAAAATCTCTACCATTTCCAGGATAGCCTGAATTCCAAAAGACTTGAAATTAACATTCTGTGGAGTCCCAAAGGAAAATGAATCGGCATCCTTTGGGCATCTTTGTCAAAGCAAAGGAGTGATGTACTTTTCTTCACCATTGTTCAAGTGACTAGAAGTATTCTAAATAGGGCTACATTTCTTTGAAAAGCTGTGGGTAAGCACATAGGTTCAAGGCCACATGCAACAGCTGACAGGCATCCATCCTCCACCCCAGGCCCTACTCTATACCTCCCTGGAGTAGCAAGGCTAACAGCTGATCTACTGACACAGGAAATGAGACGTTACACACCAGGAACTGATCCACATGTGGACATCTGAAAAGTGAACTTTCTCTTTTGGGTATTTAACATTGTTATGGGAAAATTGTATTAAGAAAAATTTCTAGAAACATTTCTGTGTTCTGCCGACCAAGTGGGAGAAGCCCCAACTTTCCTATGTGTCTATCTTCCTCGTGAGGGTTTCCACAGAAAAGAAATCTCCCCATTAGGAATACAATAAGTGAGGAGAGCTTGGGAGCTTTAAATTTTCATCATAAAGAGTGATATTTTATTTCAAAGAATATCAGCAGAATCCTAAACATTTGATTATTTTTAATAGCAAGACAACATCTATATTTAACTGCCACCCCGCGAATCTTATGAATTGTTGTACAATGTGCCATTTCCCTTTGTGATTCCGGGGATGAGATTACTGAGACATGGGGCAGTGTAGGACGGCGAGGTACATCATTTCCTAGACTGTGTTCCCAAGGGAATTTCCTTGAAAAGAGAGCACTATAGTTAAATAAATTTGGGAACTGTTGCATATAAAAAGATCATCTCTTGGAGGTTCGTGATGCATATTAGCTTATCCCAGGGAATCTGTTTAAGGTTGTTTAACCCAGTATTTCCCAGTTTCATTAGGAAAATATCCTGTCACCAAACACCTATGAACAGCCCACAGTGCTAGGTGCTCCAGATGGCACTGTACCTACCCATGGTTTTGCAAAGAAACTCTCTGGGAAACATCCGTCCCATCTTTTAGAGCACAGACTCTGGTCATATAGGGTTCAAATCTTATCTCTGTCACTGTTAACTTTTTTAGCCTTTGGAAAGCTTCAGTTTCTCCTAGTGTATTAAGTAACAGTTCATTTTGTGAAAATGCTATGGTTTATCCAATTGTTTCCTCATTTTGGGGCATTTACGTTGTTTCTTGTTTTTCGCTATTATAGTAATGTGATGAACAAGTCTGTGTGTAAATATGTTTTGATTGCAACTGATTCTTTCCTTTGGCTAGATTACTGGAAATGAAATAACTGGTGAAAGGCTATAAATATTTTCGGTGTATATATACAAATACATTGTGTATATATATACACACACACATATATATACATATATGTTGTATATACATAATACAATGTATATACAATGTATGTATAGAATATATACTGTATATATTCTATACATATATAGAATATATATGGTATATATTTTATATATTTCTGTTCCTTTCCAGAAATGTCTTAATTTACCTCATATGTATCATCTCATTCTTGCTGCAAGGCACATTATGTGTGTGCGTGTAGACACATATATATATGTGAATATAGATAGAGTATATATATGGCAATATATATATGACTATCATTTGCTCATTTTTCTACTACTCCTCTTTATTTTGAGAGACTTTAGTTTGGGGGAAAACGTCACATCTCTAATTTTGACAATTAGCAGTTTTGGAGATTAAATCTCAACTCCTCATTCTGGATGTGGCCCTTTTGTCTATTGCTGATGTAATACATGCTTCATCATTGCTCCTATATCATAGAGATGGAGAGGGACAAGTTATCCCAACTTATCAGAAAGAAAAAAATTCATTTTCTGAAATGTCAAAAATACATGAAATCAACCCCACAAGTTGTGAAAAAGAAGACACAGTTCTGTGTGTTCTGGGACAATGTCAAAAATCAATTTCATGTAGGCGTACCCCACAGATGTGGTACAACCCAAATGTTTTGGTCATATTATTTATGATTGCTCGCGTCTTTGAGGGGATCACTCAACTTTAAAGTCTTTCTGCTCCTCTTAAACTCAGTACTTTATTATTCTGTTGTGAAGATTAAATAAGAAAAAAAATAATATCCAGTGCAGTGATGGTACATAGGTAGATACACAAATGCTAGTTCCCTTTTCCTTTTGCCATTGCTCCCATAGGTCTTCAGTTTTCATAGGTGGCATAGTTTAAAGTTAAATAAAGTTATTATAACTCAATGGGAGTGGGGCTGAAGTTATATAGCAGGAAGTCAAAACAAATTCAGTCTCTTCTTGAAACAGTTAAGAAATACAGATGTATAGAGAATGATATTTATGTGCATATCATTTAGCTTAATAAACAAAACTTTACAAATATGATTGAAGCCTCTCATTGAATCTCTTCCCAATCTCATTTCACTTCCAACCTACTCCCCTGATATCACCACTACTCCAGTGAATCGTCAATCTCAAATATGGTGTTTATCTTCCCCCGCATGACTTAATACTTATTTTTTGTTCTTATTTGTATATACATATGAAAAACATATATTACTATTTTGAGTGGTTTAAAATTTTATATAAATGGCATCATCCTTGTATGTACCTTTCTGAAACGTTCTTTCTTCTCTCACTATTACATTTGTGAGTTATATGTAGCTGTAGTTCATTTTCAAGTTTGTAGAGTCTTCAATTGTATGAATATGCCAAAATTAATTTATCCATTTTCCTGTTGATGGATATTTATGTTGTTTCTATTTATTCTCTTTCTTTCATCTTTCTCTTTTTTCTTTCTTTCCTCCTTCCTTCCCTCCTTTTTTCCTTCCTCCCTTCCTTCCTTTCTCCTCCTTCTTTTGCTATTACAATGTGCCAGTGAACATTCTCATAAGTGTTGCCTTGGGAACAATTGGGAGACTGTGTTTGAGCTTGCATTTCTTAAACTTTTTGATTTACACTTCTAAAAGTTATTAAGAATCCCAAAGATCTTTCTTTCTGTGAATTTTGTCTGTTAGTATTTATTATGTTAGAAATGAAAACTGATAAGCTTTAAAATATTTATTTATTTTTAATTTAAATTTAGTTAATTTACAATGTTGTGTTAGTTTCAAGTGTACAGCAAAGTGATTCAGTTATATTTACATATATATGTGTATATAGATATATTCTTTTTCAGATTCTTTCCATTATAGGTTATTACAAGATATTGAGTGTAGTTCCCTGTGCTATACAGTTGGTCCTTGTTGTTTACCTATTTTATATATAGTAGTGTGTATGTTAATCCCAAACTCCTAATTTACCTCTCTTCCCCTGCCCCTGCTATCCTTTTTGGTAACCATAGAAAACCATTTGTTTTCTATGTCTGTGAGTCTACTTTTGTTTTGTAAATAAGTTCATTTTTATAACTTTTTAAGATTCCACATATAAGTGATATCACATGATATTTGTCTTTCTCTGTCTGACTTACTTCACTTAATATGTTAATCTGTAGGTCCATCCATGTTGCTGCAAATGGCGTTATTTCATTCTTTTCTTATGGCTGAGTAATATTCCATTGTATATATATGCCACATCTTCTTTATCCAGTCATCTGTCAGTGGACACTTAGATTGATTCCATGACCTGGCTATTGTAAATAGTGCTGCTATGAACATTGGGGTGCATGTATCTTTTTGAATTAGAGTTTTCTCTAGATATATGCTCACGGGTGGGATTGCAGGATCATATGACAATTCTATTTTTAGTTTTTTAAGGCACTCCCATACTGTTCTCCATGGTGGCTGCACCAATTTACATTCCCACCAATGGTTTAGGAGGGTTCCCTTTTCTCCTACCCGCTCCAGCAGTTATTATTTGTAGACTCTTTAATGATGGCCATTCTGACTGGTGTGGAGTGATACCTCATTGTAGTTTTGACTTGCATTTCTCTAATACTTAGTGATGTTGAGCATCTTTCCATGTGCCTGTTGGCCATCTGTATGTTTTCTCTGGAAAAATGTCTATTTAGGTCTTCTGCCCATATTTTTTTTATTGAGTTGTTTGCTTTTTGATATTATTCTGCATGAGCTATTTATATATTTTGGGAATTAATCCCTTGTCAGTAACAATATTTTCTCCCCTTCTGTGGGTTTCCTTTTCATTTATTTATGGTTTCCTTTGCTGTGCAAATTTAAGTTTGATTAGGTCCCAGTTGTTTATTTCTGTTTTTATTTCCATTTCTCTAGGAGACGGACCCAAAAGAAATATTGCTGCCATTTATGTCAGCGAGTGTTCTACCATAAAATTTATTAAATTACTTAAAATAACAGAATAAACCAATTATGTTACTATAAATAACAGTCATTTTAATAACTATTAGATAGTATAAAGCATGCTGTAAAATAACTATCTTACAAAAGGAAAAAAATCGTGAGAGGAGTGGCATTGCTTTAGATTTTTGTAAATCTCTTTCATAGATGGTAACTGAATTCTCATATCTACTTTTGCATTTACTTGATTGTACTATTGCACGTCACATAGCCTTTGGAAAACTCCACGGCACACTTGTCAGAAAGTTTCTGGACCACAGAAGTTTCCGGACCACAATTTGAAAACTACTTTTTTTTTAAAGTTAGTTTTTATTGAAGTATGGTTGCTTTACAATGTTGTGTTAGCCTCCACTGCACAACAAAATGAATCAGCCATACACATGCAGATATCCCCTCCCTTTTGGACTTCCCTGCCATTTAGGTTACCACAGTGCATGAGGTAGAGTTCCCTGTGCTATACAGTATGTTCCCATCAGCTGTCTATTTTATACATAGTATCAATAGTGTATATGTGTCAATCCCAGTCTCCCAATTCCTCCCACCGCCTCCGTTTCACCCTTGGTATCCATACATTTGGAGAACTGCTAGTCTAAGCCATTGTCTTTCAAACATTTTTGACCACAACTCCCAGTAAGAAATAGATTCTGTATATTGTGGGTAGAAAACCCATACATACGTGTGTAAGCACATACCCACCTGAATATAACTCAAACAAAAGTTTCACAAAATTATACTTACTTTTACTATTTGCAATGCACTATGACATAGTCTATTCTTTTTATTTTGTCTTACTTTATACCAAAACTGTTGGTTGTAATTTACCAACTTGACTTCACGTGAGTTGAGACCCACAGTTTGAAAATCACTGCTTTTGGGAGTTTATGTTTAGAAGTGTCATTTCTGCCTCTATAGTACACTTTCCAAAGAGTTTATATGAATTTATGTTTCCTCTCAATAGATTATGAGTCACCTCTCCACATCTTTGCCAACACTTGGAACTGTCAGACTTTTAAACTTTTTCTAATCTGTAGGATGTCAGGTTTTAACTTGCATTTCCCTGATGCTAGTTCATATATTTCTTGGCCTTTTAAAGTTGCCTATTCATACACTTTGTCCTTTTTAAAATTCAGTTTTTTTATCTTTTCTTTTTCTTGATTTATAAGAGTACTTTATTTATTTAGGAGACAAATCAATTGTCAGTTTTATGCTTTGTAAATGTCTTCTCCCAGTTTGGGGTTTGTCTTTTTACTGTTTATATTGTCTATTTACATTTAGAACTTTTCTATTTTAATGTAGTCATATTATCAATCTTTTACTGTGTGGTTTGTGGATTTGTGTGTCGCAAAGACACAAAAGGTCCTTACCCCAAGGTCATAAAGATACTCCCTTATGTTTTCTTCTAAAAAATTTAAAGTTTTGCTTTCTTCAATAGATCTTTAACCCATTTGGAATTAATTTCTTTCCCTTCCTCCCAGTAGTTACAGCACTTTTTTCCTAACAGTATAGTTTTCTCCCTTGGTTTGAATCCCAGTTCCGTCATGTACAGATTCCACTCTGACCCAAGCCACCATCTCTCTTTCCTGGATTGTCACAATGGCTTCTTCCCTTGTTTCCCATGTCCTACTTTCATCACAATAGCCAGGGTGATCCTTTTAAATCATAAATCAGATCATGTCATTCCTCTGTTCAACACCCTCCAAAGCTTATTACACTCAGAGAAAAAGTCAAGTTTTTTATTTTTTAATGACAAATAAAGCCCCATATAATCTGCCCTCCTCCCCTGTTACTTCCCTAACTTCCTCTCCTACTTCTCCCCCATCGCCCCTCTTTGGCTTGACTAAGCCAGGCCTGTTTCTACCATAGAACCTCTGCACTTGTTTCTTCTGCCTGGATGGATCTTCCTTCAGGTGTCTGCACGGCAGCTCTCTTACTTTTTCAGGGATTCTTTAAAAATGCCTCTTTCTTAGGGAGGCATTCCTTGGCCACTCCAAATAAAATTTCAACCCCCGCCCTTTTTAAAAAATACTTTCTATCCCCCTTCTTTGCTTTTCCGTAACACATTACTATTTAACATACAAAATATTTGCTCATTTTGATTTTTTCTCCCATATTTCAACACAGTTTTAATGAAATCGGTGATTTTCATCTGTTTTTGCCTCCTTTTTCATTGCTTACCTCCTCCTAGAGTACCTGACATATGATAGGTGTTCTATCTATATCTGATGAGTGAATGGATAAACATAAATATATCAGCCTTCCACGTATGTGTGTATTTGTTCCTGAGATCTCTATTTTGTTTCATCATTCTAATTGTTCCGCACAAATAGTACACTGTCTTGATTATCACAGCTTTGATATAAAAAAGTCTTCATATCTGGGAAAGTTCCTTGCTCCTTCTACCACAACCCTATATCTTGACTTTTTTTTTCCAAACCATTTTGTCTATTATTGGTCTTTCACTGCTCCATAGATGTTTGAGAGTCAGTTTGTCAAAACCCTATTGGGATTTTGATTTGGAATTGATAGATTAATTTGGGGAGAGTCCACATCTTCACAGTATCGCGTCTTCTCATCTGTGAACACGTAATATAGTTCAGTAAGTGAAAGAGCCTGGGTGAGAAGCCAGATTGGTCAGCCTTTCACACCAGGTCTGCTTCCCTTCTGTTGAGCTTTGTGGAACTGATTATACATGTGGCAGGACTGTGGAGCTCACTCTGCTTAGTGTCATAATCACATCCTAGAATGCCGGCTGATTAGCCTCCTTCACTTGTAACATGTTCTGCAGCTGACTCAGGGGGCTGTTGTCATCCTGTGGTCAAGTGCAGTCAGGCCTGTGTCTTCTCTGAGTGTGGCAATGACCTCCCATCCGTGGAAGAGCCTTCTTAGTCATCCGGGGAGGAGGGTATTTGCATTACTTTAGAATTAATTACCTTGGGAATAAGAGTGGAAGTTGCAAAGAAGTTGGTGATGCAGAGCACCCAGGCTCCTTTGATTTCACTTTGCTGACGTGTTCCTTATGAACCTGAGAGTTCATGGGGCAATCATTGGAGAGCCTTGAGCAATCCCTGAGGGACTGCAAGTTCCTGGTACATGTGCTGCTTCTCTCCTGTCCTAGGCCAGTGACAGACACTGCTAGCCAAACATCACCCTCTACCCCAGTGAGCCTAGATGGAGTCTTAGAATCTTTTCAACGTGGTCCTCCAGTAAGTTCTACTAATTAATCGGTTTGGGTCAAGAGAGGAAACCTATTTACCACTCTTTTTCTATTTTGGTCTAGTAAGTTTAGAAGCACTTAAAACTGGCATGGGCCCCAAATCAAGGGCTGCTCTGGTGGCTTAGGACACTGGGAGACCTCTGAAAGAGAGGGTTAGCCCCTTTGTCTAAAGACAGGAAGTCTTGAGTGGGGGAGCCATCTGAATTTGTAATAGCAGAGGTTTGGTTTTGATGATGAGTTAGATAACAAAGGACTTGTGGGTGCCCAGAGGGAGCAGAAAGAGCTGAGCTTCCTAGCAAAAGCAGTTCAACAGGAGTCGGAAGGATGACCCAGCAGGTGATATTGGTACAGAATGCAATGTCCGAATATAATTTTTCTCCAGGACTAGTAAGGGACACTGCAACCATTGTGGGTTGGGATGTAGGACAATTGTCATGTTAATTTCAGATAAAACATGTCAGGAAACTCATATTTGACACCAAAGGTATAGGAATTCTACTCTTAATTTGCTGCTGTTGATCCGGGCTGCCTGTTATCTTGCATTCCTATGGATCCAGGATCGCTGCTGAGCAAGGCAATGCTTGAACACAGCTGAGCACTGCTGGAGTCAGACATGGGTTCAAATTTTTGCTCTGCCGCTTTCGAGGTATGTCACCTGGGACAACACATATAACCCCTCTAAATCTCAGTTTCCCCCTCTGTAAACTAGGGATAATAATATAATTCCTCTAGAAGGGCTGCTGGAGGATTGACCCAAAGCATCAGAGTGCTTAGCCTGGCATAGTAAGCCCTCAACCCTGAATTACTATCAAAAGTTTCCCTTCTGTGTGTTTCACTTTCTCATAGTCAGTGTCCTTAAAAGCGAGAGAGTTTGGGGCTGATCAGAAGATTGAATTTTCCTGCTGTCCAGGGTTTGAGTCAATATAAGCGTGACCTGTTCTTTGGTGATAGGACCATCTTGCACCCACAAATTATATCTGCAGATTTTTAAGAATAAAACTTGGGCTCTAAGTTACAACTTCCCATTGAGTCTATCAAAAAAATCCTCAACTTCCAACGTCATCATTTTAGAATCATGGATTCTTAAAATCATCTCAGATACCAAATATTTACAGGTTTAAAAAGCCCTTTCGCCTGAAATATATAAATTAAATATTGCTGAAGGTATAGAGTCTACATTTTAGTTTTAGACTCTCAAGCTGTTTACAAAATAAGCAATTGGAAATCTGGTAGAGTTTAGAAAAAAATTAAGAAAAATACAGGGGTTAAGGATTTCTGTAAGTTCTGTGTGATTAAAGAGATATACGAAAATGGGAATATTTCATATATATTTTGGACAGAAACTATTTCTAGATGCCTTAGTAAGGGTATAGAACATGTAGACTTTGATTTAGTTTCTGAAGAAGGGTTTTAAGTCATTGCTGGACAAAGCTGGTATTTGTATGCGTTGTCCTAATAGGGGCTTAGGACACCATCCCTGTAATCATCTCACAGAAACCTTTTACATCCAACCAAATAGATAATCAGAGATGTAGATGCAAATGTTCATCTCAGTATTAGTTATGATAATGAAGAAACTGGAAACAATTCAAACATTCAAAAATAGATTAATATTTAATTAAATCATGATGTCTATTATATAGATATGCTTTTTAAAGATTACCTTTTATTTTTATGAAAGTAATACATGTGTATTGTTAAAAAGTCAAATAGTGCTAAAGGTTTATCACAAAAAGAACAGCTCCATGACTCAACCCTCCTAATTCTCAGTCTGGCTTTGCAGAAGCAATGATATCCAAATCTTAGGTATTTATTTTGTTATTTACCTTCCCCCCCAAATAATATATGATTATAATGCCACTTCTTGATTTGTTAATTTTACATATTTTTCATTCTTTTTCAGACAGAGCAGACTTCAGAGCAAGAGAAGTATCAGGGATAAAGAATGGCATTATAAAAAGTAAAAGGATAAAATCTCAAAGAAGACATAACAATCTTTAATGTATGTGTGCCTAACAAAAGAGTCAAGTTATGTGGGCAAAAATGATAGACTTGCAAGGAGAAATAGATGAAACCACTATCATAGTTGGGGACTTTAACGCTCCTCGGTCATAAATGGACAGATCCAGCAGGTAGAAAATCAGTACGGACATAGTTGAACTCAACAGCACCATTAATCAACTGGATATAATTGACATTTATAGACTATTCCATTCAACAACAGCAAAATACACATTCTTCTCAAGCCCACATGGAATGTTCACAAAGACAGACTACCTTCTGAGCCATAACACATACCTTAACAAATTTTAAAGAATAGAAATCATACAGTGTATGCTCTCAGACCACAGAGGAATTAAACTAGAAACCAACAGTGGGAAGATATTTGGAAAACCCCCACATACTTGGAGACTAAACAATAAGATGTGGGTCAAAGGAGATATTTCAAGAGAAGTAAATATAAATGAAAATACAACTTATCAAAATTTGTGGGATGCAGTGAAAGCAGTGATTGGAGGGAAGTTTATAGTATTGAACACATACATTACAAAGTAAGAAAGTTCTAAAACCAATAATCTAAGTTTCTAGAAAACTAGAAAAAGAAAAGCAAACTAAATCCAAAGTAAGCAGAAGAAATTAATGAAATTTAGAGCACAAATCAATGAAATTGAAAATAGGAAATCAAAGTCAATGAAATGAAAAACTAATTCTTTAAAAGATCAATAAAATTGATAAGCCTCTAGACAGGCTAACTTAGGGGGGATAAAAAAGAAGAAACAAATTACTAATATCAGAAATAAAAGAAGGGACATCACTACAGATCCCATGGACACTAAAAGAATAATAAACAAATATTGTAAACAACTCTATGCCCACAAATTTGATAACCTAGATGAAATAGAATAATTCCTTGAAAGACTCAATCTATCAAAACTCACACAAGAAAACACAATATGAATAAGAGTATACTTACTAAAGAAATTGAATCAATAATTAATAGCTTTCCAAAATAGAATGCCTGTGGCCCAGATGGGTTCACTGGTGAACTCTACAAAACAGTTAAGGAAGAAATTATACAAATGCTCTAAAATCTCTTCCAGAATATAGAAGCAGAGGGATACTTCCTAACTTATCCTATGAGGACAGCATTACCCTAGTAACAAAACCAGACAGACACCACAAGAAAACTACAGACAAATATCACTCATGAACATAAATATGAAAATTCCCAACAAATATTAGCAAATCAAATTCATCCATGTGTAAAAGGAATTATACAATAAGACAAAGTGGGATTTATCCCAGGTATGAAGGGCTTGTTCAACATTTGAAAACCAATTAATGTAATCCATCACATCAACAAGCTGAAGAAGAAAAATTACATGATCAACAGATGCAGAAAAAGCATTTGACAAAATCCAACACCATTCATCATAAAAACACTCAGCAACCTTTGAATAGAGAGGAATTTCCCCAACTTGATAAAGAACACCTACAAAACATTTTAACTAATATCATACTTAATAGTGGTAGAAACTTTTCCACTAAGTTCAGGAACAAGGCAAGGATGTCCTCTCTCACCACTTCTTTTTAACATTGTACTGGAAGTCCTAGCTAATGCAACCAGACAAGAAAAGGAAACAAAAGATATACTGATTGGGAGTGAAGAAATAAAACTGGCTTTGTTTTCAAATGACATGGTTTTCTATGTAGAAAATCTGAAAGAATCAACAAAAATACTCCTGGAATAAGTGACTAAAGCAAGTTACAAGGATACAAGGTTAATATACAGGGTTAATATACAAAATTCAATCTCTTTCCTATATACCAGCAATGAACAAGTGGAACTTGAGATTCAAAATACAATACCATTTACATTAGCACCCAAAAGAATGAAATACTTAAGTATAAAACTAACAAAATATGTGGAAGAGCTATATGAGGAAAACTATAAAATTCTGATGAAAGAAATCAAATAACTAAATAAATGGAGAGATATTCCATGTTAATGGACAGGGAGACAATGTTGTCCAGATGCCAGTTCTTCCCAACTTGATCTATAGATTCAACAATCTCAGTCAAACTCCAGGCAAGTTATTTTGTGTATATCAACAAATTGATTCTAAAATTTGTATGGAAAGGTGAAAGATGCAGAAGAGCCAAAACAATATTGAAGGAGAAGCACAAAACCGGAGGACTGACAGCACCTGACTTCAAGACTTACTATAAAACTACAGTAATGAAACAGTGTGGCATTGACAAAAGAATAAACAAATAGACCAGTGGAACAAAATAGACAACCCAGAAATAGAGCCACATAAATAGTCAATTGATGTTTGACAAAGGAGCAAAGGTAATACAATGGAGCAAAAATAGTCCTTTCAACAAATGATACTGGAACAACTGGACAGTCACATGCAAAAAATGAATCCAGACCTAGATCTTACCTCCTTGACAACAATTAACTCTAAATAGATGACACAAAACTATAAGACTTCTAGAAGATAACAGAGAAAATGTCTAGAAGGCCTTGGGCTTTTTAGGTACAACACCAAAGGCACAATCCATGAAAGATATAATGATAAACTGAACTCCATTAAAATTAAAAACTTCTGGAAAAGACTGTCAAGAGAATGAGAAGATAAGCCACAGACTGGGAGAAAATATTTGCAAAACACCTAACTGATAAAGGACTGTTATGCAAAATATACAAAGAACTCTTAAAATTTAACAATAAGAGAACAAACAAACAACCTGATTTTAAAATGGGCAGAAAACCTGAACAGACACCTCACTGAAGAAGATAACTCTTAGAGGAAACTCTTAGAGGACACTCTTAGAGGAAAACATAGGGAGAACACTCTCTGACATAAATCATAGTGAGATCTTTTTTGATCCACCTCCTAGAGTAATGAAAATAAAAACAAAAATAAACAAATTAAACTCAAACCTAATTAAACTTAAAAGCGTTTGCAAAACAAAGGAAAACATAAACAAAATGAAAAGACAACCCACAGAATGGGAGAAAATATTTGCAAAAGAAGTGACCGACAAGGAATTAATCTCCAAAATATACGAACAGCTCATGCAGCTCAATATCAAAAAAACAAACAGCCCAATCAAAAAATGGGCAGAAGGGACTTCCCTGGTGGTGCAGTGGTTGAGAATCCGCCTGCTAATGTAGGGGATGCGGGTTTGATTCCTGGTCCGGGAAGATCCCGCATACCACGGAGCAGCTAAGCCTGTGTGCCACAACTACTTAGGCCCACGCGCCTGGAGCCCGTGCTCTGCAACGAGAGAGGCCGCCGCGATGAGAGGCCTGCACACTGCAATGAAGAGTGGCCCCGCTTGCTGCAACTAGAGAGAGCCTGCATGCCGCAACAAAGACCCAACACAGCCCAAAATAAATAAATTAAATAAATAAGTTTATATAAAAAAAATGGGCAGAAGACCTAAACAAACATTTCTCCAAAGAAGACATACAGATGGACAAAAAGCACATGAAAAGATGCTCAACATCTCTAATTATTAGAGAAATGCAAATCAAAATTACAATGAGGTATCACCTCACACTGGTCAGAATGGCCATCATCAAAAAATCTACAAACAATAAATGCTGGAGAGGGTGTGGAGAAAAGGGAACCCTCCTAAACTGTTGGTAGGAATGTAAATAGGTACAGCCACTATGAAGAACAGTATGGAGGTTTCTTACAAAACTAAAAATGGAACTACCATATGATCCAGCAATCCCACTCGTGGGCATATATCCAGAGAAAACCATAATTTGAAAAGATACACGCACCCCAATGTTCATTGTGGCACTATTTACAACAACCAGGACATGGAAGCAACCTAAATGTCTATCGAAGGATGAATGGATAAAGATGTTGTACATATATACAATGGAATATTACTCAGCCATAAAAAGAACAAAATAATGCCATTTGCAGCAACATGGATGGACAAAGAGATTGTCCTACTGAGTGAAGTTTGTCGTACTGAGTGAAGTCAGACATTGAAAGACAAATATCATATGATGTTGCTTATATGTGGAATCTAAAAAAATGGTACAAATAAACTTATTTACAGAACAGAAATAGAGTCACAGATGTAGAAAACAAACTTATGTTTACCAAGGGGGAAAGAGGGGAGAGTTAAATTGGGAGATTGGGATTAGACATATACACACTACTATATATAAAATAGATAACTAATAAGGACCTCCCGTATAGCACAGGGAACTCTACTCAATACTCTGTAATGATCTATATGGGAAAAGAATCTAAGAAACAGTGTGTGTGTGTGTGTGTGTGTGTATATATATATATATATATACATACACATATATATAACTGATTCACTTTGCTGTACAGAAGAAACTAACAAAACATTGTAAATCAACTATACTCCAATAATAATAAATTAAAGAAATAATAAAATGGGCAGAAAACCTGAAGAGACACCTCACCAAAAAAGATATATAGGTGACAAATAAGCATATGAGATGTTCAACATCACATGCTATTAGGGAATTGCAACTTAAAACAACAATGAGATACCAGTACACATCTAATAGAATGGCCTAAATTCTAAGTGTTGAAAACACTAAATGCTGGCAAGGATGTAGAGCAATAGAAATTCTCATTCAGTGCTGGTGGGAATGCAAAACGGTACCTCCACTTTGGAAGATAATTTGGCAGTTTTTTTAAAAAAAACTAAACATACTCTTACCATATGGTCTAGCAATCGCCTCCTTGGTATTTATCCCAAGGAGCTGAAAACTTACATATACACAAAGACCTGCATGCAGATGCTTATAGCAACTTTATTCATAATTGCCAAAACTTGGAAACAACTGATGCCCTTTAGTAGGTAAAGGATAAATAAACTACGGTACATCCAGACAATGGAATATTCAGCACTAAAAAGAAATGAACTATCAGGTAATGAAAAGCATGGAGGAAACTTCGACGCATATTACTAAGTGAAAGAAGTGATAAGAAAACTATAAAGACAGTAAAAGGATCAGTGGTTATCATGGATTAAGGAAAATGGAAGGATAAATAGAGCATAGGGAATTTTTAAGGCAGAACAACACTCTGTATGATACTATAATGGTGGGTACATGTTATTATACTATTGTCATAACCCATTGGACGTACAACACCAAGAGTAGACCCTGATATAAACTATGGAGTGTGCATGATAATGATGAGTTAACATAGTTTCATTGATTGTAACAAATGTACCACTGTGATGAGGGATGTTCATAGTGGGAGAGTCTTTGCATGTGTGGGAGCAGAGGCTATGTGGGAATTCTGCACTTTCTGCTCAATTTTACTGTAACCTAAATCTGCTTTAAAAATGTGTTAAAAAAACTATATACCTAAAAATATACATATTTTTCTCTCACACACATTTCTTGTCTTCTTTTCTCTTATTTTTTTCCTGGCATTCCTTCTAGTTAGATATTGGACTTCTTAGCTTATCCTTTTAATTTTGTTCCCTTTTCTTTCACATGCCCATGTTTTTTGTCTTTTTGTTCTACTTTCTGGGAAATTTCTTCAATACACTCCAAACTTCCTATTGATTTTTTCCTGCTATAGTATTTAAAAATTTCCATGATGTTTTTCTTGTTCTGAGTTTTCCTTCCTCCTCTCCTCTACCTCCCAGCCCCAGATTCTCTTTCTTATTTCAAGGTTGTATTGTCTCCTTTTAAGTTTATGTCTTATGTATATAGTTTTATTTTTGTGTTTTATCCTCTTTCCTAAAATGTGTTGGGTTCCATTGAGTTCTAGTTTTTAAGGCATGTTTGTTTTTCATGGGGGAAGCCTTCCTCCTATGTGTGGAGATTTTGTCTCTTCATTCATGTTTAAGAACGAGGCACTTCAAAGTTGGCGGGAACTAAGTGCATGACATCACTGCAGGATGATAGGGCTGAGAGTTTTTCTATTAGTTGGCCCACAAATATTAGTACCTGTGGCTTTTTAAGCATCTAGGTTTGTTTAGTCTTTGTTTCTCCATGGAAGGATTTTTCAATTTGTTGTCTTGTTTGTATCAGCTTAGCTGCCAGTGTTCTGGGGCTTGGGGTGGGAGGGGATCTCACCTTTTCATTTAAACTTTCAAACCCCCATTTTCAATATCTTGTATCATCTCTGGCTTCTCTTCTAACCTCTGCCAGGCTGGGCAATCACATGTCTAGGAGGTTCTCTGGTTCCTTTTCTCCAGAGAATGAATCCTCTGTGTCTATGTGGTAGGAAGGGATAGACCCTTTGTTACTGTTCAGGGTTCTTGGCCTTCCTTAGTCAATAGAGATTGATAAGAGGCCAGACAGGAAATTCGGGCAAACCTTTATTGGGGCCCCTGCTGCAGCAGGGGGCAGTGAAAACAAGTAACAGGTTCCCTTTCTCGCTCCCTGATGGGGGGCGAGCTGGTTCCATATATGGGGTGAGGGGAGGGGTGTGTCCAGGGGTTGGGCCAGAGGGGTGTGTTGGGTGGTTTGCCCACCACTTTGGTTGTGGTGTGTGCAGGGGGCATGCGCAGTACCCTGCGTTTTCTCCTGACGCCCTATTGTTGCTCTCAGCTCTTCAGAAGTGGCAGTTGGGCTTTTTTTGGTCTTTTTGTAACTTGTTGTCCATAATTTGCCCCAGCTGTGCATGCACCCAGTTATTTTTTAGTCCCTTATAGTTTCTTTGTGTTTTGTTGCTCGAGGAGACCCTTGAGGAGACGTTTGTCATTTGTCCAGGTGCAAGCACTGCAGCAAAGGGTCCCAGGTCCCAGCTTGTCTCACCTTGGCTATGCCCAATGGGCCCTTGGTGTCTACTCCTAATACAGTTCCATGTTTCACCTCTACTTTCTGTGAATCCCTTTGGGAGGATTCTAGAATGAGTTTTCCTGTAGCTTGATAAAATTTCCAGCTGTAGGCACTTAGTTTCAGCTTTTTTCTGTTCTACTAAGACAGTTACTATTCCTTCATGTAATTTCCATCTTGAAAAAAATGATTTTGCTTACTCTTCAGTTCTCTTTGTAATTTTTCCCTTTATGTTGAGAGGTGAAGAGGATGAACATATGGTTTCAATCCACCATGTTTGACCATGGGTAATATGCTTTTGAATAATTTTTTTAATGTCAAGAGAAAATGCTCAGCATGTAAAAAAATTAGGAGGCTAAACTGTGAAATGAAACATACAAAAGTTTATCCCTAGGTTGTGAAATTATTGGTAATAATTTATTATTTTCTTTAAAAAATCATTTCTGACTTTGCCAAATTTTCTGTAATAATCATACAACCCTTTCACAATCAAATAATTTAAACAAATATGTTTAAAAATTCATACTGATGCTTATATTGCCTCAACAAGGGCAGCTTTGATTGCAGTGAATATTAGTGATCTGGAGAAGAAAGAAGTGTTCATTTTCTCCATATTAAATATTAAAGCTTCAATAAAAAAATTAAATGTAGGCAGGGGAGAAACAAGCTATAATCTTCCTGGTAAATGGTGAATTTTCTCATCACTACCAGTGTAAATTCAGTTCCTATAGATAATGGTTAGCCATATATACTTTAAGATTATATAATTGGTATGTACTAAGGATTTAATATAAGGATATATTGCATGCAATATGGTTACTCTAATATTAGAAGGTGCTTTTAAGTGTCTGCCTATAATCTGTCAGAATATTCCAAAATGTGTTCTATGAAATACCAACTCCAACTGATTGTCTGCAAAGAAATAACTTTGCAGATTGCTACATATTATTTCCCTTTCTAGGAGAAACAATTCACATTAGGGAACTGAAGCCTTTGAGGATACTGCAGTAAAGAAACTTGGTTAATTTTATTGGTTTAACTTGGTTTGGTTATGAGTTTTTGAAACTTAATTTGACCATGGAACTATTTTTTCACAAAATCCTTCCATGTGATACTGATCATTATCATCATCACTGTTATCATTGTTACTTAAATTTAAATGTCCAGTTTTTGATTTCTTTCAAGTCATAATCATGTTCTTTGGGCAGAGAGGTTATGGGGCCATACCTGCTTTTGTGGTCTGGTAGAGTCAAATCATTCAATTTATTTGAACATAGAGTACAATAAAATGAACTATCCTGGGTATCCCCTGCATTGCTTTAGGAGGAAAATATTTTACTGTTTTGTTGGGGAAAGGGGGTAGAATAATTTTCTTGTTTTGTTTGTTTTGTTTTTGGATAAGGATCAGGAGTCATGTTTCCCAGATTTTTTTCCAGTAGCCGTGGCATTTTGTAAAGCCTGGAGCATCTTGTGGGGGGGAGTATATTTGCTAAAATATATCTGTAGGTGCTGGTTATTGTCAAATTGTACAGCTGGAGCCCTGTGATATGAAGGTTTATTGTCTAATTTTCAAGCAAACACAATTTTTTTTTTTTTTTTGTGTTACGCGGGCCTCTCACTGCCGTGGCCTCTCCCGTTGCGGAGCACAGGCTCCCGACGCGCAGGCGCAGCGGCCATGGCTCACGGGCCCAGCCGCTCCGTGGCATGTGGGATCTTCCCAGACCGGGGCACGAACCCACGTCCTCTGCATCGGCAGGCGGACTCCCAACCACTGCGCCACCAGGGAAGCCCCAAGCAAACACAATTTTAATGAAAGTAATCATTTGGGGATTTTCTTTACCACATTTGTTTTTTATGTCTAGACTCTTTATGAAAGGGAATGGGAAAAATAATTTGGGAATCTAAAATAAATCAAACTGTATCTGTTGATACTGTTAAACTATCTGTGCATATACAATAAAATAAATTGCTTGGAAATAATCAGTTCTTTTAAAACAATTTTTCAAAGCCTCCCACTCTGTTCTTTCCACAATGGGAGGTCTCCGGTCTTATGGGAAAGATTTAGAGTAGAGACATGGGTTCTAGTCCCAGCCTTGCCACTAAACAGCTCCAAGATATTATTATTAATACTATGAATAGCAACTTTTATTGAGGGCTTTATATATTTTAGTTATTGTGCTACAGGCTCTATGCGCATGGGTTCTTTTAATTTTCACTATACCCCATCGGAGAGTTGGACTAAATAACTCCTTGTCCCCTTTCTAGGCTTAAATGATCCAAGAAGATATGTCTCTGCCACAAGACCTTAGTTCCACTGGGGTGGGGGTGTGTGTGGTGGGGGGTGAGGAGTTAGGAAGTGAATCTTATCTTCACTAAAAAGGATGAATAGGCAAGATCTTGGGAGCCTGAGATGGAACTCAGAACCATTTTCTAGTCTAAACCAGTGTATAATCTAATCTAATAGATATTACCACCAGATGTCTTCAGTTGGTTTTTCTGGTGGCCCAAGCGTCTGATACCCAAACATAGCATTGTTTTCTTGGATCATAGTCTGTTTAAGTTGGGCAGGGGAGAGGTGGCTTGCGTTGACTTGACCGTTAAGGACAATGGACAGCCATTCTTCCAGAACTACCAAAATTATTGTGGCTCCTTGAAAAAAATAAATCTTTCAGCTTTTTAAATAAGGCTCCTGTGTTTGACCGTTTCACCATCAACCGTACCAGGCAAGTGCCATCGTGTATCCCCATCACTGTAATTCCAACATCTGATACTTGTAAAGTGTCTTGGGGTTTTAAATTCATCTCCTCACCCATGACCTCATTTGGTTTCTGTTCCTCAGTATTATACCATATTGTGACATGTCTGGAAGACAAGAACTTCTAGAATATTACTTTTATTGTCTGAGTACAGGGCTGAGCCACCATCCAGCGGACTCAAGGAGGGAAGGTAAAATCCAGAGGCCTATTCTCATTTCTGACTCAGTGGACTGAAAGCCTGCACTGCGCCTTGGCCAGATGATTTCTAATTGGCTTCTCTGCTTTGGTAGTATGGCCTTGGTCCAAGGGGCCATTCTGGCTTGGAGATGACATGGCAGGCAGAATCCTATTTATCTGTTTTTAACACAAGTATTCCAACGTACAGAAATTTGGGTGTGTGTCTCTTCCGTATAGATTATGCCCTCTTTTGATGTACAGGTTTAGTGGAATGCATCATCCATCCTTTATCTCCTTAAAAATGTGTTTCACAAAACACTCAGGGAGCTTTCAAAATTCCTAGGAAACTGAGCTGGATGTTTATTGAACTCTGTCACTCTTCTGAGCTCATCTTTCTTGCTGTTTACCCTTTAAATTGTTATCTGCTGAGAGACAGTTGGGAGGTAGTTTTCCTCTGCTCAGTTCTTATTAGGGTTTTAATGATTCTATTCCCCCTTCCTCCATTAGGAAATAAATACATGTTAAATAGTTCACTAGATAAGAATAACATTTGATTTAAATGCTAACAAAATTAATTAGCGTTTAAATCAAATCTGCTGAGTTGAAATGTTTTTGTGGGCAAAGCCTCCCCTATCTTTTAAATGTGGAGCCTTATTTAAAAAAAAAAAAACAACTGAAAGATTTATTTTTTCAAGCAACCTCAATAATATGGTAATTCTAGAGGAATGGCTGTCCATTTAGTTTCAGGCAAACTGATTTCCTAGGGCCGCAGATCACACAGCCAAGAGTTTACAGAGATTCTGGTGCCTCTAACAATTATGAACAGGCAACTCCTACACAAAATGCCACAGTGTGGGTGTGGGGACTGTGAAAGACTCTGACCAGTCTAAAATTCCACAATTAGAGATTTATTATTTTGACTCAAGATTTTGTCACCTGGAAAATTATTAAAAAAACCCGTGTGAGGGTTGACATGGTCAGCCTTATGAGTTTTTCAAAACCTTTCCTGAGAGCAGGTTTTGATCTTGCTGGCTGGGACGAAACTGGACATCTAGGGTTGGAGAGAGGATTGACAGTGTCAGGGAGATGGCGGCTGGGGGAAGGGAAGCCTAAGAAGGGGCAGCTGGTGATGGGGGAAGGGTGGAAGAAGGCAAAAGATAAGTTTTGCCCATTTTGTTCATTTATTTGTTCAACAAATATTTATTGGGAATCTATTTTGTTGATTGAGAAGCACTTTTTTAAGGACTGGGGAAGAAAAAAAATCACACCCTGTGGGAGTCTAGGTGTGTGGGGAGGAGACAGGCAGCCGCGTCAGCGTGTAGTGACAGCAGAGTATAGGAAGTGTCACAAGACAGGTGGGCACACAGCACGGTGGGGTCCCAGAGGAAGGATGTACGGCGGGAGGGATGACAGAGGGCCATCTCAGCGACATGGATGTTTGAATTTGGTTTTAAAAGGCAAAGAGACATGTTTGCCTGGAGGACTACGGAGAGGATGGACCCTGTATGCTGAGAGGTAGCCTGGGCAAAGGGCACAGAGGTGGGGAAGGGCTTGCTAGGGTACTGAGGTGAGACATTCCATGAGGCTGGAAACCAGGAGGTGCATGGGAGTGGCTGGGGAAGCGGGATAAACTCAAGCTGGAGCAGTGTGGCAGACCTTCATCTTTCTTAGGGAACTTGAACTTGATTCTGTAAGTTATGGGGAGGTTCTGATGGAGTAAAGGGCCTGGCCAAATCTGCATCATTGAAGTATAGCTCTGAGCACCTTGAAGTGGATGGATTGGTGGCCAGGGATGCAGAGAGACTGAGGACAGGAGAGCAGTGCAGTTTTGACCATATCATGCTTCTGGCACATCCTACAGCTAGAGGGTACTCTGAAAATGGGAACAAAATGCATAAAATCTGTGTCTCTGTGTCTCTGTAGCCTGCAACTACATGCAAACCTCAAGCAATTGTTTGCTCATGCCTGAGTTTCAAGTGTTTTTGAAGGAATATAACTCAAAGCCTCACGAGACCAGGAAGACCTAATAGCAAAAGACGATGCGATTATTTAAATCTTGGATGAGATATATAGGCTTATGCACAAGTGTTCTTGTTTTTATATTTGTACCAAACATTTTCAGGTCGTTTCTAGCCCATCTGAACAGTCCATCGACACAAGAACTAACGAGAAGATGAAATTTTGTGAAATCCAACTGAAAAGTAAATGTAATCCCAAGGCTTAATGTTGGTATTTTTCAAAGGACTCTTTCAAACCTACCAAATGAAAGGCTTCAACTTTTAGCAAAACCTTGGTCTTGATATAAAACATGCTTTTTAGATGCAGTTTCAAAAATATGATGTTCCAACCCAAAAGGCACACTCTGATTTGAAGTCCCGCTTTCCTCAGAAGGAGGACAAATCCTGCTGAAGCCAGGAGCTCTTACTGTCAATCCCCACCCTCATCTGGAATGTTTCTGTGGCTCAGACTCAGTGAGCTTTGAACCCGTGGACCAGTGCTCCTGTGGTCATTATACTATGTCAAGGGTAAGAGGCAGATTATGAGAAAATAAATGTTCAAAAGGGAGCAACCTTGCAGAAATAAGAAGAGGGAGGCAAGTCAGATCCTTTTGCTTTGATTGTGATATAGAGTCACAACAGGTGCTGGGACTTATGTCAAAATTATAAATAGAATGGAGATTCTCATGAGAGTAGCAGAGTGACGCCAGGGTAAGAACTGAGATGAGGTTATGGAGACTTACTTGATCTCCGATGGCATCTTTTCACGGGGCCTTTCCTGATTCCCCAGCTACACTTTCCTCTCCTGCTTTGCTTATAGTTTATTTCAGGCGATGATTTCCTCTCTTTTGCACCAGAGTTTTGTATTAGGTTCAGCCTGACTACTGCATTGCATTTACCCATATATTTGTCCCTCTTTTGTCTGAGATGGTATTTAAGTTGGAGCTACATGGTAAGCCCCTTTGAGGACAGGACAGGTGTGCTACTCATGCTGGTTTCCTGGTAGTCCAGGGCCTTATACGTAGTAGGTCCTTTACACAGAATGCTTGAAGAGAACTTGGTTTCTGATAAGTTTGACTTCCTGCCACTCACAGCATATGACCTGAGGCAAGGAGTTTAGCCCCACCAAATGCCAGATTTCTCACTGGGTTCTGCTACTAAATGAAATAATGTATTTTTAAAGCCCCAGTACCTAGCACATAGTATGAACTTAATAATTTCTTATGATTATTATGTGTCTATAGCTTCAAGATTACAATAAACTGTGAGAACGGTTTTATTTACAACCTATAAGAGTGTTCAAGGGACTCAGAAGTCAAGGTTATGCGTCCTCTACCCAGAGAAGTGATGGAAGAGGGAAAAGAGTTTTAGACAAACTGACAAGTGCACTGGAGTCACACGGGGCTCCAACTTAGACTGTTTGTGATGAAAACAGTACTGCCTGTTTGTATTTTTCAAAGGACTTGCCCATTTCACAAAGTCTCATTATTTGATGGCTGACAAGATCTGAATGTTCTAGGTAACATCTATAATGTAGCTGGCACTCAGGCAATTTCCTTGGTGCCCTTGCTTGCTAGAAACGAGGGCATTCTCAGTTTGGGCCCCTTCCTCCCTGGGCAACTTCAGATAGAATCTACTTTTCTTCTTATCAACCCCAGCCCTTCCTCAGAAAGTAAGAAACACAGAGGGATTAAGGATGTGGGCTCTGAGACGATTTGGGGTCCCCTGGCATCTGAGACTGAAATTATATATTCAGTTTTTAATTTGGATTTCACACAACCCTGTGAGGTAGGTGGGTAAGTATTACTTTCCCCCCTATCCAGGAGGGGACACTGAGGCTCAAGGAAGTGAAGTAATTTTTGTAAGACCACATGGCTCATGTGTGGAAAGGTTGGGAGTTGAACTCACTTCCATAGCTAGCTCATAACTGCTACGGAACACTGCCTCCCCGGCCGAGCCAATCACCAGCTGGTCGGTATTGAACAAGCAGTTAGATCTCCCAGGAGGGTAGCGGCACTGCTACAAGTCAACACGATGTCTCACATGCCCACAACACAGCCAGACCAAAGTCTGCCCACCCAAGGAAAGCTGGTTAATGACGACCGTCAGCAGTCACATGCCTTATTTTATAAACGCCGAAGCCCATCAGCCCCATTCCTACCCTAATCTCCTGGTGAACGTGGGTATAGTAGGGCTTCATGGGGATCCAAACATTCTTAATAAGACTTTGAAGCGTCTTGATGCAGGACCAACGGCTCAGGCAGCCCCAACTCGCAGCCGACGACTCGAGATCTCCCAGCACTTCTGCCTTCTCATTTGCTGTTGTGAGAATAAGTTTAGATAACATTTATATATACCAGTGTTTGTATCTACCAATGGGCAGCTCTTGAGGTTTGGGTGAGAGTTTTGAAGAGGGTGATTTTCGGTAGTCAAACGCTGACCACGCTTCCTTATGGCACCAAGGATCGCAGAACCACAGGGGCTGTGCGGTGAGAGAGAGCAAACGTGCATCTAGCACCAAGGCCGCTGCTCAGTAAATGTTTGCTGAATGACTTGTTTGAACCTCTGTGTTAGTCGTTTGCGATGCAGGATGCAGTAAAGTACACAGTTCCTCACATCAGGAACCTCCATTCTAAACAGAAGGAGCTAGACAAGTAAACAGAAATTAAAACAGTATAATATGTGAGTGAAGAGTCAGGAAGAATTCTTGGAAGAGAACTCTGGGCACTGAGTCTTAGAGGACATGTGGGAATCTGTCATGTGAAGAGGGGAACGTGTGCCAGGAAGAGTAATGTTCAAAGGCACTTGGACGCCAGGGCCCTTTGAAGAAGTACAGATTTTTCTGGGAAGAAGGCGTGTTTGGTGAGTGGGGAGTGAGCGATGGGATGTGGCCCTAGGCCTTGAAGGCTGTGCTGGGGAGTTGGGATTGCATCCACAAGGCAACGCGTGGAGCCCCTGAAAGGCCTTAATTAGGGAAGTGTCGTGAGCACATTTTTATTTTAGAAAATTCATACCATTGGGAAATGCACAGAAGGGGTAGAACAGGAAGAGGGTGGATATACAGATAGCGTTACAAGGTTATAATGGCAGAAAAGAAGACGAGTTATTACAGCAGGGATGGGAAGGAGGAAAAGGCTTTCAACTGTACTTAGAAGGTAGAATTTATTGGACATAAGGTCAGGTTAGCTAAGAAAAAAAAGGGACCTGTCTTATTTGAGCAACTACATACATGGCGGTTTCATTAATAATATTAGCTCCCATTTATTGAGTGCTTCTCGTGTACCTGGCATATTGCTAAGTACTTTGTGTGCATTATTCCATTTCATTCTCATCAATCTGCAAAGTGATTATTATATTCATTGCGTGGCTGAGGAAGGTGAGGCTCAGAGCAATTAAGAGCCTCGCGAGATGTCATGTGAACTAAGTGGTGGAATTGGGATTCGAACCCAGGTGTCTGACCATGGGCTCCCAAGCCTATGCCGTCAGTCACCGGGGCATGCACAGACACTTCCTGTGCCGAGGAACTGCAGAAAGAGAAGGTCTGGAGAGGGAAGGGAGGAGATGCTGATCACACAGTGCAAGCATGTTCCCACATAAATCCAACCCCGAAAGTTCTATGCTGAGTTTTGCTTCCTTGGAAGCAGCATAGCTCTTCACTGGGGGTGTTGGTCGGTGTGGGTAGAAGAAGGAACCAAGAAGGTGGTCCTTACAAGCATCCTGCTGACATCATGGTGTCTCTCCTCCCTCCTGTAGAGTAGCTGTTGATACGGGAGAGAGAACGAGCAGGATTCTTTAGGTCAGTGTCCCCAGCTTTAGAGGGGATGAGGGGACCCAGCATCTGAAACTACAGGCAGGGAAACCCAGGGATCCAGGGAGGTAGACACAGCTTACATCTCATGGTTAAGGACAGTACCCCCACAGCCTTCCTTTAAATACTGAACTCACAGCAAGTAAATGGGCTTAAATAAATATTGGTGGAAGCGATGCAAATCATATGTGAATGAAGAGCTGTTAGTTCTCCTGGCAATCGGCATCTAAGTCAACTCCAGAATGGGTGTGAATCTTTGAGTAAGGCAGGCATGAGTGCAGAGGCTCCAAGAGGACGCATCCCCTGTCCATGCCCTCTCAAAATGCAGCTCTTTATTCTAAAAAAGGGCCCTCTTAAAGCCTGATTATTCTCCCTAAAGAAGCATCAGTCTCTTGGGTCTGTCTTGTGAACACATTTTGAGGGTAGGGCAGGAGAGAATGCAGTGCCTGTCAGCAGGGAGAGGAAACAAGCTTGGCTTGGAAAAGCAGGAAAATACAAACTAACTAATTAGGGTTAACCATTATGCTATTTTTATGTAATTCAGCACAGGTTACTCAGTAAATTAGGGGCAAATAGAAATTTCTTTCATGAATTTGGTCATCAGTCTTTGCCACCATTCAGGCCAGCTAGAGAAAGAGAGGAAGAAGCTCTATCTGGAGTGATGCCTTCTCAGTGTTGTTCTAAGCTCACAGTTATTCCTTCGGGAGGGTTATTGATAAATCTACCAATGAGACTCCAGCATCTCTGAAGGTAGACTACAGTGAAATGGACATGCTAGTCCTTTTGCTCTCTCACCTTTTGGCACTTGTTTGTGTGGGTTGAGAGGTGTTGGATAGGATGTGGAATGGAAGAGTGTCAAGAATTAATGGGCATTGCCCAAGAAGATGAATCAGTTGACTGTTTAAGAACCACCATCTACATGGAAGTAAAAATAACTCTGGGACAGGAAACCTTATTATGCATATGGTAATTATTGTCTGGGGCATCAAATGACAAGAATGTGTGCTATGTCTATTTGGCTACTGACTTCCCCATTCCTGGCCCCCAGGGACCCCCAGGAGAAGTCTTCTTCTCTTCCCTTGCCAAAGTACCAAAGGTTTCTGCTTCAAGAATGGTGGGGGAGGGGGAGGGGTTCGTCCACCTTGGTGCTTTACTAATTATCTTCCTTCACCCACATACCCGCAGGCCAGTCACCCCTCTCTCGCCAATATGAGGAGATAAGCAGAGTCTGCATCTTTTGTTGGTATTTCCAGGAGCTGGGACATAAGGAAAGGGGCAATGATATTATCAACATCAGGCCAAATTTGTCTCTTCTCCATCTCCCTCAATTATTTTTAATTGCAGAAAGTATTTATTTAAAAATCTAGTAAATGTGATACAAATTATACATCCAACAACATCTATAAAAAGAGTTATCAAAAATCAATATTTCTGTTTGAAGTTTACAGAGATTAATAGAGCTCCTTTTCTTAAGAGTTCTATTTCTTTAAACTAGGCAGCAGTCATTATGGATAAGAAAACCATGACCACAATAGCAATATTAAAGTTTAAGTAATCTTCCACTGCTCTTGTTTATGTCTTTATCATCAGTTGAGCTTTCCATTTCTTCAAAGGCCTGTACCTGGCTGGTAACTTTCAATCATCAAATCAAAGTCCTTTGTTGGAATTGTTTCTTTGGTGTCATGCAAGATATGCAGTAATTTGATCAGTCCAGTCCTTTCCATAATTAGAACAAGAGCACATCTTCCTGAAGTATGTGCTCGTACCGTGGTCTGAAGTCACACAAAAGCAAATGCACAAAGCCCTCATGTTGTGTGGCCCTAAAATACCAGCAATTTTAAATCAATCAATCAATCTGTTTATTTATTTACTAACCTCCAGCAGTTTTTCCACCACCCGAGAGCTAGACATTTATAGCTCTGCTTTTTTTTTTTTTTAAATAAACTTATATATTTATTTTTCGCTGTGCTGAGTCTTCGTTGTTGGGTCTTTGCTGCTGCGCACGGGCTTTCTCTAGCTGCGGTGAGCTTCTCTTCGTTGTGGTGCGCAGGCTTCTCATTGCGGTGGCTTCCCTTGTTGCGGAGCTTGGGCTTTAGGTGCATGGGCTTCAGTAGTTGTGGCTCGTGGGCTCTAGAGCACAGTCTCAGGAGTTGTGGCGTACGGGCTTAGTTGCTCCGCGGCATGTGGGATCTTCCCAGACCAGGGATCAAAACCATGTCCCCTGCATTGGCAGGCGGATTCTTAACCACTGCGCCACCAGGGAAGTCCTCTGCAATATGTTTGACTTATCTGCTGATGATAATGAATGCAAGTCAGAGAGTTTCACTTTAAATACATTATTTCTCTGTTCACTGGGTGTGGTGTGGATACTCACTCACAGGAGACTTATTCTAAACCTTCTCGGGTTCGTCAAACACTTAAATGCCTTCAGGATTCCCTATTCATATTATTTACATACCTGTAGAGTTTTGGCGTATGATCACCTGGGTGTAATGTGGCATGCAAGCCTCGTGGGATTACTGAGATTGTAGGTACTGTGACCCTTATTTTAAAGAAGGGGTAACATGTGCGGTGGGTGCATTTATCTGAAGGTCTTTTGTGGGGCAGAGAAGATAATGCTATGCTCCGACTCTCAGGGCAGACTCATACTGCATCAAACGTCTTTCTCTTTCCGCTGTCTTCTGGTGGTCTCCCTGTCCTGGTCTCTTTCCTCTCCACGGTCCTCCACACAGACTTAGAATCAAGTTCCTTGACCCCCTTTATCGTGTTTCTCTGTATTTTCTAGTTTATAAGATTCAGACATCTCAGCTTACCCTCCCTGACAACTGTCCCTGTGTCACAGAAGCCTTGTTGTACATTAGTCCCTCTGGTCCATATCTTTGCATTTGCTGAATTAAGAGTCCTGTCACTGTTCTTGGCAACTTCTTTCTCCTCCTGGCCAACACAAGCCCATCCTGTTTTCTGAAGTAGTCATGAAAACTCCCCTTATCCAGGCAATGTTCTTGGGGGATTGATTTCACCTATTTTTAAACACCCTTCTCCACATATAATTATGTAAGTAGTTGAGAAGTGTTTATCTAATTTTGCAACGATATAAAGAGAAAAATTTTGAGACACATTCATAACCCTACCACTAATACAACTTTGTAAATCAACTATACTTCACTAAAATAAAATAAATAAATCTCACTGTAAAAGATAAATAAATAAAATCGAGGTCATCTTGGGCAAACAGCTTAGCCTTCATCTGAAAGGGGTGTGTCCACTGCTTGTTCAGAACATTCTAATTTATTTAAGGGAGGAAGAGAGGGGTGAAGGGAATGAAAGGAGGTCTGCCGCTCTGACCTGTGTGAAGGCACTTATGTGATAATGGGATGGAGGTGGAGCCCTGGCCCCCAATTCATTTTCATATGGCTTCCTGACAGCCAATCACCAATTGTTTAGCTTGACCACTCCCCTTCCTGAGAAAGGTTCCCCTTAAAGCTTACAACTAACATTTTCCTGACCAGTTTAGGAGGATCAGATTGGAGTTTTCCACTAAGAAATGGCTGCGTACCCACATATTCTGGTATATTCTCTTTCCTAAAGTACTAACTTGTCATTTTAGAGTAAGCTCTTTCCTCCCATTTACAAAATGAGGAATAATCACTGCCCTCTCTGTATTTCATGGACCCAGCAGATAACGTTTGCTGAGAAGAAAGGTGCTTTTAACAATTCTCATGTTACTTTGGTTTCAGCTGTTTACATATCCTAACAACTATATACAATTTTCCATGTTCTCAATTTTCTGTCTAGTGATAAAACTTTTGTTCTCCAACACCGCTTGACGGCAGTTGCCCAAAAGTCTCCTGTTTTGTCTTGTAAGCTTATCAAGCTTATCAAAGGTTAGTTGTGTTTGCAGTAATTCTCTATTTTAATATGGGCTTCTGATATTTGAGGTTCAAAAAATAGCTTCTGTGCTAATTCTCACGTCAAATGAGGAGGCTCATTTCCAATGCTTGTTTAATCTTTATCCCCAAAATAATATTTTCACCATAAAAAAGTCAAAAGGCATTCTCCACACCAGCTTGCCCGCACATGTCTGCTTTGCTTTGTTCCCTTTTTCTTCTGCTCTTGAAATCTTCTGGCATAACTGAAGCCTGGGAAGCAGCATCATTTGAGATGAAAAGTTTGCAGTCATCAGCACACCTTCTGAAGATGCATTTCTAGTATCAAAATTATGTAGAGATGGAATGGGGTCAATTCCCATCCGGTTTTTCCACCTTACGTTAGTCTATAGTTTAGACTAATTGACACCATTTCCCATTGCATTGTATCAAATTTTAGGAGAATTGTTTCCCTCGGGGTAGACTTTCTATCAAATCCCTGTATAGCTTACTCTGCAACAATAATGGGAGAAGACATTTTGCTAAAGCGTGAGCAACAGACCTCTTGTTTTTGAAAAGTAATTGTGAAGTCACCTCTTTTTTTAATCCCAATTTTCTGATTGAAAAGAATTGAAAACTTTGTTTTGCTTTTTTTTTTTTGAAAATATGACTACCATCAGGAGTTACCAAGTGTAATTTATTCTTTACATATGAAAGATAAAGTCACTAGAAGAACATGTGAGGGGGCAGAGAGATAGATTTCAAACATGCTGCCTAAATAAAAAACCAGTTTTCAACATGTATCAGGGGACCAACTGTATGAATGAGAGGCGGTACATCATGGTGGATAAGAGCATAGACTGGGTTTGAATCCTGGCTCTACTTACTGGCTGTGTGACAGCAGGTGAGGTATTTAATCCCTCCGTGCCTCAGTTTCCTCATCTGTAGAATGGGGAGAAGACCCCTACCACTACTAATACCTACCTCAGAAGGTTATTGTGATAATTAAATGAGTTAATATTTATAAAGTGCTTAGAATAGTAACTTAGCGCATAGTAAATGTGATGTTTCAGCTGCTGCTATCACCACAGATGTAGGATTTTATATTATAAAGACCGAAAGAACTTTTCTGTAAACATGGCCTAGGGCCTTCTTCCAGGGGAGATCCTTTAGGTCTAGAATTCCTATTTTACAGTTTTAAATTTGTACCAACATTTCTTCTGTTTCACTAAATGGAGAATCAGTTCTACCCTGAAATCTCAATTCTAATCATTATCTGAAAGCCTTAACTGACAAACAGCACACTATTTGGGAAAGTATTTTTCAAGAATCACTTGATGATTGAAGTTGACTGATAAAAAAATTAGAGAACAAACAGGAACATTTGATAGTGAAAATACAGTGTTTTCAGGATCATGGTGAGTCTGTGTTGTAGTTCTATATGTAACAGTTTGTAATTCTCTGTGTGTGTGATTATTTAAGCAAACCTTGCTTTCCTAATTAGACCTGAAACTCCATGAGGATAGGGACTATGTTTTGCTTACTATTAAATTCCAGCACCCATTGCTTGACACATAGTAGGCATTCAAAGGTAGTTGTCAAAAGTAGTTGAATGCATGGCTTGGTAATAAAAAATGATCCTTTGGAAGTCATTTTGTTATACAATAGCCTCTTAAGAAGTTGATATGTAGCTAATAGGGTTATTCATACCCTTACTATTTCTATTAAGAAAGTATAAGTGTGACAGAACAAGAGCAACAGAGAGATTCATTAACTTAGCAAAGAGGCAGGTTTGAGGATCAGCCTCTAGTCTTCTGAGTCCTAGTCTGGGTGCGTTTCTAGTAAGATGAAAATGATTTACAAAATCAAGAAATTCTGCCTTCTTTTTCTCTTTAATATTTTCCTTTCTTCTCCTCTGCAGTAGTTCCGTGGCTTGCGTCTCTAGATGCCGAAAGAGGAAAGGAGAGAATCTTCAGACACTTGGTTAGTACTGTCCTGCTGGAAGAAAGTGGACATCAAAGAACAGACTAGCTACATACTCATGATTCAGAGCCTTGCCTCTGAGCAGCCAGGTCCTGGTGACAGTTTCTGACATTCTGGTAAAGTTAGTGTGTGCTGCTGGCCCCCAGGCAGGTGTCCTGAACATCAAAAGGTTAGTATCAGCAATGGCAATTTTAAATGAATGTGACATCTTGCTGAAAAATTACCACATATGCAAATGGATGACTTTGTATTTAGCTCCTGAAAATACTGTACATAGAAAGACATTCTTAACCATCTGGAAACAATTTTGAGGAAATTAAAGTTTTGGAGCTCAACCCAATGATTTCCTCTTATCTTTGTTATTATTATTATTTCCCCGTTGCCTTGCCATCAAATCAGATCCTAAAGCTTGTTTCCTATAAAATAGCTCCCAACAAATCTGTAAGTCAGACTCTTTGCCCTCTGTCCTCTTTGACTTTCAGACATTCCTCTGGTTTTGCTCTAAGTTACGTGTACATATCACAGACCTAAATGTTCTTGCATTTTTGCTACTCTTAGCACATGTGGAGATGATTTAGTTCCTGAAAGAGGATGTTTGGGACACCTACTTTTTACAAAATCCAAATCCTGTGGAATCAGACAGAGGTTTTTCTGTCTCCTTAAATTGTAAACCAGAAGCAAAATCAAACTAAATTAAAAAAAATCAAATTATGCCATTAGAATAATGTTCTGTATCAAGGGCATGAGAATTTAAGGTTAGGTAATTTACAGTTATTACTATCATGCCACACACAACTCTATCCAGTTTGGTTACATCAGATGGAGTTGTAATTGTCTTTTGGACTTGTTGGCTCTCTTGTTTCATTTCAGCCTCCATGCTAGATTAAAATTCCATAAAACCGTGATTAACTAAAATGCTTGAGGAATGAGGACTTGTGTTTCACTTAATTTTCTGGTTAGCTGTTAGCTGAAGTTTAACGAGAAAAACTCTTGGCTTTAATCCTTGTTGAAAAACTTTCTAAAATTATTTCATTTCCTTGAATTAAAAGGATAGCACAGTGGAAAAGTCTGTCATTGGTACTTTGGAACATTGCAAGTTTCTAGGGATCATTTTCTGGCTGTTATAAAATGCTACAGATGGAGGGTTGAAAGGTTGAAATGAATATGGAAACTAGACCCCTGAGGTCGAACAGCCAGTTACCTCTATGTTTTAAAAGTAGACAATAAACTAGTAATTATTGAGCACCTATTACTTGCCAGGCCTTAGACTCTCCCCTTCAGGAGCCCAACATTCTGGTGGAGAGAGAGATGTGTCTACATATAATTACTATACAATGTAATAAGTGCTTAAGAAGGAATGAGGTTAAGTGTCATTGTAGCTCAGAGCAGGGAACAGCCAATGACCTGAGTAAGTCAAAGACCTCACCTGGTGGAGGATGATGGTCTGGGTCTTGACACATGCATGGGAGTTAAGTAGAGATGAGAAGGTAAGATGTCCTTGGCACAGGGAACAGACTGACCTGGTGTGTCTATCTGTCTGTGTGCCAGCTCAGGAGAGACTGTTGGCAGACATGTCTGGACAACAGGCTAGGGCAGACTCTAAAGGGTCATTTATACAGAGTTCAAGTGCTAGTTTGTATGCAATATTTAACAAAGGAGTTTAAAAATCTGATGTGTTTTCCAGAAAGATTGCTCCAGCAATGGTGGGAAGGAAGCATGGGAAAGAGGAAGAGACTATTTTGATTAACTAGTTAATATTTCAAAAAACCTGTTACTGTTTTGTTGACCTGAATCATAGTTTGTAATATTATTTTACCGTTAAGTGGGAAAACATTTCAGTTTTCTTCTCTCTTTTAGGTGCTGTATTATTATTATCTTCACTTTGAATATTGGGAAACTAAGGCACAATGGGCTTGTGACTTCCCCAAGGTTCTGAATGGAATCCATTGAGAAACTGACCGAAAGCCAGGTCTCGAAGTTTCTTCCAGCAATCACTAGACCACACTCCCCAATATTACAGCATATTTATGATATAATTAACTTTCAGAAAGCCATATGGCTTTTGTTACAAAGACTAAAGGAATGTGCTTTTCATAACGAATGGCATATGGCCTCCAATAGCTCTTTGCTTGCATATTTTAACAAAATGAACACATACAGAAATTAGATGCCTCAGGTCAGTTAGCAGACTGAGGTTGATTTCCTTCTGCTCTCTCTAATTAAACTGCATTTTTGACATATATCAAGGGGTTTTTTGGCAGCCTGTGAGTGTAAATATACATAACGTGGCTCAGATGATCCTTTTCTCCTATGGCCTTGCCCCTTTAAAGAGTTGCCACTGGTCTCAATCACAGTGGAGCGTGCAGCTCACAGAAACAGGCCATTTCTCATGAAGCCGCACCCTTGCAGAATGGTGAGAAAATCAGCTGACTTAAATGATAAAGTAGACAAAAGGAACAAATAAATGGGTACCACTGAGTTGAAAGTTGACATTTAGCTTTGGTCGCTTAAGTGATGTAGCGCTGATTGGGTACACGATAGTTGGTCACATGCTGAACTAATTTAGTAGCAGTTAAGCGTGAGGGCTCACACTTGATCTCTTAGAGTTACTCGGGAACCTTTCTATTTTGAGTAACATGCCTTAAAGTTCTGCTCTCTTAGTTCACACTGTGTCTCCTCCTTTTACTGATTTAGCAGGTTTTCTGATGCAGTCTGAGAATGAATTCCTTGCAACTTTCATATTATCATATTACAATATTCATCACTGATTATTTGTGTTCAAGGTCAATGACATTATCTCATTGGAATTCCCTGGACTCTGAATTCATAACATAGTCCAAAATGCTCTTGTCTGTGATGGGAAAATTGCAGCACAATTACTGTAAGTCAGTTGATTCAAAGGATCTGAGTTTCAAATTTAGCTACTCATTATATCGGCAAATCACTTGCATTTTTTAATGCTTGTGTTTATATTACACTAATAATAAAAGTTTTTTGTTAGTTAAGTGGAAGTATATCAACTTTAAAAGGAAAATTAAAATATGCATGTTTCTTCAGTAACTAAAGTAAAAAGTAAAAATACATTTTAGTTGATATTGAAATAGTTAAATCCTCCTATTCAAAGCGTAATTTTCTAAAACCAAAACCACATAATTTAGGATAATTATTAATGTAGAATAAACCAAATGTTTAAAATAATAAATTAAACTTTTAGTCTGTCTTTTTCTCATCTAAAAATGACATTCAAATCCTGTTCATACAAAAAAACAAAATGTTTGTTAACTTGGATTCTAATTCACCTTCTATTTACTATAATCTATATTCCTCTTTTTGGACAAGTCATAGCTTCTCCTTTCATAAAATAATATCTTCCATTATGTTATAATTACAAAGTGTGGACTCATAGGATCAATGAATCATAGGGCTGGATGAAATAAGCCTTCAGCAATCATCTCTGCCTCTAAGGCACCTCTAAACCATGAGTCAAAAAACAAGGTGAGTAAGAGACTCCTTTAGCCAGAAACATGGTTTTGGCTAGATAACAAAAAAAAAGTAAACCTGGGAATTCTTTTCTTCTTTAGCAAAAATACTTCTTCCTTCCTTTTTTTTTTTTTAAAGTGAAACTCACCCCAAACTGATACTGTTAGAATAATAACCCCTCCTAAAAACCTGTTGTGTATAAAAGTGTGAAGCGAGTTAGACTCACTTCATATTTGAGAACTGGATTCTAGGATCTATAAGACTCCAGATAAATAGTGTTTGAGAATGAAAGATTCTGCCCTCATCTACTGAAGCATCTTTTATTACCTGACTGCAAAATATAAAAACAGTATGTAAGACTAACACGGAGCAGAAGAGATGAGGATGAGTAGAGGACGATTTAAAACACCACAGGGCTTCCCTGGTGGCGCAGTGGTTGAGAGTCCGCCTGCCGATGCAGCGGCCATGGGTTCGTGACCCGGTCCAGGAGGATCCCACATGCCTCAGAGCGGCTGGGCCCGTGAGCCGTGGCCGCTGAGCCTGCACGTCCGGAGCCTGTGCTCCGCAGCGGGAGAGGCCGCGTCAGTGAGAGGCCCGCGTACCCGCAAAAAAACCAACAACAACAACAAAACAAAACACCACAAAGCTTGCTGTTATGATTGTTTTATTATTATTTTAGCTGTTATTATTGTTTTAGCCATTTTTCTTGGATAAACGCTATTCAGATTAAAAACAAAAAACAGTATGTAAGTACAAGATTTGTCAACGGATTAAATGCTACGTCATCTATAGAAAGCCAAAAAACTATTTGGAAGACAAAGGCATTAGGGTAACATTTATGTACTAACAAAAGTCAATTGGAAGTCAGAATAAAATGTTATTTTCTTAAATGTTATAATTCACTCAGGTTAAGGGCATTCTCAACTTGCTTGTAGGTCTTGTACAACTTGGAGATAGTTGTATTCGAGGATATGCTTCCAAACACTGAGACAATATGCCTCACTGTGTGTAGTCAGGGCAAAATTTCAAGGAGACTTAATCCCCTGGCTGTTTATACAATGGTCCTTTCAGGACTGAACAAATGTGGACGCAAAAAGAGAGACCTGGCTCCCTAAAATTACCTTGAGTATTTGGGTTAATTTGAATTTCATGTTCTAAGGAAGTTATGATATGCAAAGACACAAACAACTTGTTTCTCCAGAGTTTCAAATCCTGCGCCAAATTATTTTAACAAACAAATATGGTTACAGTGTAAATGGGGGACATGGCCGAGACCAAACACAACTGCCTTTAAAGGGAGGTGGATTCTCTAACTCAAAGATCTGTCTTGTTCTGCTGGGCACCATATTGGGTCTGACTATTCTAAGGTGGTCTTAGAACTAATTTTGAGGTTGGATGTGCAGAGAGCTGAACCGGAGTTGGAGAGACATATGAAAGGAGGGGTAGAGGAGGAGAAATGGAAGGTGAGAGAGGAGAGCAGCCAGGGAGAGGATGTGGTGCTGGGAAACCACGGATAAAGGCAGTGAGTGAAAATCCCGAGTGGCGAGGTGCCTGAAGGATTCTTAAGAACAAGAATTCTTAATATTGAATGAAATTGTTTCTGTTTCTGCAACTGTAAATGATTCCAAGTCCTCAAGTTTTAGTAAAGTCTTTCATAAGCATCCATGCGTTGAGGACTTCCTTTTGTTTTTGGATTGAAAATTATGGGAAAGACCTCATTCCATTTTTTTGAGGCTGGAGAATTTAATTCCTAATCGGTGACCCCTGGGTTTGCTCCCCCCATCCCAGATGGGGGCCTGGATAAGGCTTTGCTGATTGTCACAGTTGAGGTGCCAGGACCGCATTTGGCGGAATAGGGTCAGCATGAACAGGAAAAACCATAAATGAACACATTACGCTGAAGCAGGCATTTAGAGCCAGGGAAGCCCTTCCCTGTCCCCCAACCCCTCCACCCCGCCCGCAAATGTCTAGAACTTTTGAAGTGACCTTTGGTTTCCCACAACCCATGGGATGGATGTTTGAATCAGGGAGAGAGTAGATGCCAGCTGATACTTGGGTTATATCCATACAATCTGAAAATACAATAATTTATTAAGGGTGGAATTAGGGGTGGAAAATTTTAATCTCTAGGGCTTCACTTTTTGTCATAAGGTTCATTGTCAGCAGCCCATGATGCTGTTGGCATTTTCTTCTACAAACATACCAGGGATTTAGCATATTTTGATTTTTAAAGTCAAGTCCAAGCTAGTCAACTATGTGTCTGGTAAACTAAAAGATATTGTTTGAAATCGTGGCAACCGTTCTGAAATTATTTTGTGCATTTGCGTTTACTGGAAGTGTAATTATAGGTTGCCTCTCTCTGTAGCATTCCCCATGGCACACAGAGGAATTTGTTTGTATGTGGAAATCTTTATAGGAAGTAGCATTGTTGTGTGAGGCTTGTAAACTGGTACCTACATGTTTGAAGATGCCCACATTCTTATAGTTTATCATCACTTATGAATAATGGCCCTGGGCTATAGTGAAAAAAGTATCAATGATCCATTGCTTGAACTTCTCGTTTAAAAGGGCAAATTTCACATATGTCTAAAATGAAGATGACCTATCTACATACCTTCATTATGTTCTGCTCCATTATTAGTGGCAAGATATGCACATTTGTAAATGGATGAGAAAGAGAGAAAGACAAAGAAAATAAAAGATGTTTTAAGATACAGCTTGCCTAATTTCTTTAATTGGAAAGTCTCTCCTATTCTGTTTTTAACGGATATGTCTTACAGTGCCACGTCTTGATGTTCTGATAGGGTCTTCAGGGAAATTTTATTTTATGGAACAACTCCTAGGTGGCATATCTTGACATTTGAGAACCTTCCAGAAAACAATGAAGTGTACTAACAGAACAAGTGCCTTGACTAGTTTTCTGCATTTAGCCATAACTATGCTATTCTCACAGTTGTGGGAAAGCCTGAGGGCCAAGTTCTTGTCTGGCTTTGAATCTAGTCCAGTTCTGACATGCTGTGAAGCTTCAGGGCAAAGTTTAATTTTCCCAAGACACAGTGAGCCCACTGTGTAGTGATACAAAACTATATTTCTGCTTTAAAAAAGATGACACAGTCAAACGGATTTTATGGAAATCTGAAATGAAAGCCAAATATTAAGTGATTTTAATCCAAATAAAATATAATCCATAAAAACCTGAAGAATGTTATTATATTTGGAAACATTGTTATCTTCCATTGCTTTTCAAAGTGAATCTATGACCACTTAGACCACATAAAAGCACCTTGTTTGAGAGTCTGGAGACCACCTCACTATGTGGTTTCCAACATCCCAAGTATGTTCTCAAAAATCTCTTCTTGTCTGTGTCCTCCAGCCTTTATTCACAGAGGGCAGTGTGTCTGTGTGCATTCTATGAGCATTCTTGTTTCTACCAGCTTATTATTTATTTTTCCCAAACTCTTGCCATTCACAAAATAGCAAGTGTACCATGTACAAATTCATTTAATCATTGACGAAAATGGAAATGAGGGCACGGCAAAGAGAATTCTATAGCATGGTACTGGTGCCCACACTGCAGGGTGACATGGGTCTGTTAATCATCACTCTGTGGGTGCGGTTGTTTAACCAGTTTAAAAATTATTTATTTAACAAATATTTATTGAGTGCTCCCTCTGAGCCAGGCTTCATGCTGGGTGGTAGAAATTAGAAATGATACTGTCCCTGACCTCAAGCACCTCAACAGGAGAAAGACATGGAAATGAAGAGCTGTTGTGAAGTGTGATGAAGCCAGAAGGCTCTGTGAGGCAAGGGACTTAAAATCCTGCCTGGGATTTTCTGAAAAAATAAACTGAAGAGAGTAAGACATCTTTTGAATTGTTCAAAATGTATTCAATTTATTCCACTAATTTTAGAAACATTTCATCAAATTACCAAGAAAATTCTACCTGAATTTTGATTATAATTGCATTAAACCTTTAAATTTATAAATTGAATATTCTTATCTAGAGCCATGATATATCCTTCATTTAATTCCCACATATTTTTAAAAGGTGATTTTTAGATATTTTGGTTTTTGTTGCTCTTGAATTAGGACTTTTCCCATACCTTATACATGGTTTTTGAGGGTTTCCAAGAGAGCTATGTGTCTTGACTTATTGTTTCTAATAGTTTTTCAGGTGATTCTATTAGTGTTTTCTAAATCAAAAGTCTTTTGTGAATAGTACATTGATAATGATAATTTAATCCCTTCTTTTTTTTTTTGAAGAATATATTGTTTTATTTTATTTTGCCTTATGGAAAAACATCATTGCCGGAGGTTATATGAAAACTAAAAAATAACAGGTTATATAAAATCTTAAATATTTAGAGTCAACACAATAAATACATTTTTCTTATGAATTCTTACTAATCCCTTCTTTTTAAACCTCCTATTTGCTTGTGTATTTCATCAAATTCTAGATTTGTTTGAACATTGTAACATGACTTTAATCACATCCACTTGCATTTCAAACAAATGCAAATGCACCTACAGTGCACCTTCCCAGCTGACTTAAATTTCAGCAGGAAGTAGAAACCGGAAGTATTGCACCTACTCATATCCCACAGAAATGAAACTTTATCTCTTTTCCCAAGACATGCTCATTGCCTAATGATATCATGGATGCTGTTGCCAGCTTACTTTTAAAAAATATGTAAGAAACATAATTGGAAAATTTTTTAAATTATTGAAATTAAGAATGGAAATAAAAGTGAGAAAAATGGAGTGTAAAAATATGGAGGGACTTTTCCATGAGACTAGTTTATGACAGAGATGATTCAATTTATGAATGCTTCATCAGGGATACATATGGGTGTTAGCAGAGTTAAGTAACCTTGGTTAACAGGTATAGCATGTGGTCAGTTCCTATTGTATATTCTTTACCTCTATACCCCATTTCCTGAGACAGGAATTGCCATAGTGGCAGCAGAAAGCATCCTCATTTTAGTTTTTCAGACACGGAAGGAATATGTACACAGTTGCATTTTAGAAAGGTCACTCTGATGACATGGTGAAGGATGGATGGAGGTAGACATGACTGACGAAAAGACACTAGTTGTGGACTAAAGTAATATTGGAAAATATGAAAAAGTGAGGTAGATCTGTGAGTGTGAGGAGATAGAATCAGTTTTTCATGATGAATTAGATGCAGTGTTGAGTAGAGGAGAATCAAGGAGAGATCGCAGGGTTCTTGACTGGGTGACTGAGAGGACAGTTTTGCTTTATTGGGAATAGTCGAAGAAGAGCAGATACAGCAAAGAAGACGATGAGTTCAATTGTGGGCATTGAGTAGAGATGGTAGCTAATACGTGGATTTGGCATTCAAGACAGAAGGCAAATCTACCATGCTTTCCATCCAGTCTCAATTTCTTCTCTGGGGCCCAGGAAATGATAAAATACATTGGGTAAGGATTATGGCAAGAACATAAACAGAATACAATAAATGACTTGTGTACACGCTCATGTGAAACTCTTCCAAAGAAATTTTTGTTTTTTCTAACTGTGGTAAAATATTCATAACATAAAATTGACCATTTTAACTGTTTTTAAGCATACAGTTCAGTGGCATTAAATACATTCACACTGTTGTACAAACATTGCTGCCATCCATCTTCAAAACTTTTTTATTCCCAAACTGAAACTCTGTACCCATTAAAACCACCTCCATATTTCCTTTTCCCCCAGCCCCTGGCACCATTCGACTTTCTGTCACTCTGAATTTAACTACTCTAGGTACTTCATATAAGTGGAATCATACAGTATTTGTCCTTTTGTACCTGGTTTATTTCGCTAGGCATAATGTCTCCAAGTCTCATCCATGATGTAGCATTTTCAGAATTTCCTTCCTTCTTCAGGCTGAATGATATTCCGTTATATGTATACACCACATTTTTTTATCCATTTATCTGTTGATGGGCATTTGGATTGCTTCCACCTTCCACCATTATTCACCTGACTATTGTGAATAATGCTGCTGTAAACGTGGATGTACCAATATCTTTTTGAAGCTTTGTTTTCAGTTCTTTTGAGTATACACCCAGAAGTAGAATTGCTGGATCCTATGGCAATTCTATGTTTAATTTCTTGAGGCACTCCTATAGTGTGTTCCACAGCAAACGTACCATTTTACATTCCCACCAGCAATGCATAAGCGTTCCAATTTCTCCACATTTTCACCAACACTTGCTATTTTCTGTTTTAAATTTTTAAAAAATAATAGCCATCCAAAGGGGTATGAAGTACTAGCTCATTGTGATTTTGGTTTGCATTTCCCTAATAATTAGTCATGTTGAGCATCATTTCGTGTACTTTTTGGCCATTTGTATATCTGCTTTGGAGAAATATCTTTTCAAGTCCTTTGTCAATTTTTAAATCGGGTTGTTTGTTTTTTGTTGTTGTTGAGCTGTAAAGAAGATTTTCAAACCTCAAAGAGAGGGGTCAAATTCTGACCATTTAAAGAATTCTGATTTCCATTATTGGCAACAACTTTATTCCTTTAGAAAACAGCATACGAAGCATAAGTGGAACCCATTTCAGGTACATTGGCATGGATCTAATATTTCTAGCTATCTTTGCCTAGTCAGATGCTTGAGATCATTTTTCCGCACAATGAATCAATGCGTATTTCTGTTTTGTCCACATTCATAACTATTTCTGAACTCAGTTAAAAGTTCTAAGAACTACCCTCAGACTCTTGTCTTGCCTGCAAAAATACCAGATAAATATATACAAATGACAGTGCTTTTCCATTTCCAGGATATATTTGGCATTAAACTCAGGACAAAGGGAGACACAGACTTTAGCCTGTGGTTTGGGTCCCCCAACCCTCATGAAGGTGTTTGTTTCCACCTACTGCCTCCCAAAGGTGCCACTGCCCTCTGCATATATGAATCTGTTTATAATCTGAAGCTAGAGGTGAGAAAGTATGTTGATTTTCTATTTTGTGACATTTTTGTGGTGGCACAGATATTTTTATGAAATCCAGGCATGAAATTCCCCTTTTCTGGAAAGATAACACATGAGGAATTATTTTAGAAGAATAAACTATTTAACTAACTACCCTCATGTGCTCCAAATAAACCTGCATTCAATTGTTTGTAACTGGTTTAGCTGGCTGATTTGGGGGCAGTAAATTTTAATAGATTTCTACGATATTCAGCTATTTATACATCAACAAATGGAACTATATTATTTTAAAATGCCCCAGAGTATAAAGTAGTGTTTATAGAGGCACTCAGTAAAATGTTGCTTTGTAAAGTAAATGTCCTAAAATCGTTTTCATATGCTACCATTTATTTATTCCCAAACAGATTGTAAGCAACTCAACGGAGCTGTTTTTAATCCCCTTTTACTGCATAATATAATGTTCTTTGTACAGTGTTAGCTAAATAAATGTTGCTGACTGACTGATCTGGCACTCGATAGAACTTTTTTATTGGCTATTCAAAAGTTATTTTAAATTTTGGGTGGAAGGAAAAGAGGCTTAGAAATTTATAGTATTTCTGTTAGATAACTAGTTTTAATACATTCTGAGGATTTCAAATATAATGGGTGAGTATACCCATATGTTCTACATTTTAAGCATTCTCTTTGGCCATATCCTGTTGCTCTTTGGCCTTGTTCTACTCATCTTGATTTACCATTCCATTCCATTAATGAAATTGACATTCATCAGCCCTTGGCAAACAACGTTACCTTTAAAATTTGCTCTTCACATGCTATACTTTGAGGTTTTTTTAGGGGTGTCCTCAATTTTATCCCTGCTTTGTTCAGAGCTAGGAAAATATTTTTTAATTGAAATATAGTTGGCGTACAGTATTATGTGAATTTCAGGTGTACTACATAGTGATTTGACAATTGCATACATTATAAGATGATAACCATGAAAGTCTAGCAACCATCTGTCCCCATACAAATTTATTGAAATATTATTGACTGTATACCTTATGTTGTATATTACCTCCCATGGCTTATTTATTTTCTAACTGGAGGTTTGTACCTCTTAATTCCCTTCCCCCATTACGTCCAACCCCCTCCTTCCACTTTAGCAACCACCTGTTCGTTCACTGTTTCTGAGTCTGTTTTCATTTTGCTTTGTTTTCTTTGTTTGTTTTGTGTTTTAGATTCCTCATATAAGTGAGATCATATGGTACTTGTCTTCCTCTGTCTGACTTATTTCACTAAGCCTAATACCCTTTAGATTCATTTGTGTTTTCCGAAATGGCAAGATTTCATTCTTTTTAGAGCCAAGTAATATTCCATTCCACCAAATCTTCTTTATCTATTCATCTATCAATGGACATATAGGTTGTTTCCTATCTTGGCTATTGTAAATAATGCTGCAACAAACATTAATGTGTGTATATCTTTTCAAATTAGTGTTTTTGCTTCCTTCAAGTAAATACCCAGAAATGAAATTGCTGGATCATTTGTCACTTCTACTTTTAATTATTTGAGGAATCTCCATACTATCTTCCATAGTGGCTGCTCCAATTTACAATACCACCAGCAGTGCACAAGAGTTCTCTTTTCTTCACATCCTCCTCAACATTTGTTATTTGCTATCTTTTTGATAATAGCCATTCTGACAGGTGTAAGATTGTATCTCATTATGGTTTTAATTTGTATTTCCCTGATGATTAGTGGTGTTGAGTATCACAAAAGCTCTTTAGTTTGATGTAATCCCATTTTTTTGTTTGTTTGTTTCCCTTGCTTGAGGAGATATATTAAAAAATATTGCTAAGACCAATGTCAAAGAGCTTACAGCCTATGTTTTCTTCTAGAAGTTTTATATTTTTAGGTCTTACATTTAAGTCTTTAATCCATTTCAGTTTAGTTTTGCATATAGTGTGAAAGAGTAGTCCTGTTTGATTCTTTTGCATATACCTGTCCAGTTTTTCCAACAACATTTATTGAAGAGACTGTCTTTTCCCCATTGTACATTCTCACTTCCTCTGTCATAGGTTAATTGCTTGTATAAGTGTGGGTTCATTTCTGGACTCTCTATTCTGTTCCATTGATCTATGTGTCTATTTTTGTGCCAGTATCATACTGTTTTGATTACTGTAGCTTTGTAGTATAGTTTGAAATCATGGAGTATGATACCTTCAGCTTTGCTCTTTCTCAAGATTTCTCTGACTATTTGGAGTCTTTTGTGCTACCATAAAAAAATTTAGAATTATTTTCTATTGCTGTGAAAAATCCCATTGGTATTTTGATAGAAATTGCATTGAATCTATAGATTGCCTTGAGTAGTATGGTCATTTTAACAATATTAATTCTTCCAATCCATGAGCATGTATATCTTTCCATTTGTTTGTGTGTCATCTTCAATTTCTTTCATCAATGTCTTATAGTTTTCAGGGTACAAATCATTTACTCCTTTGGTTAGATTTATTCCTATTTTATTCCTTTTGATGCAGTTGTAAATGAGAGTTTTCTTAATTTCTCTTTCTGATAGCTCATTATTAATGTATAGAAAAGCAAGAGATTTCTGTATATTAATTTTTTTACCCTGCAACTTTACAGAATTCATTTATTGGTTCTAATACTCTTTTGGTAATATTTTTTGGAATTCCTATACATAGTATCATGTCATATCAAACACTGACAGTTTTACTTTTTCCTTCCTGACTTGGATTCCTTTTATTTATTTGTCTTGTCTGATTGCTATGGCTAGGACCTTCAATATTATATTGAACAAAGTTACAGGGAGTGGGCATCTTTATCTTGTTCCTGATCTTAGGGGAAAGTTTTCAGCTTTTCACCATTGAGTATGATGCTGGCCATGGGTTTTGCATACAGCCTTTATTATGTTGAGGTATGTTCCCTCTACACCCACTTTGGGAGACTTTTTATGACAAATGAGTGTTGAATTTAGTCAAAGGCTTTTTCTGCATCTATTGAGATATCATATGATTTTTCTTCTTCAATTAGTTAATGTGGTATGCAACATTGATTGATTTGTGAATACTGAACCATGCTTGCGTCCCTGGGAGATATCCCACTTGATCATGGTGTATGATCTTTTTAATGCAATGCTGAGTTTGGTTTGCTACTATTTTGTTGAGGCTTTTTGCATCTATATTCACCAGAGATATCGGCTTGTCATTTTCTTTTTTTGTGGTGTCTTTGTCTGGTTTTGGTATCATGGTGATGCTGGCTTCCTAGAGTGAGTTCAGAAGTGTTCCTTTCTATTCAATTTTTTGGAATAGTTTGAGTGGATAATGTTAACTCTTCTTTAAATGTTTTGTAGAATTCATCTGTGAAGACATCCTGGACTTTCATTTGTTCAGAGTTTTAATATTGCCAATCCAATTTCATTAACTGGTAATCAGTCTGTTAATATTTTCTATTTCTTCCTGATTCAGTCTTGGGAGACTGTAGCTTTCTAGGAATTTATTCATTTCTTGTAGGTTGTCCACTTTATTGTTGCATAATTATTATTCGTGGTAATCTCTTATGATCCTCTGTATCTCTGTAGTGTCGGTTGTAACTTCTCCTCTTTCATTTTTGATTTTATTAATTTGAGTCCTCTCTCTTTTTTTCTTGATGAAAGTTTTATCAATTTTGTCTGTCTTTTCAAAGAACCAGATCTTAGTTTCACTGATCTTTTCTGTTGTTCTTTTAGTCTCTATTTCTTTTACTTCTGCTCTAATCTTTATGATTTCTTTCTTTCTACTAAATTTAGGGTTTATTTGTTCTTTTTTTTACTGGTTTAGACATAAGGTTATGACAACCAAAATTATTTCCAGACATTGCCAAATATTCCCTGGGCAGGGAGGGCGGGGTGTGAAATCTTCCCTGGTTGAGAACTATCCTTGAGAGTCTAAAATAGTGTTTGTAGAGGCATCCACTAGGATGTTGCTTTGTACATGCTCTAAGGTGTTTTTCTTAGGTTTAAAGATTATTTTTCCAAACAGATCACACAAAACATATCTGACCTTACTTTTTAACCTTACTTTGGTGCATAATATGTATATAGTGTTCTGTGCATGGTGAGAGGTCAATAATTGCTGTTTACTTTTTCAGTTCTAATTTTCACCACCCCTAGCTTTTCTAGGCTGTTAGTTCACAAAGTAGAAGGGGTTGTTCATCACGCCTCACTCTTTCCAAATCTTGGGATTTGGCCATCACTGTCAACAGTGTTGTTTTTATATATGTGGGCAGTGCTTTGAGTCAATTAATCATACCAGACTTATTGCCAGGGACAAAGTCTGCAAAACTGTCAGTATATTAACGTCTGAGGAAGTGCTGAACAACAGCTGGGACCCCTGCAATAGCCCAAAGATACTATAATAGAAGCTCACTAATTTTGGAAGAAATGATTTTCATTTTGGTCACAGCTGTTGGCATTCCAAAGGGCTCGCATTCTATCTGTTGAAATGAGGAGGCTCTGTTTGAGATTTTGTTCTGTCAGAGGATTTGGTGATATTGTTTATAGAATTACTAGGCTGTCAGTGAATATGTTTTATGTACAGTGACTAACTATTTAAAACTGGTTTATAAAGATAGGGATGGGATTCTAAAAGCTGGCCAGGAGTGGGTTCTCAGAGAAAAATGCATCATTTATGAGAGAATTTTCCTAAACTGAAGGAGGGGAGATTGCTTTTCTGGAGAACATTCAACATCACTGGCCCCTCATATATAAAAATCTACTGAGGGCTGCAGCAAGACTTGTTGGCCCCATAGTTATATCTCCGACCCTTTCCTTCATGCCTCGAATTTCAAGCATTTGAGTAACTTGGTAACAATTTATATAGTTATAGTGGTGGCATTTCTTTTGAAACCATGGCTATGATACGGTTAAGATAAGTTGTATCTTATCTTAATGGCTAAGATACGGCTAAGATACAGTTGTATCTTAAGAAAACCCCTCCATCCACTGCCACAAACTTTGTAGATCTCACTATTTGCAGGGGCCCTAGCAGTTCTGTCTCATATTGGACAGTGGATCAATTTCTATCCTACATTCTGGCTGAACTCCAGATATGCTTAGAAACCACTCTGAATGGGGACTGTGGTCACTGACTATTTGTTTATCATCATCAAGTCTGTGGGTAACTGTACTTGAACTTAGTTAGATTTAGCTCATATTTTAATAAAAAAGAATTTTCTACTCTCTGAAAGGGGAGCATTGCTTGGATTACTAGATATTTCTTCTAAAATGTATGCTAGTTTCCTTTTTGTTAATTTGAAATCTGGATTTGTTAGGCCAATATTCACTACAGGGCTTTAAGTATGGCTGTTTAATTGTTGACCCCTGTCATATACTTTGTTACCATGTAGGGAAAATTGTTTAGGAGAAATTCTACTCAGAATGCAATCTTTTTGGTTTAGAACCTAGAAATTGGAGAGTTCCAAATCAGGTCACACCTAAAAGTTGTTCTTTCGGTTATGATCTTAAATGATTAGTGTACCTATTTCTGCCAATAGTATGAGTGCAGTAAGCGAAGGAACCATGTCTTCAAAGAATAGAGCATGCTCAAAAATGTTTCAAGTAAATATTTTGATGTATCAGAAGGCAATAAGTTTTCCATGGTATTGGAAAGGGAGAGAAACTAGATACATCATGGATTCAAAATATTCTACTTCCTAGACTTGTTGATAATAAAACATATTGCCATCACTCAGACCTGACTTTTAACAAAAATAGAAAGCAAAATAGCAAGCCTTACCCACTTGCCTCAAGTCTAATTAGGGTACTTGAATTTACCTCCTGAGTTTGTGTCTTTTTTAAAAAAATAAATCTCAGAAATGAAGTTCTGACTTGAGCCCCTCCCACCCCCAAAAAAGAAAGAAAGAAAGAAAGAAAAGAAAAAAGCCCAAAACAACAACAACCCACTCATACCCTGTCCTCTCCCCAAGAAACAATAGTCATCATTGCTCTCTGAGCGGCTTGAATAAAGTAGTTTAGAAACCATCACTGGAAAACAGTGAGACCGGGAAATTTAATCAAGTTTAGTGTCAGGCATTCTACAAATTGGCTACGGTCTAAACTTGGACATAAATCCACTTGCATTTGGAAGTCACTTATACTTGGCTACATAAAATACAATTTTGTGTAATTTGAATGTTTTGGCCGATATTAATCTGTAACTGCCAATATCAATTTAAATAATAGGGTTACACCAAATTTCAGGGGCCACAAAGTACTGTTTTACTCTAAATTTTAGTAAATCATAGAGTATCCTTTTTTGAGCAAGCAAATACGATAAACAGTAATAGAAAAAACCGCCTTATTTTGACCACTCTATTTTGATTCTATCATTTTTCTCAGTCCTCAAATTCCACAAAATTGTTTATAAAAACTGTGTTTGCTCAAAGAGAGATTTATTTATCAAATGTGCCTACTGAGTGCAAAGTACATCCAGGTTTTTTCAACTCTGATTGCCTGAGCCACAGCCTCTTGCTTTGCCTTAAACTCTGTTTTGTACTGTTTTGCTTTATCCTGCAGTGAGTCACTTCATAGGTGTAAGTTTTATTTTCATTCCACCTCCATGACTAACCAAGATTATAATACACCAGAAGATCAGTGCCCAGTAGCTTTTATATAGTCTGTATTCCCTATGGCACTGAAAAGATCATTCTAAGCCCATAACAGGCCCAATGATCTTGAATTGCCAATGTTAATTTCATAAAGACAGGGATTTTCATTGGATTTGTTCCCTGTTAAATCTCTGATGCTTATATAACAGTACCTGACATATTATAAGTGCTCAGCAAATATTTTTTTTGAATGCGTAAATGAATTAACCCACAGTGGTCATTTATACTAGTTAAACCTTTCTTTAAAATGCAGAGAATCGTTCATTCTGGCACTATTGGCAAGGATTATTGGATTTTTGAGCATTATTCACTTCTTTTTATCACACTGATTTAGTGGGCTTTTTAGATCAATACTATGTAAATTACTTGAGAAACCCCATGTTTATTTTTGCATTAGGCTGGACCTGGCCTTAGAATCCTCACTCCGTAGAGCATTGCAGTCAAAGAAAGAAAAAGGAAACATCCCACCACCAGAGGCAGTCAGACAGTAAGCACTCAGTCAGGAGAGGCACCAGAAAGGAAGACAGGCACCAACTCTAAGTAAAAGGAATCTCATATTTCTTGACGTGAGAATGAGAGATAATTCCCTCCCTAAGCTCTAGTGGGAGAAAGAAAGCTGGTTTAGATATTTTCTTTCTTATCTATCAATTGTCTATCTATCATCGAATCTATCTATCTACCTACCTATCTCATCTTTTTATCAAAAAAGGGCCAAAGATTGAACTGGTTCATTGGTTGCAATGATTGCTCTTTATACACACTTGGTATGTGTACAACTTTGTTCATGCCACTCATATAATCATAGCTAAATTTATTGAATTCTTTGTACCATTTTGACCTACATGGAAAAATATCTCTTTAACTCTTCAAACAATTCATGAAGTAGGTATTATTTTTTATCACCTCTATTTCACAGGTGAGGAAACTGAGGCTCTGAGCAGTCAATATATGTGCCCCAAGGTCCAGAGACCAATACATGACCAAAGTGGGATTTAAAGCTGGGAGGTATGACACCACTGTGTGAACTTTTAATGCTAGGATAAAATGCCTCAACAGTGCTTCTATTGTTGTTTGTGTTTCTCTTACTTGATTGTGAGAGTCTTGAGGGCACGACTGGGTTTTGTCCATCTTTATATTCCTCACAATACCTTTCAACAGATCAGCACCTTGAACATAGTGATACCCAGTAAATGTATCAGATGGAAGACAAGGCTGTTACCCTTGAAATTTGGAAACCTACTTGCAGTTAAGAAATGACCTTGTCACTCTGAATTTCACTGGTTTAGAGCGTTTATGCATATATTTTTAATTTTTTAATTAAAAAAAACAAAAATAGGGCTTCCCTGGTGGTGCAGTGGTTGAGAGTCCGCCTGCTGATGCAGGGGACACGGGTTCGTGCCCCGGTCCAGGAGAATCCCACATGCCACAGAGCGGCTGGGCCCGTGAGCCATGGTGGCTGAGCCTGTGCGTCCGGAGCCTGTGCTCCACAACAGGAGAGGCCACAACAGTGAGAGGCCTGCGTACCGCAAAACAAATAAATAAATAAAAATAAAAAGAAGAAAAGAACCAGCACGCTCAAAAATTCAGTGATTCAGTTTTAATCTATCATCTTAATCAATTTTCCACTTGCTTCTGGTTTTCTTTTCTTCATAGCATGGACTGTGAAACCCGCTTGTGAGTAGTGGTTTTCCAGGAACATTTAGAAAAGCATGTGGGATTTGTTTGTTTTTGACTTGGAGAATTGCATGTTCTCCTGGAAGATAAGCTTTGACTTGGGGGTATTCACAGGGAAAGTATAGCGTGGCTGTTGTTCCAGAGGTGGTGAAAATATCCTAGAAAAACTTCGGATGAGCTGGACTTGGGAACATTTTCCCCTTCACGCTGGAATCAGATGGGTAGGCATTGGCCAAGAAGGTTTGTGCTCAGTGGCCTTCTCCAATCTGGGCCTCTGCCAGTGAGGTCCTGAGGCAGTTTTAAGTTCTTATATTGATTTCAGATTTCCCATATCATGTACCCTAGTCAGCATTAATATGGCTCTAGCACAGAATCAGTAGCAGCAGCTGCACAAGGTGGTAACGAAGGAACCACTGAAGTGATTGCTTGGAGTTCCAAACACTGGCTAAGCCGTGTTCACTGGTAGGACCATGCGGTGAAAGGCACTGCATATTCAAGCACGCTCTCCTATTCTGCCTCTGCTCTTACATCTCTGGGTTACTGAGTGAAGACAAGTCTTCTGTAAAGATTCACTCTCTTTCACCCTCTTTCTGAACATGCTGGTTTACAGATTTTCATTTATAATGGGAAATAGGGTACTCTATTTTGGCCTGCTAAGTTAGATCCCCCCAAATCTATGACTGAAAGCTATTTCTTGGCATTGAAGGCCCTTGATCAGCTTTTAGTAGCATGGGGTTCATGCAGTATATGCTTTCTCAGGAGCATACAAGGAAGACGGATGTTTGGTAGAATAGGATTTGGCGTTTTTGGATTCCTGGTTATCATGCTATCTAAAATGCTGAAATCCTATCTAACCTCTACCAATATTGTCAAATTTTATAACATTATCCTGGACATTTCAGGGTTAATAAAATGCAGATAAGATAGTTTCTATCTTAACACATGTTGGTAAGCAATGGTGGGAGCTATGTAATCACGTGATGGTAGTTTGGCAAGTACAGATTATAAATAAATAGGTTTTTGGTGGATGGGTTTATAGAAACAGAATTCATTTGTTGTATAGACCAAGGGCATTTTTCCTCCATTCCTGAAGGTCTGGTTAAGGGAAATAGGTAGAAAGGTTCCCAGTATAAGATGCATTTTAGATTGGAATTCTGCATGGATCACAGAATGTGGTGAGGTGAAAAGAGAACAGGTTTGAGAGCCAAGAAACCTGGGTTTCTCTCATCAACTCATCTTGTGAATTGGAACAAGGGACCATATTTGGGGGCTTCAAGATCCCCATACTATACCCGAACTGCCCCTGTTTGAAGGGGAGCATGTCTTAGATTGAAATATACCTGCTGGGGAAAAGATTGGATTTCAGAAATGGAAAATTTTTTTATTGTTCCTGACATTCCTTCATCCCTCCTTCTTCCTCCCTCTTGGTGAAACTTGGATGCACACATAGTAAGGAAACTGTCATTTAAGAAATGAATGTCCTTAGCTTTATGGAAATCTTTTCTCTTTTTCTTCCCCTGGTCAGCTGAAAGTCAGGGCCATTAGCTTGTTTATCCTACTGCCCGCTGCCGTTCCTTAGCCTCTCCCTGTATTAAGGTCTCAGTGATAAGCTAGCTATCTTTTAATATTTAAAAAATATCCCAGAAATGTTAGATGTAACACCATGCATGGGTGACAATGATAGGTCCAAGGACTTGTTCCCAGGGCCCAGGAGTCATGATGGAGGGAATGCATTCCTGGAATGAGGCCCAATACAACACGGACAGAAAAATGTTAAGTGTATGTTCGGTTTGAGGCATAGAAGTCTCTCCAGAAATAAGTACATGTGACTGGCTTTAACTAGGTGTGTGCTTCTGAGGTTGTGGGAGCACCTAGGTGGAAATGCTGGACACTTTTAGAGCCTGAGCCCCTATATCCTGACTCTTTCCTCTCTCATTCTGTGAGTAAAAATAGCCTTGAGACCTGGCAGTGATCTTAGTCAGTCCTTGCTTGTCCTTTCTCTCCTTTTATGAGCTATTGTTTATTCTGTAGGATTTTTAAAAAGACTCTTGTAAACAGGGTACCTAATGACATTTTATTTTAGAACTACCACACAGACAAACTTTACAGGAATTTGTCCACATTTAGATCTGGCCCAGCACATCCCCGCCTCTCCCAGTACAGCAGAGATGACCCAATCCATCTTCTGTTATGTTAGTGCGAGAAGAAAACTCCTGGCTTGTTTTCTGACAGCATGGCATGCAAGTACACTTAACGTCTTCAGTTTTGGTAAAGTTGGATCTTCTGATTTATTTCTTACTTAGAAACAAGCTAACAAATCAAAACACACAGGTTTTTTTTTTTTTCATGAGAAGAGGGTGTTGAGATGAGAGGATTATTTTTTCTTTTCCCAGATCCCTACAGAATAGAGTGTTCCACCTCAATGAGATTTTAAATTCTGTGGAGGAATCGATCATGTTTTCCAGTTTGTTGGTCATGTGGTCATGTGACGACTCCAAGGATGATGTTCCACTTTGTGATACAACTTCAGTGGACAGTCACAAGCACATCCGGCTCCAGACTTAGGCACACAAGTCTTTTGGAGGTTTGGGGGAGCAGCAAAACCACAGTCGAAAGCACATAACAGTGAGAAAGACCTGGAGAGTCTCTGGACAGCTAAATATTTATAATGTGCCTTTCTGGATATGGTGTCAGGCTTGTTGCAAAGTAAATACCTCAAGGCCAGGCTTGCACCAACCTGAACGAGTGGAACATTTTCCTGGTGATTCAGTTCAGTTCAACAAGGATTTATTGAGCTTCAGAACACTGTTTGCTATGGAAAATACAAAAGAAGTCCAGCAATTGAGGGCATGATTGCAGCCCTTAAGCAAATTTTGATCTGCTTGGGAAGACAAAATTTAACAATGAAAAGTGCAACACAATATTTAATTAACTTTGAAGGCCAGATACCTTTCAACTTCTTAACATTTTTCACATCATGATACACATAGAAAAAATATTTAATAGTATATGAATAGGTTTGGAAGTAACTGAGGGTTACATATATGGGATTTGGTAAAAAAAAAAAAAAAGCTTAAACACTTTTATAATGTACAGTGTGATAAGAAAAATGTAATGTGAAGTATTAGAGGATATATTAAGTATTGAATGTATGAAAAACTTCCAAGAAATATTTTCAAATATTTTAAGGAGAAACTTGAAATTGCTTTTATTTTTATTTATTTTTTAAATTTATTTATTTATTTCTTTGGCTGCATTGGGTCTTTGTTGCTGCGCGCAGGCTTTCTCTAGTTGTGGCGAGCAGGCTTCGTTGCGGTGTGTGGGCTTCTCATTGCAGTGGCTTCTCTTGTTGCAGAGCATGGGCTCTAGGCGCACGGGCTTCAGTAGTTGTGGCATGTGGGCTTCAGTAGTTGTGGCTCGTGGGCTCTAGAGTGCAGGCTCAATACTTGTGGCACACGAGATTAGTTGCTCCGTGACATGTGGGATCTTCCCAGACCAGGGCTCAAACCCGTGGCCCCTGCATTGGCAGGCGGACTCTTAACCACTGCGCCACCAGGGAAGTCCTGAAATTGCTTTTATAAACATAATTTTTTTTTCTTTACAAGTAAGTTTGAAATGCCTACATGCAATTCCTGATCAAGATATTCTACTTTTTTAAAATAACTTTATTGGAGTATAATTGCTTTACAATGGTGTGTTAGTTTCTGCTTTATAACAAAGTGAATCAGTTATACATATACATATATACCCATATCTCTTCCCTCTTGCGTCTCTGTCCCTCCCACCCTCCCTATCCCACCCCTCTAGGTGGTCACAAAGCACCGAGCTTATCTTGCTGTGCTATGCGGCTGCTTCCCACTAGCTATCTATTTTACGTTTGGTAGTGTATATATGTCCATGCCACTCTCTCACTTTGTCCCAGCTTACCCTTCCTGCTCCCCATGCCCTCAAGTCCATTCTCTAGTAGGTCTGCGTCTTTATTCCCTTCTTGCCCCTAGGTTCTTCATGGCCATTTTTAACTTTTTTTTAGATTCCATATATGTGTGTTAGCATACGGTATATGTTTTTCCCTTTCTGACTTACTTCACTCTGTATGACAGTCTCTAGGTCCATCTACCTCACTACAAATAACTCAATTTCGTTTCTTCTTATGACTGAGTAATATTCCATTGTACATATGTGCCACATCTTCTTTATGCATTCATCTGTCGATGGACACTTAGGTTGCTTCCATGTCCTGGCTATTGTAAATAGAGCTGCAATGAACATTGCGGTACATGACTCTTCGAATTATGGTTTTCTCAGGGTATATGCCCAGTAGTGGGACAGCTGGGTCGTATGGTAGTTCTATTTTTAGTTTTTTAATGAACCTCCATACTGTTCTCCATAGTGGCTGTATCAATTTACATTCCCACCAACAGTGCAAGAGGGTTCCCTTTTCTCCACAACCTCTCCAGCATTTATTGTTTGTAGATATTTTGATGATGGCCATTCTGAACGGTGTGAGATGATGATATCTCATTGTAGTTTTGATTTGTGTTTCTCTACTGATTAATGATGTTGAGCATTCTTTTTTTTTTCCTTTCACTCTTATTTATTATGATTATTTTTTTAACATCTTTATTGGGATATAATTGCTTTACCATGGTGTGTTAGTTTCTGCTTTATAACAAAGTGAATCAGTTATACATATGTTCCCATATCTCTTCCCACTTGTGTCTCTGTCCCTCCCACCCTCCCTATCCCACCCCTCTAGGTGGTCAAAAGCACCGAGCTGATCTCCCTGTGCTATGCGGTTGCTTCCCACTAGCTATCTATTTTACGGTTGGTAGTGTACATATGTCCATGCCATTCTCTCGCTTTGTCACAGCTTACCCTTCCCCCTCCCCATATCCTTTTGTCCATTCTCTAGTAGGTCTGTGTCTTTATTCCTGTCTTACCCCTAGGTTTTTCATGACATTTTTTTCCTTAAATTCCATATATATGTGTTAGCATACAGTATTTGTCTTTCTCTTTCTAACTTACTTCACTCTGTATGACAGACTCTAGGTCCATCCACCTCATTACAAATAGCTCAATTTCGTTTCTTTTTATGGCTGAGTAATATTCCATTGTATATATGTGCCACATCTTCTTTATCCATTCATGTGATGATGGTCACTTAGGTTGTTTCCATCTCCGGGCTATTGTAAATAGAGCTGCAATGAACATTTTGGTACATGACTCTTTATGAATTATGGTTTTCTCAGGGTATATACCCAGTAGTGGGATTGCTGGGTCATATGGTAGCTCTTTCTGTAGTTTTTTAAGGAACCTCCATACTGTTCTCCATAGTGGCTGGACCAATTCACCTTCCCACCAGCAGTGCAAGGGTGTTCCCTTTTCTCCACACCCTATCCAGCATTTATTGTTTCTAGATTTTTTGATGATGGCCATTCTGACTGGTGTGAGATGATATCTCATTGTAGTTTTGATTTGCATTTCTCTGATGATTAATGATGTTGAGCATTCTTTCATGTGTTTGTTGGCAGTCTGTATATCTTCTTTGGAGAAATGTCTTTTTAAGTCTTCTGCCCATTTTTGGATTGGGTTGTTTGATTTTTGGTTATTGAGCTGCTTATAAATTTTTGAGATTAATCCTTTGTCAGTTGCTTCATTTGCAAATATTTTCTCCTATTCTGAGGGTTGTCTTTTGGACTTGTATATGGTTTCCTTTGCTGTGCAAAACTTTGAAGTTTCATTAGGTCTCATTTGTTTATTTTTCTTTTTATTTCCATTTTTCTAGGAGGTGGGTCAAAAAGGATCTTGCTGTGATTTATGTCATAGAGTGTTCTGCCCATGTTTTCCTCCAAGAGTTTGATAGTTTCTGGCCTTACATTTAGGTCTTTAATCCATTTTGAGCTTATTTTTGTGTATGGTGTTAGGAAGTGATCTAATCTCTTACATGTAGCTGTCCAGTTTTCCCAGCACCACTTATTGAAGAGGCTGTCCTTTCTCCACTTTACCTTCCTACCACCTTTATCAAAGATAAGGTGACCATATGTGCGTGGGTTTATCTATGGACTTTCTATCCTGTTCCATCTTTCTGTTTTTGTGCCAGTACCATACAGTCTTGATTACTGTAGCTTTGTAGTAGTCTGAAGTCAGGGAGACTGATACACCCAGCTCTGTTTTTCGTTCTCAAGGTTGCTTTGGCTATTCGGGGTCTTTTGTGTTTCCATACAAATTATGAAATTTTTTGTTCTAGTTCTGTGAAAAATGTCAGTAGTAGTTTGATAGGGATTGCATTGAATCTGTAGATTGCTTTGGGTAGTAGAGTCATTTCCACAATGTTAATACTTCCAATCCAAGAACATGGTATATCTCTCCATCTATTTTTATCATCTTTAATTTCTTTCATCAGTGTCTTGTAATTTTCTGCATACAGGTCTTTTGTCTCCTTAGGTAGGTTTATTCCTAGGTATTTTATTCTTTTTGCTGCAATGGTAAATGGGAGTGTTTTCTTGATTTTACTTTCAGATTTTTCATCATGAGTGTATAGGAATGCCAGAGATTTCTGTGCATTAATGTTGTATCCTGCTACTTTACCAAATTCATTGATTAGCTCTAGTAGTTTTCTGGTAGCATCTTTAGGATTCTCTACGTATAGTATCATGTCATCTTGAAACAATGACAGCTTTATTTCTTCTTTTCTGATTTGGATTCCTTTTATTTACTTTTCTTCTCTGATTGCTGTGGCTAAAACTTCCAAAACTATGTTGAATAAGAGTGCTGAGAGTGGGCAACCTTGTCTTGTTCCTGATCTTAGTGGAAATGCTTTCAGTTTTTCACCATTGAGGACGATGTTGGCTGTGGGTTTGTCATATATGGCCTTTATTATGTTGAGGAAAGTTCCCTCTATGCCTACTTTCTGCAGGGTTTTTTTTTTTTATCATAAATGGGTTTTGAATTTTGTCAAAAGCTTTCTCTGCATCTACTGAGATGATCATATGGTTTTTCTCTTTCAATTTGTTAATATGGTGTATCATGTTGATTGATTTGCATATTTTGAAGAATCCTTGCATTCCTGGAATAAACCCCACTTGATCATGGTGTATGATCCTTTTAATGTGCTGTTGGATTCTGTTTGCTAGTATTTTGTTGAGGATTTTTGCATCTATATTCATCAGTGATATTGGCCTGTAGTTTTGTTTCTATGTGACATCCTTGTCTACTTTTGGTATCAGGTGATTGTGACCTTGTAGAATGAGTTTAGGAGTGTTCCTCCCTCTGATATAGTTTGGAAGAGTTTGAGAAGGATAGGTGTTAACTCGTCTCTAAATGTTTGATAGAATTCACCTGTGAAGCCATCTGGTCTTGGGCTTTAGTTTACTGGAAGATTTTTAATCATAGTTTCAATTTCAGTTCTTGTGATTGGTGTATTCATATTTTCTATTTCTTCCTGATTCAGTCTTGGCAGGTTGTGCATTTCTAAGAATATGTCCATTTCTTCTAGGTTGTTCATTTTATTGGCATAGAGTTGCTTGTAGTAATCTCTCATGATCTTTTGTATTTCTGCAGTGTCAGTTGTTACTTTTCCTTTTTCATCTCTAATTCTATTGATTTGAGTCTTCTCCCTTTTTTTCTGGATGAGTCTGGCTCATGGTTTGTCAATTTTCTTTAACTTCTCAGAGAACCAGCTTTAATTTTATTGATCTTTGCTATCGTTTCCTTCATTCCTTTTTCATTTCTTTTTGATCTGATTTTTATGATTTCTTTCCTTCTGCTAACTTTGGTGTTTTTTGTTCTTCTTTCTCTAATTGCTTTAGGTGCAAGGTTAGGTTGTTTATTCAAGATGTTTCCTGTTTCTTAAGGTAGGAATTTATTGCTATAAACTTCCCTCTTAGAGGTGCTTTTGCTGCATCCCATAGGTTTTGGGTTGTCATGTCTCCATTGTCATTTGTTTCTAGGTATTTCTTATTTCCTTTTTGATTTCTTCAGTGATCACTTCGTTATTAAGTAGTGTATTGTTTAGCCTCCATGTGTTTGTATTTTTTACAGATTTTTTCCTGTAATTGATATCTAGTCTCATAGCATTGTGGTCAGGAAAGATACTTGATACGATTTCAATTTTCTTAAATTTACCAAGGCTTGATTTGTGACCCAAGATATGATCTATCCTGGAGAATGTTCCATGATCACTTGAGAAAAATGTGTATTCTGTTGTTTTGGGATGGAATGTCCTATAAAAATCAATTAAGTCCATCTTGTTTAATGTATCATCTAAAGCTTGTGTTTTCTTATTTATTTTCATTTTGGCTGATCTGTCCACTGGTGAAACTGGCGTATTAAACTCCCCTACTATGTTTGTGTTACTGTTGATTTCCCCCCCTTTTTTTTTTGCCGTATGCAGGCCTCTCACTGCTGTGGCCTCTCCTGTTACGGAGCACAGGCTCTGGATGCGTAGGCTCAGCAGCCATGGCTCACGGGCCCAGCCTCTCTGCGGCATGTGGGATCTTCCCGGACCGGGGCATAAACCCACGTCCCCTGCATCGGCAGGTGGACTCTCAACAACTGCGCCACCAGGGAAGCCCTGATTTCCCCTTTTATGGCTCTTAGTATTTGCCTTATGTATTGAGGTTCTCCTATGTTGGGTGCATAAATATTTACAATTGTTATATCTTCTTCTTGGATTGATCCCTTGATCATTATGTAGTGTCCTTCTTTTTCTCTTCTAATAGTCTTTATTTTAAAGTCTATTTTGTCTGATATGAGAATTGCTACTCCAGCTTCTTTTGATTTCCATTTGCATGGAATATCTTTTTCCATCCCCTCACTTTCAGTCTGTATGTGTCCCCAGGTCTGAAGTGGGTCTCTTGTAGACACCATATATACGAGTCTTGTTTTTGTATTCATTCAGCCAGTCTATGTCTTTTGGTTGGGGCATTTAATCCATTGACATTTAAGGTAATTATCGATATGTGTGTTCCTTTTACCATTTTCTTAATTGTTTTGGGTTTGTTATTGTAGGTTTTTTCTTTCTCATGTGTTTCCTGCCTAGAAAAGTTCCTTTAGCATTTGTTGTAAAGCTGGTTTGGTGGTGCTGAATTCTCTTAGCTTTTGCTTGTCTGTAAAGCTTTTAATTTCTCCATCAAATCTGAATGAGATCCTTGCTGGGTAGAATAATCTTGGATATAGGTTTTTCCCTTTCATCACTTTAGATATGTCCTGCCACTCCCTTCTGGCTTGCAGAATTTCTGCTGAAAGATCAGCTGTTAACCTTATGGGGATTCCATTTTACATTATTTGTTGTTTTTCCCTTGCTGCTTTTAATATTTTTTCTTGTATTTAATTTTTGATAGTTTGATTAATATGTGTCTTGGCATGTTTCTTCTTGGATTTATCTTGTATGGAACTGTCTGTGCTTCCTGGACTTGATTAACTATTTCCTTTCCCATGTTAGGTAAGTTTTCAACTTTAATCTCTTCAAGTATTTCCTCAGTCCCTTTCTTTTTCTCTTCTTCTTCTGGGGCCCCTATAATTCGAATGTTGGTGCATTTAATGTTGTCCCAGAGGTCTCTGAGACTGTCCTCAGTTCTTTTCATTCTTTTTTCTTTATTCTGCTCTGTAGTAGTTATTTCCACTATTTTATCTTCCAGGTCACTTATCCATTCTTCTGCCTCAGTTATTCTGCTATTGATCCCTTCTAGAGAATTTTTAGTTTCATTTATTATGTTGTTCATCATTGTTTGTTTGCTCTTTAATTCTTCTAGGTCCTTGTTAAACGTTTCTTGTATTTTCTTCATTCTATTTCCAAGATTTTGGATCATCTTTAGTATCATTATTCTGAATTCTTTTTCAGGTAGACTGCCTATTTCCTCATTTGTTAGGTCTGGTGGGTTTCTACCTTGATCCTTCATCTCCTTTTTTTTCTCTGTCTTCTCATTTTGCTTAACTTACTGTTTTTGTGGTCTCCTTTTCGTAGGCTGCAGGTTCAAACTTCTCGTCGTTTTGGTGTCTGCCCCCAGTGACTAAGGTTGGTTCAGTGGCTTGTGTAGGCTTCTTGGTGGAGGGGACTGGTGCCTGTGTTCTGGTGGATGAGGCTGGATCTTGTCTTTCTGGTGGGCAGGTCCACATCTGGTGGTGTGTTTTGGGGTATCTGTGACCCTGTTATGATTTTAGGCAGCCTCTCTGCTAATGGGTGGGGTTGTGCTCCTGTCTTGCTAGTTGTTTGGCATAGGGTGTCCAGCACTGTAGCTTGCTGGTCATTGAGTGGAGCTGGGTCTTCGTGTTGAGATGGAGATCTCTGGGAGATTTTCACCATTTGATATTACGTGGAGCAGGGAGGTCTCTTGTGGACCAATGTCCTGAACTTGGCTTTCCCACCATAGAGGCACAGCCCTGACACCTAGCTGGAGCACCAAGAGCCTTTCATCCACACGGCTCAGAATTAAAGGGAGAAAATAAAGAAAGAAAGAATGAAAAAGATAAAATAAAATAAAGTTATTAAAATAAAAAATAATTATTAAAAATATTTTTAAAGTAATTAAAAAAGAAAAAAAGAAAGCAACTAAAGCAAAAAAACAAATCCACCAATGATAACAAGTGCTAAAAACTATACTAAAGGAAATAAAACAAAAGCAAACGGACAGACCGAACCCTCGGACAAATGGTAAAAGCAAAGCTATGCAGACAAAATCACACACAGAAGCATACACATACACAGTCACAAAAAGAGAAACAGGGTGAAAATATATATATATCATTGCTCCCGAAGTCCACCTCCTCAATTTGGGATGATTCGTTGTCTATTCAGGTATTCCACAGGTGCAGGGTACATCAAGTTGATTGTGGAGATTTAATCCGCTGCTCCTGAGGCTGCTGGGAGAGATTTCCCTTTCTCTTCTTCGCACAGCTCCCGGGGCTCAGCTTTGGATTTGGCCCCGCCTCTGCATGTAGGTCGCCTGAGGGTGCCGTTCTTCGCTCAGAAAGGACGGGGTTAAAGGAGCCGCTGATTCTGGGGCTCTGGCTCACCCAGGTGGGGCAGAGGGAGGGGCATGGAGTGTGGGGCGAGCCTGCGGTGGCAGAGGCCAGCATGACGTTGCACCAGCCTGAGGAGCGCCGTGCATTTTCCCGGGAGAGTTGTCCCTAGATCACAGGACCCTGGCAGTGGCGGGCTTCACAGGCTCCCAGGAAGCGGGGTGTGGATAGTGACCTGTGCACACAGGCTTCTTGGTGGCAGCAGCAGCAGCCTTAGCATCTCATGCCCATCTCTGGGGTCCGCGCTGTTAGCCACGGCTCCCACCCGTCTCTGGAGCTCCTTTAAGCAGCATTCTTAATCCCCTCTCCTTGCGCACCAGGAAACAAAGAGTTAAGAAAAAGTCTCTTGCCTCTTCCACAGCTCCAGACATTTTCCCGGACTCCCTCCCGGCTAGCCGTGGCGCACTAGCCCCCTTCAGGCTGTATTCACGCCGCCAGCCCCAGTCCTCTCCCTGTGCTCCAACCGAGGCCCGAGCCTCAGCTCCCAGCCCCGCCTGCCCCAGCGGGTGAGCAGACAAGCCTCTCGGGCTGGTGAGTGCCGGTCAGCACCAATCCTCTGTGCGGGAATCTCTCTGCTTTGCCCTCCGCACCCCTGTTGCTGTGGTCTCCTTCGTGGCTCCGAAGCTTGCCCCCTCCACCACCCGCAGTCTCTGCCCGCGAAGGGGTTTCCTAGTGTGTGGAAACCTTTACTCCTTCACAGCTCCCTCCCACTGGTGCAGGTCCCGTCCCTATTCTTTTGTCTCTGTTTTTTCTTTTGCCCTACCCAGGTACGTGGCGGGGGGGTGGTTCTTGCCTTTTGGGAGGTCTGAGGTCTTCTGCCAGCGTTCAGTAGGTGTTCTATAGGAGTTGTTCCACATGTAGCACCGCGGACCAGCCGGAGAGAGAGGATCTCTCCCCAGGGTCAGAAGGGAAGGGATAAGGAACTGAAATAGCACCGACGAATGGGGTCAGAAAGACCAAGACAACTGATGGTTGCAAGGCAAATTTTATTATGCTACAGTTGCAGGTTATATAGACTAGAAAAGGGAAGGCTGCCAGATGGTGGTTTACATAATCTAATGCCTGTCTTGGCTCAAGGTTAACTTCCCTGGGAGAAAACCCATAAACCCAGAATCATCAAAAATAACCTGCATGTGCAGGGGGGAGACAGCTTTGCTTGTCTCCTTTTACATTCTTTCTGATTTCTGGGCCCTGGTGATTTATCTCCCATGGAATGGAACAAGGAGGGGAACAAGTAGGGACAGTCCCTTCGAGCAGCGGCGGCATTCCTGGCATGTCCGCAGCCTGCTCTCAAGGCTGACTGCTTCCCACAATGTAGATGTATTTCTGATGTATTTGTGGGGAGGAAGGTGATCTCCGCGTCTTACTCTTCCGCCATCTTGAAGCTCCTCCAAGGCATTCTCCTGATAATCACTTCAAGATTATTGAGAACCAGCATCAGTGAGAAACCTTGTTCAAACATACATGATACAAAATACAAAGCAAATTTTAACACAACTGAGAAGTTTGCAGTAGTTGAAATTACATTTAAAGACTTTAACCGCTCTTTTTTTACTGACAAAGGAAATTAACTTTTCAAGTTTTTCAAATAATGGTGAAGCTCTAATTTTTAGAATTCAAGTGAACTTTTTCTTATTGAGGTGAAATTAACATAACACGCAATTAACCTGTTTAAAGTATACAATTAAGCGACATGAGTGCATTCACAATATTGTGCAACGAATACCTCTCTCTAGTTTCAAAACCTTTTCATCACCCAGGAATAACACCTCATACTCATAAAGTAATCACTTTCCTTTCCCCTCTCCTTCCAGCTCTTGTCAACTACCAACCTGCTTTCTGTCTATTTGGATTTCCCTGTTCTGAATATTTCATGTAAAAGGAATCACACAATATGTGATCTTTGTGTCTGGCTTCTTTCACTTAATGTTTTTGAAGTTCATTCAAGTTGTAGCATGTCACCATGCTCCATTTCATTTTATAGCCGAATAATATTCCACTGTATTCGTTTATCCATTCATCTGTTGTTGGCCATTTGGGTTGTTTTCACCTTTTGGCTACAGTGAATGTTATGAACATGCATGAACAAGTTTAGTTTGAGAGCCTATTTTCAGTACTTTGGGGTATGTGCCTAAGAGTAGAATTTCAGGGTCATATGGTAATTCTACAGTTAACTTTTTTGGGGAATTGCCAAACTGTTTCCACAGAAGCTGTACCATTTTACATTCCCACCAACAACGCATGATGGTTCTTATTTCACCTCATATTTGTCAGAATGACCATCATCAAAAAGACCACAGATAACAAATGCTGGTGAGAATGTGGAGGAAAGGGGACACTTGTACACTTTTGGTGGGAATTTATGGTGGAAATTTACCAATTTACGGTGCAGCCACTGTGGAAACCAGTGTAGAAGTTCCTTAAAAAACTAAAAATAAAACTACAATATGATCCAGCAATTCCACTCCTGGGTATATATCTGAAGAAAATGAAAACACTAATTTGAAAAGATACATGCTCCCCAATGTTCACAGCAGCTCTATTTACAATAGCCAAGACATAGAAGCAACATAAGTGTCTGTCAACAGCTGAACAGAGAAAGATGATGTGGTCTATATATACTACTACTCAGCCATAAAAGAATGAAATTTTGTAATTTGCAACATGCTGGATTGACCTGGAGGTATTATGCTTAGTGAAATAAGTTAGAGAAAGACAAATGCATTATGTGATCACTTATATGTGGAATCTAAAAAATAAAACAACTGGATGAACATAGCAAAACAGAAACAGACTCACAGATGCAGAGAACAAACTAGTGGTTACCAGTGGGGAGAGGGTGGAGGGAGGGGAAGACAGCAGTAGGAGATTAAGAGGTAGAAACCACTATGTAGAAAATAAATGGGCTACAAGGATGTATGGTATAGCACAAGGGATTTGGCTAATATTTTATAATAACTTTAAATGAAGTATAATCTGTAATATTTTGAATCACTATGTTGTACACCTGAAACCAATATAATATTATCAACTATACCCCAAGTGAAAAAAAAAACATGAAAAATCTGAAATAAACAAACCAACTTTCCACCTCAAGGAACTACAAAAAGAATAAACAAAACCCAAAGTTAGTAAAAGGAAAGATATAACAAAGATTAGAGTAGAAATAAATGAAGTAGAGACTAAAAAGATAATAGAGAGGATCAATGAAGTTAATAGCTGATTCTTTGAAAAGATAAACAAAAATGACAAACTTTAGCGAGACTCCCCAAGAAAAGTAGAGAGGACTCAAATAGAATCAGAAATTAAAGAGCAGATATTACAGCTGATACCACAGAAATACAAAGGTTCATAAGAGATTTCTATGAACAATTATACCCCAACAAATGGGACAACCAGGAGGAAATGGATACATTTCTATAAACATATAACCTATCGATACTTAATCATGAAGAAATAGAAAAATTTCAACAGACCAGTAAGGAGATTGAATAAGTAACCAAAAGCCTCACAACAACAAAAGTCCAGGACCTGATGGCTTTGCTGGTGAATTCTACCAAACATTCAAAGAAGAAAGAATACCAATCTTTCTCAAATTCTTCCAAAAAGTAGTAGAGGAAGGAACTCTTTAAATGTATTTTACAAGTCCAGTATTCTCCTGATACCAAAACCAGACAAGGCTGCCTGCCACAAGAAAAGATAATTATTGGCCAATATCCCTGCTGAACATAGGTAAAAAAAATCCTTAAAAAAATGTGAGCAAATCAAATTCAACACTACATTAATGGATCATACACCATGATCAGTTGGGGTTTATTCCAGAGATCCAAAGATTGTTCAACATTTGTAGATCTGTCAGTGTGATACAGCACATGAACAAAATGAAGGATAAAAATCATGTAATCACTTCAACAGTTGCAGAAAAAGCACTTGACAAAATTCAACATCCACTTATGAAAAAAATTCTCAACAAAGTGGGTATAGAGGGAATGTACTTCAACATAACAAAGGCCATATATGGCAAATCTATAGCCAATATCATACTCAATGGTAAAAAGCTGAAAGCTTTTCCTCTAAGACCAGGAGCAAGGCAAGGATGCCTACTCTCACCACTTTTTAAAAACTATTTATTTATTTGGTTGTGTCGGGTCTTAACTGTGGCAGGCAGGCTCCTTAGTTGCAGCTCGTGGGCTCCTTAGTTTTGGCTCCCCATCTGTGGCATGCAGGCTATCCAGTTGTGGAATGGGAACTCCTAGCTGCATGCATGTGGGACCAGGGATGGAACCTGGGCCCTCTGCATTGGGAGCACAGAGTCCCAACCACTGCGCCCCACCAACCAGGGAAGTCCCTCACAAAAATGGGTAGAAGATCTGAATAGACATTTCCAAAGAAGACATACAGATAGCCAACAGATACATGAAAAGATACTCTTCATCTTTAACCATCAGGAAAATGCAAATTCAGACCACAGTGAGACACCACCTCACACCTATTAGAATGGCTATTTTCAAAAAGACAACAAATAACAAATATTGGTGAGGATGTATAGAAATGGGAACACTCGTGCACTGTTGGTTGGAATGTAAATTGGTATAGCCACTGTGGAAAACAGTATAGAGGTTTCTCAAAAATTAAAACTAGAACCACCATATGATCCAGCCTTTCCACTTTTGGTTATTTATCCAAAAAAAAGAAAAGAAAAGAAAACACAATTTAAAAAGATATATATACCCCATCCACATTGCAGCATTATTTATAATAGCCAAGATATGGAAACAACCTAAGTGTCCATTGATGGATGAACGGATAAAGGTACAAAATGGAATATTATTCAACCATAAAAAAGAATGAAATCTTGCCATTTGCGACCACATGGATGGACCTCAAGATCATTTTGCTATGTGAAATGAGTCAGACAGAGAAATATAAATACTGTATGATCTCTCTTACATGTGGAATCCAAAAAAAAATCTTGAAAACCAAGCTCATCTATATAAAGAACAAATTGATGGTTGCCAGAGGTGGAAAGTGGGGTTAGGAGGAATGGTTGTTTGTTTGTTTTTGTTTTCAGTTTAAACAAATAGAATAAAATAATTAAAAAATATTTGGGGCGCTTTCCTGGTGGTGCAGTGGTTCAGAGTCCGCCAGTCAAGGCAGGGGTCACGGGTTCGAGCCCTGGTCTGGGAGGATCCCACATGCCGCGGAGCAGCTGGGCCCGTGCTCCTGGAGCCGGTGCTCTGCAACAGGAGAAGCCACCGCAATGGGAAGCCCACGCACTGCAGCGAGGAGTGACCTCTGCTCGCCGCAACTAGGGAAAGCCTGTGTGCAGGGACGAGGACTCAACGCAGCCAAAGATTAAATAAATAAATAAATAAATTTATTAAAAAAAAATTGGGGCAAGAGCAGTAAAGATGGAGCTTCATCATGTACAGTCCTCAATCTACGTGGGTTGTTTTCAGCTAATGATGCTATCTCATAACAATTAACTTTTCCTCATCGAATAGATGTGTCTGTTCTTTAAACATGAAGTTCAAACAGTGGAGGGGAAAGTGCTCTGAGTACAGTCAGAGGACCAAGTTCTTGACCTGGCTGTGTGATCTGGGGCAATTCTTACTCTTCTATCATGACATTCCTTCTACATTCCCAAATTTAGCTCATCTTCTCAGAGTGATGGACCCAAGGCAGGCCTCAAATTTCTTTTCTTGATTCATTACTGGGTCCATTCATTATATTGCTCATAGTATTTTAACCCTTGGATGTGTGAAATATATTAGGGCAATCCAGGCTACAAACGAGAGCAACAGAACTAAAATTCTAAAATTTATTCCACTACTTTAAAATCACTACAAATATTCCTCTTGTTTTGATAATTCATTGATTATCAAAAATAATGTTGGCATGGTTGGCAATTGAAGAGTCTACAAGTATAACAATTATTATCTGTTTTAAAAGACACCATTCTTAATCCAATAAATAACACAAATGAACTTATTTATGAAACAGAAACAGACTCACAGGCATAGAAAAGAAACTTATGGTTACCAAAGACGAAAGGTGGTAGGAGACAGATAAATTAGGAGTTTGGGGTTAGCGGATACACACTACTATATAAAAAATAGATAAAGAAAAAGGTGCTGCTGTATAGCACAGGGAAATATATTCAATATCCTGTAATAAACCATAATGGGAAAGAATCTGAAAAAGAATATGTATATATATGTATAAGTGAATCACTTTGCTGTATACCTGAAACTAACACAACATTGTAAATCAACTATAGTTCATTTTTTAAAAAGACACCATTCTTAATCACTCAGGATATGAAAGTTTCTCTCGGAATTTTCTCGGTGTCTGAACTTTAAGTAGTCTCTTGGTGGGCTTCTCCTCACCAAGAGTAGGGAATTTTCAGTATAGGGCAGTTGGAGAAATGACTGCTCTGGGAGTCCATTCTTTTTGTCTGCTGTTTTTGCTTTCTGTCTCCAAGGAGTGCAGCTCCGATGGACCAAGAGGCCTTATTCGCAATGGCGAAGGCATAGAGTAAAAGTAAATTGCTAGCAGGCCTAAGCTTTGGGAAAGTGCTGGCTCTGCTCCTTTTATTGCTTGTTTTAGGTGAATTATTATGATCAGTGCAATGGATAGTTAGGGTTGGAGTAGGAAACTGGGAAGAGTGTTTTTGTCGGTTTTTTTTTTTTGTTTTTTTTTTTGCGGTACCCGGGCCTCTCACTGTTGTGGCCTCTCCCGTTGCGGAGCACAGGCTCTGGACGCGCAGGCTCAGCGGCCATGGCTCACGGGCCCAGCCGCTCCGTGGCATGTGGGATCTTCCCGGACCGGGGCACGAACCCGTGTCCCCTGCATCGACAGGCGGACTCTTAACCACTGCGCCACCAGGGAAGCCCGGAAGGGTGTGTTTAAACTAGAATCAGATGACAAAGGACAATTATTGCACACACTTTCTCCAGTGAGGTGGAGTAGATTATACATGTGGTTTTAGGGACATCAGAACTTTCTTGAAATTGCTCAAAGCTCAGGATTTGCATATAACCACATGAACGTTGCTGCTTGGGGAGCAAGAGAGTAGCTGATCCTCGGCTCCTTCAGAAGCGGGTAGCTGTTTCCCTGGATTGACTCAGCCATCGGAGTCTCCCTGCCATTCCCCTTGTGCTGGCTTTTGGATCTTTTATCTGCTTATTACCTCCTCTACTGAAGAGGACTGGTGGCCAGGGCTGGGGGGAGGGCAGGGAAAGCAACCCCTATTAAAGATTTTGTTTCTTGTTTTCAGTTCTAGCCTAGGGGTCATGGTAAAAGAGGCTGATGTTCATAACCGTAGGATGTGGTTTGGGGGCTACACATAGATTTAATTTATCCATTCTGCCCTTCTCTCTCTCCTCCCTTTCCACATACAGTCATGAATTGACTGTATAGCAACACTCTTATGCTCTGGGAAAATGCAGTTTGAGAGTGTGTGTAGAGGGGGAAGAGGACAAATCTCCTTTTTTCTTTTCTACTTTTTAAGTGTGCAGTGTTCTCTCAACTGGGCTGAGTTATTATCAGAGGACCAGCAGCTTTCCTCTTTCATAATTGCAATGAAAACAGCTGCAGGGAGACAGTTTGCAGTTTGGAAATGTGTTGTTACTGAGTTTAGTTCCAAAATGGTAGCAGCTTTAGGAGACGAAAAATGTATTTACAACATTGGCCTTATGTTGAACTTTGGCTCCTGACTTACAAGATATGACTTTGCCCCTGATCAGAGATGTTTATTTTCATTTCTGTCTATGGGAACTACTTTGTAAATGTTTTAATCAAAATGTGTCTTCCTTTCTATTGATATCGACAGGTACATCCTGGTGACTTGGGGGTTTGTGGATAGATTGATGACTGAGTCACAACTTTGTAGATTCTATCTTCAAATATCACGCTAATGGTGATGACAATAATGAGGATGATGAAGATGAATGAAACCTACATTCTCACCTGTACAAATTCACCTGTCCCCGAAGTCTCCGTTCAGTGGAAGCTATTGAACCTGAGGGAAGCAGAGAGTTATTGGCATCAGACAGACCGACTTAGCTATTTGCCATCTCTGTGACCTTGGGCAAGTCAGTTAACCTTGCTAAGCCTACGTTTCCTGATATGAAAAATAGGGCTTATAATAGTGGAGATATAATATTTAAAGTGGATGTTTGTCATTATTTTTGGCTGTCCAGCACGTGGACTCTCCCTCCTACGTTTAAGGAATTCTTTCATAATATAATGCCACCTACCTGCTCTCCCAGCCTACCTTGCAACTAGGGTATAGGCACCTGCCCTAGAGGTGCATGTCAAAAGGGAATTTTTACAGAGGATTGTGGCAGAAGGTGCCCCAATTTTCTGGGGCAGTGTGGTGGCAGATACAGCAGTGTCAGTGGTACAGGTTGCACTGGCCACTTCCCAGGTGAGCGGTAGTTGCCTCACCAAACTTATTCAGTCGTAAGATGTTAGGTGGTGTTTCTGCCTGTAGAACCTCAAAACTGGTGCTTCTGGTCAACAAATCTGAGATGTTGTGAACTTTTTAGGGAGAGATTTTGAAGGTAATTGCTGGAAGGAATCTATAGGTGCAAACTTGATTTTCATAGAATTGACTGGAAGAGACTGGACTTAGTCCAACTTTTGCATTTACAGATGAGGAAGGCTCAGGGATATTAAGTGAATTACTCAGTGCCACCTGCTAGTGGCAGATCTGAACTAGAGCCTGAATTTTCTAAATTCTGAGCCTTTTGTTCTTTACCCCACACACTGCCTCATGCTATTTCAGTTTAAATGTTTAACAAACATATATGGAAGGTATGGCTTAGGTTCTATGATGAATTGTAAAATAACCATGGGTGATACTTTGGATTGTTCAATGAAATAATCGAATATACACATAACCAGAACAAATAGAGACCAGAGGCAGAATATACACACACACAAACATACACACTCTGTACCCAGTGCCTAATTCATTTCAGGCTTGGGACACAGTAAATATTTGTTGAATGAATGAATGAAACAACGCCTTATCAGATTTGCACAAATTATTAGTTGCTTGTGTAACTCATTTGCAGGTCACCAGAAAATGAAATCAAAACAAAACAAATCTACTTTCTAGTTAAGATACATTCTTAAAGAATTCTTTTTCAAAATTATTCTAGGAAAACATTTATCCTCCCCAAATTCTTGGAGTCAAATGAGACTACACTTCTTGAATTCCACTTTCCTACTCTATCCCTGTATACCTCCAGTTGCAATGGTCAGAGATAAGTATCCTTTTCTGCTTTATAGATTAGAAAACTGAGGCATAGCCAAGTCTTGTAGTTGAGACTTGAATTTAAGCTAACAAAACTAAATTCAGAAAAAGGCAGGAAATGTCCTGTAATTCTGATTTTTCTTATCAGTAACATACCCCTCAGACTCACTGATATTGTAAAAAATTCACAGCCAAGACTATATTTATTTATTTATTTTTTGCGGTACGCAGGCCTCTCACTGTTGTGGCCTCTCCCGCTGTGGAGCACAGGCTCCGGACGCGCAGGCCCAGCGGCCATGGCTCACGGGCCCAGCTGCTCCGCGGCATGTGGGATCTTCCTGGACCGGGGCACGAACCCGTGTCCCTTGCATCGGCAGGCGGACTCTCAACCACTCTGCCACCAGGGAAGCCCAATTTAATACATTCTTAATCAAAACCTCAGCAGCCTGTATTGGCAGAAATTGAGAACCTGATTCTAAAATGTATATGAAAATGCAAATGACCTAGAATGACCGAAGCAATTTTAAAAATGAAGAACAAAGTTGGAGGTCCCATACTACCCAATTTCAAGACCTAATAAAGCAGTAATCAAGTCAGTGTGGTATTAGTGAAAAGGTGGACATATAGATCAATGAAACAAAAAAGTTCAGAAATAGGCCCATATATTTATGATCTGTTGACTTTTTTTGAACAAAAATAGCAATTCAATGAGAAAAAATTTATTTTCAATGAATGGTGATGGAGAGATTGTAGATTTGTAAGAAAAAAAAATGAACCTTGATTCTTACCTCACACCATATGTAAAATGGATTCCAAACCTAAATTCTAGAAGAAAATATAGGAAAAGAAATCTTTATGTCATTGAGGTAGGCAGAGTTCTTAGATAGACATAAGAATCATGAACTATTAAGAAAAAAATAATAAATCAGGCTATCAAAATTAAAAGCTTTTGCTCTTCAGAAGACACCCTGAGGAAAATGTAAAGGCAAGCCATAGAATGGGGGAAAATTTTTTGCATGTTTGTTCGTTATCTATTGTTGCATAACTAATTACTCCAAAAGTTAGCATCTTTAAAGGACAAACATTTATTATCAGTTTCCTGTGGCCGAGAATCTGGGAGGGCGCAGTTAAGCTGTTGGCTGGGGTTACAGTCATCTCCAGACTTGACTGGAGAAAGGTTCACTTCCAAACCTACTTATATGGCTGTTGGCAGACGATCCACCAAGACTTCTCAGTTCCTAGTCACATGAGACCCTCCATAGGCTGTTTATCAGTCCTCAGGACACAGAGCTGGCTTTTCCTAGAATGCGTAGCTCGAGAGAGAGGGAGAGAGCACACCAAAACAGCGGCTACAGTCTTTTTATGACCTGCTTTCCAAAGTGATATCTCATAACTCTGTCATATTCTATTTGCTAAAAGTGAGTCCCTAGATGCAGCCCACCCTCAAGGGAAGTTGAACTAAGCTCCATCTCTTGACAGGAGGAGTGTCCAAGAATTTTTGGACTAGCTTTAAAACTACCACAGCATGCAGCTTATGCAGAATTTGTGTACAGAATATACAGAGAACACAAACTCTATAGTAAGCAAACAACTCTATAGAATATAAGTAGAAGAATTCAACAGACACCTTAAAAAAGAGGATACAATAATGTCTAATAAGCACATGAAAGGATGTTTAACATCACTGGTCGTCAGGGAAATGCGAGTGAACGCCAGTATACACCAAGGGTAAAATTAAAAACACGGGACATTTTGACTAAATGTTTGCAAGGGTGTGAAGACACTGGGACATAATATTGCTGGTAGGAATGTGAAATAGTATAACCACTTTGGAAGACTGTCAGTTTCTTAAAAAGTGAAACATGTGCATAACATATGGTCTAGACATCCCACTGTGGCTACCCAAGAAAAACAAACAGATGACAGCATAAATGTTTGTACACATGTGTTCACAGCAACTTTATTCACAATAGCTATAAGAACTGGAAATAACCCAAATGTCTATCAACATGTAACAGAGAAACAAAATGTGGCACATCCATACCATGGAGTATAATTCAGCGACACAAAGGAGCAAGCTACACGAAATACACAAAACAACATGGATGAATCTCAAAATCATTATGCTAAGGGAAAGAATCCAGACACAAAGGGGTACACACTGTATGAATCCAATTGCATAAGATTCTAGGAAATGGAAACTAATCAATAGTGACCAGAGCAGATCAGTTTTGCCTTGGGCTGTGTGTCCAGGGAAGAAAAGCCGACAAGGGAGCACGAGGAGCCTTTGGGGACAGGTGGAAATGTTCTGTATCTTGATTGCTGGGGTGGCTTTGAAAGTGTCTACATCTGTCAAAGCTTATCAATTTGTATACCTTAAATGGATGAAGTCTCCTGAAAATGAATTGTATCTCAATAAAATTGACTTTAAAAAGATGAGTTTGGGGAGTATGTAAAAATCAATAATTTTGCATCTCTAAAACTGTTAAATATCACTTTGTACGAGTACATTCACCACTTGCATAACTTGTGGCTTGGCAAAGCATTAAATTATCTGAATTTCAATGTTCTTGTCTGTGAAATGTGTGTATTTGGCAGAGGTGAAGGCAGATGGAGAGGGAGGGAAGGTTTGCCCTGTTGGATTAAGTGATCTCTGAGGCTCCATCCAGTTGTTGCAAAATCCTGTCTCCCTACAATGTGGACAAGAGCCCATGCCTTGGAATTCTACAGACCTGGATTCGATTCTGGCTCTGCTATTTCTAGCAGTGTGGCCATGGACCAGTTACTAAGTCTCAGTTTCCTCAGAGGTAAAATAAGGATAATATTACTTACGCTGAAATGAATTGACATATAAAACACCCAAGACACAAAGAAGAAGGCACAGAGAAGGTGTTTGATGAATATTCATTTTCTTCCTTCCCCTTCCAGAAAGGTCTTAACACAATCTAATTTGAAATTATGGGTCCTAAGGAAATTAGGACAATTTTCAAAAGCATTAAGATGTCAGCAGAATCTGTAGCTTTTGACTGTGCAAAGTATAATGGCAAACTGAAGAATAAAAATACATCTAAGGAGGAAAGTAAAATAAGAATGAAATCTTTGTTTCAAATCAGTACTTCAAATTCCAAAGAGACACAATCACTTCTTCAAAACAGGAAAATGCATTGTAAGTAACATATATATATATCACCACACTTATTAACAAGCCTAATCTGAACAATGGAAGTAGTTGTTGGAAGTGGATAGTTGATGATAAGTACCCTCACCCACAAAGCGTTACAAGAAAACCTAAAGCATATGCCCATTGCTAAGCTCCAAATAAAACAGACACATGGTGAGTGTGTTATACTGTCTACTTTACCTCCATGAATGTTTTCAGTTTTGTTTCGTTTTGTTTTTTTGCCAAATTGGTGAATATTATCTATTACTTTCCTGGTCTAAAGTCAGTATGAGCTATATAATGTTTATATCAGAAAAGCAAGTATTGCATATTGGGTACAGAGTGAGAAATTTAAGAAAAAATACTTTTAAAAATGGAAAGGTAGTATCTCCTGATTTAAAAGAGGGGGTCAAGAAAATAGTTAAATTGATTGTAAGTATTTGAATTCTTTTAATGGTTTTTATTGCAATTTGTTCAATATTTCCCTCAGGAATTTCAAATGTTAATTAGGAATGCTGTTTTTTCGTCTCATCCATCAGGGCATGAAGCCAGGAGTTTGTTTTTGCTAGTTGGTGCAATAGCTTTTTGTCAGTTATGTTAAGACTCATTTAAACCAGCTAAACGGGAGTAAATGTTCCTTAAAACAAATGAAGCTTTCAGAAAATAATTGAACTCATGAAGTAGCTACTGAATGCCTACTTTGTGCGACTGTAGTGACGATGTCTCCCGGTTTCTGCTCTACCACTTCTTTCTCATGTCATTTCCTTTTGTTCTACCTTTCTTTTTTTTTTTTTTTTTTTGGTACGCGGGCCTCTCACTGCTGTGGCCTCTCCCATTGCGGAGCACAGGCTCCAGACGCGCAGGCTTAGCGGCCACGGCTCACAGGCCCAGCCGCTCCGCGGTATGTGAGATCCTCCCGGACCGGGGCACGAACCCACGTCCCCCTGCATCGGCAGGCGGACTCTCAACCACTGCGCCACCAGGGAATCCCTCTACCTTTCTTTTTAGATTGCATGCTCCCTGTTGGGGAGCAGGTTGGGACTTACTTTGCCAGTGGACACCTGCACCCATGAATGCCCTATACGCAAGTGGCGTTCAGTGTGGAGTGGCAGCAAGCTAGAAACACTGTTCCCCTCCATATAGAACATTTGATGTATACCATGTCTCATATCTTCTTTTTTTTTTGCTCACGACCCACTATTCTTTTCTTTTCTTTTTTTTTACATCTTTTTTGGAGTATAATTGCTTTACAATGGTGTGTTAGTTTCTGCTTTATAACAAAGTGAATCAGTTATACATATACATATGTTCCCATATCTCTTCCCTCTTGCATCTCCCTCCCTCCCACCCTCCCTATCCCACCCCTCTAGGTGGTCACAAAGCACTGAGCTGATCTCCCTGTGCTATGCAACTGCTTCCCACTAGCTATGTATTTTACGTTTTGTAGTGTATATATGTCCATGCCACTCTCTCGCTTTGTCACAGCTCACTCTTCCCCCTCCCCATATCCTCAAGTCCGTTCTCTAGTAGGTCTGTGTCTTTATTCCTGTCTTACCCCTAGGTTCTTCATGACATTTTTTTTTCTTAAATTCCATATATATGTGTTAGTATACGGTATTTGTCTTTCTCTTTCTGACTTACTTCACTCTGTAAATGACTCTAGGTCCATCCACCTCATTACAAATAGCTCAATTTCGCTTCTTTTTATGTCTGAGTAATATTCCATTGTATATATGTGCCACATCTTCTTTATCCATTCATCCGATGATGGGCACTTAGGTTGTTTCCTTCTCCGGGCTATTGTAAATAGAGCTGCAATGAACATTTTGGTACATGACTATTTTTGAGTTATGGTTTTCTCAGGGTATATACCCAGTAGTGGGATTGCTGGGTCATATGGTAGTTCTAATTGTAGTTTCTTAAGGAACCTCCATACTGTTCTCCATAGTGGCTGTACCAATTCACATTCCCACTAGCAGTGTAAGAGTGTTCCCCTTTCTCCACACCCTATCCAGCATTTATTGTTTCTAGATTTTTTGATGATGGCCATTCTGACTGGTGTGAGATGATATCTCATTGTAGTTTTGATTTGCATTTCTCTAATGATTAATGATGTTGAGCATTCTTTCATGTGTTTGTTGGCAGTCTGTATATCTTCTTTGGAGAAATGTCTAGCTATACATATACATATATCCCCATATCTCCTCCCTCTTGCATCTCCCTCCCACCCTCCTTACCCCACCCCTCTAGGTGGTCACAAAGCACAGAGCTGATCTCCCTGTGCTATGCGGCTGCTTCCCACTAACTATCTATTTTACATTTGGTAGTGTATATATGTCAGTGCCACTCTCTTTCTTCGTCCCAGCTTACCCTTCCCCATCCCCGTATCCTCAAGTCCATTCTCTAGTAGGTCTGCATCTTTATTCCTGTCCTGTCCCTAGGTTCTTCAGAACCATTTTCCTTTTTTTTTAGATTCCATATATATGTGTTAGCATACAGTATTTATTTTTCTCTTTCTGACTTCACTCTGTATGACAGTCTCTAGTCCATCCACCTCACTGCAAATAACTCTATTTCGTTTCTTTTTTTTTTTATTTCGTTTCTTTTTATGGCTGAGTAATATTCCATTGTATACATGTGCCGCATTACCTCTTCTTTCCATGTAGACAGGTGAGAGGTGTTGGAAATGAATGCAGGTGGAGTTTAGGACCCTGACTCTGGTGTTCAAACAGGTAATGAATGCTTGTCATCCATGGCTTCAGCTGCTTAGAATGTTCTCTGCTGGGAAGCACAGCCACAGTGGTGAGTGCCAACAAACCGGAGGCCCCTTGTAAGTTTCAGGGAGCTGCTTCTCTGACTTTAGAAGAGAAAAGAAAATTCATATTCAACTAGACCACCATTTCCTCTCCAGTTTTTCCAGTAGAGTGAATGAAAGTGATATCCAGGCCCAATCATCTGAAGCACTGAGAAGGAAGTCAGCTCTGCAAAGATGTAAATTTCCTCCCCTGAGGTTGAAAATGGAGCCACCAGGCTGTAAAATTTGAGCTCTGTGATGTTTGCCTCCGCCTCTGAGAAACATGCAATGGAACTTGTGTAAATAGAAAGCTGAATAGCTTGTTCTGTCCGGGATGACTTAGGCATAGGGCTGCCTAGAAATAAGAAAGGTGGACCAGATGACCCCTCAGATTCTCCCAGGAGCCTTGTATTTATGAGTCCTTGGCAGACTTCCAGGTTCTCCCCAATTGTCTCCAAACTGTCTGCCCAAATTCATGAACCTAATTCCTTCATGTAAAAGTTCTATTTCTGTCAATTTGATATTTTAATAATAGCCTGTTCATCTACCCCTTTTGCCTCCATACAACTTATTTATTTATTCAACAAATGTTTACTGAGTACTTACTCTGTGCCAGACACTTTTCTAGGTGCTGGGAATCCAGTAGCAAACCAGACAAAACTCCCTGCTTTGTGGAATTTACATTCTAGTGGAAGAAAAAATGAACAAGATTAATAGTTAAAATATAAGGTAGATTATATAGTGATAAGTACCAAAGAGAAAATCTATAGTGGAAAAAGGTAATATGTAACTTTAGTGGGTAGCCAGGGTTGAAAGTCTATATAAGGTAGCCAGGGGAGGCCCCACTGAGGGTGGGTTTTGAGTAAAGACCTGAAGAAGTAAGGGATGAACCATTCACACATCGAAGGGGAAGCATTCCAGGCGGAGGGAACAGCACATGCAAAGTCTCTGAGTACATAAGTTAGTCTGTGTGCCTTTCCCCACCCCCACATATTCTTTTCCTGTCATGCTCCTCTCCCTTCCAAATTGTACTTCCTTCAAGACTTCACTTTCTGCCTCTTTACTTCTTTCACAGAGCCTTCCCCATTCAATACTTGGTCTCTTCCAAATCCAGCTTCTTGGCATTGTTTTGGGTTTTTACCAATTCTGTAGCACTTAGGATAGGCTGTCTTCTTAATTTAATCATGTGTTTGCAAGTATGTATATGTATGTCTAACCAAACAAAGAGCAAGCCCAGGAAGGGCTGAGGCCGTGCATCCTGACAAGGACCCCAGAGGGCAGGGGTTCAACATGTTACTTGATACCACTGGTGCTTACAAAAATGTAAGGATATAAGGTTTCACCTTACATTTTAATTTATGGCTTGCTCCATTTTAATAATTAGCCTCTTTTAGAGTTTCCAGCAATGTAGACCAAGGTCCTAGATCATTCCCTTGGGAATGATTTTCTCCATGATCATCTGGCAAACTTTAAACAGTAATTGGAAGGAAAAATCTGGAGAATTTCACTCCAGAAACAGTTTTGAGCTGGCTGTTACTTTCCTTTTTTTTTTTTCAAATTAATTTTTATCAGAGTATAGCTGATTTGCAATGTATGTTAGCTTCTGCTGTACACCAAAGTGACTCAATTATACATATACATATATCCACTCTTTTCTAGATTCTTTTCCCATATAGGCCATTACAGAGTATTGAGTTCCCTGTGCTATACAGGAGGTCCTTATTAGTAATCTATTTTATATAGAGTAGCGTGTATATGTCAAACCCGATCTCCCAATTTATCTCTCCTCCCTCCCCCTTGGTAACCATAAGTTTGTTTCCTACATCTGTGACTCTATTTCTGTTTTGTAAATCAGTTCATTTGTACCAGTTTTCTGGATTCTACATATAAGCAATATCATATAGTACCTGTCTTTCTCTATCTGACTTTACTTCACTCAGTATGACAATCTCTAGTTCCATCTATGTTGCTGCAGATGGCATTATTTCATTCTTTCTTATGGCTGAGTAATATACCATTGTATATATGTACCATATCTTTATCCAATCATCTGTCAATGGACATTTAGGCTGCTTCCATATCCTGGCTTTTGTAAATAGTGCTGCAATGAACATTGGGGTGCATGTGTCCTTTTGAATTATGGTTTTCTCTAGATATATGCCCAGGAATGGGATTGCTGGATCGTATGTAGTTCTATTTTTAGATTTTAAAGGAATCTCCATGCTGTTGTCCATAGTGGTTGTACAAATTTACATTCCCACCAACAGTGTAGGAAGGTTCCCTTTTCTCCACACCCTCTCCAGAATTTATTGTTTGTAGATTTTTTGATGATGGCCATTCTGACCTGTGTGAGGTGGTACCTCATTGTAGTTTAGATTTGCATTTCTCTAATAATTAGTGATGTTGAGCATCTTTTCATGTGCCTCTTGGCCATCTGTATGTCTTCTCTGGAGAAATGTCTATTTAGGTCTTCTGCCTATTTTTTGATTGGGTTGTTTGTTTTTTGATATTGAGCTGCATGAGCTGTTTGTATATTTTGGAGATTAATCCCTTGTCTGTCACTTCATTTACAAATATTTTCTTCCATTCTGTGGGAGAAACATTCACTCCAGAAACAATTTTGAGATAGCTGTTACTTTTCAAAGACTGCAGACACTTTTTAATAAGGAAGATTTTTATTAAAGGAGTATGCCATTAAGGTTTGTTTTTTCAGTTTGTCATTTTACTCTTTCCTGATATGTGTGTGTGTACATATATGTATATGTATAGATTTGTATATATTTTATATGTGTGGATATATTGTATATGTTATATCACATAGATTATGACAATTTATTTTGCAATGTATATTAGTGGCATATTCATATATTAGACAAACAGACTGAACTCAAGTAACCATAAGGCAAGCACTATTGGACATACCATTAAACTAATCAAGCCACCGTAATGAAACTTTAGATACATCATTGGCACTTTCAGTTTATTCTTAACAAAATGAAAATTTAGGCGTAAGAAAAAGTCTTCTTTTAGTTTGTTATGACTCAGATGTCTGGTGGTTGAAATCTTAAGTCTGGACTTTTTGTGTATTCAGATCAGTTTCCCATCTTTCACTCCAGCCATTGCCTCTACTTATTCTGCCATGTGGCTTTTGTGAGTGGTCATCCTCAAGGTGGGTCCTCTCATCCATGCAGCTGTGAGCTAAATCTCCACCAGGAGAACCTCTTTCGAGAGACCTCTTTTCAATGAGGAAAGAATCCTTCGGGGACTTTCAGAAACTTGTATTGTACAGAGTACCAAGAAATTTTTGGATAGGTAGAGGCATTTTCCACTAAGTGATTCCTAAGACTGGATGCCCAGTTGAAGATATCTCAATAATGCCATGCCAGGAAATGATGCATATTCAGTTCAGCCCTGTGCTTTGGATTGCTGCATTGTTTATACACTGGATTCTTAGAGTCTTATCTCACACCAACTATGATGCCTTCATTGTTATTCTGTCCCCTCTCTAGTTACTCTTGAATTTTGTCCCTTGCTTTCCCTAAAGTAAAGGGCTCACCTGTCTCCTAGGCACTCCATCCATTCATTTAATCAATATTTATTTGCATCTATGATGTGCATTGGGACTGCCACAAAATGATGAAATGGTAGTTTCAGCTCCCAAAAGTTCATAAGCTACCAGAGTTACAGGCTGGCAATTCCAACACAATATACTAACCACCATAACGGGGATTTGGCCAATGGAAGCAGAAACAAAAATGATGCCTTAAGCTTGAACAGGGGCAAACCCAGGGAAGACTTCCTAAAGGAAGCAGTGGTTTAGCCAAAACTATAAGTTTGTAGGAATTTCCTGAGTGGAGGGCTGGATGGTAGGAAATTCCAGCCAAGAAAGTATAGGCTGGCCTAATCAAGGAGTGGTACACTGGACGGTGTGGCTCAGTGCCCTGGGAAGAATGGTAGAAGATAAAGCAGGATGAGTAAGCAGAAACTTCTTTGTGAATAGCATCCTATGCTTAGATTTTTTTCTTAAATGGGAGGATTTGGAGGATGGTGACAAAAGTACATTTGCATGTGAAAGATAATTATTCTAGGATGGATTTCCAGGAAAGGGTGAGACTAGAGATCAGGAGACCGGTTAGTAGATGATTGCTGCAAGTAAGGGGCAGAGCCAAATACAAATCCAGTGACCTGGCTCCAGGCTGAGTACTCTTAAGCACGACCTAGGCTGCCTCTCTTGCACAGAGTTCAGTAGTGGAGGCTCAGAAGGCCATCTGCTTGGGTTCAAAACACTACTCTGACCCTTAGGTGGAGTGGGATTTTTGGCAGATCAATTTGTGTGTGTGGGGGGGAAGATTAAGTGGATAAATATTTATAAAGTCCCAGTAACAGTGTCCAGTATATAGTAAGCGTTATGTAAATGTTGGCAATGACGACGATGACGGTGATGGTTATAGTGATGATGATGGCAAATGTGTCTCTCAGCAGCTCCCATGGGAGGCAGCTCAGCTGGTGTTGACACTTCACATCATCAATTTCCAGTACATAATGGATTTCTGGAAACTGTTGGAACTGATCAGTTGCTCTGGATAGGAAAGTGGAGTCGTTTATCAAGTTCTCCTGAGTATGGCCTTGACAATGTATTGGCAGTGAGACTTCCAGTGAGTTTCTGCAACACTAGGTACACCATATCCAGAAGCAAGTTGAACTTTTCCAAAAGGCAATGCACATAGATGGTTACCTGGTTACCTCCTGTTGTAGGGTTCTCAAACGCTGAGGAGCATCAGAATTGCCTAGAGGATTTGCTAAAACAGGTTGCTGGTTCTCACTTCCAGAGTCTGTCATCAGTAGATCTGGGGTGGGGTCCAAGAAACTGCTTATCTAACAAGTTCCAGAGTATGCTGATGCTGTGGTCTGGGGTCCAGATGTGGAGGACCACTGTGCCGGTGCGTGCTCTGCGGCCGCTCACTCAAGGAGACGCAGCATTCCCAGCTTCCTGCTGCACCCCAGACCCTCCCGCTGAACAGCTCTCCACTCCCTCGCTGCATACGTGCTCCGGCTCTGACCCTCCCGGGGGCTGTGTGCTGCCTGGATCTTTTCTTCATCTGTATAGTCAAGAGATTGGCCCAAATCCCCAGACCTGCAGAATCAGAATTTAGAATTTCTATGGCCGGGGCCCAGGTACTTGCATTTGACCAAGTGCCCAGGGGATTCTGATCCTTATTAAGAGTCTGAGAGTTTCAGGACTAGATATTCCCAAAAGCCTTCCAGCTCCAGCACTGCAGGATTCCAGACTCCCTCCGTGGGAAGCTCCCATGCTGCCTCTGAGGCCAGGTTCTGCCTTTAAAAAAAACTGAGATATAATTGACAGAAAAGATTATGTTAGTTTCAGGTGTAAAACATAACAATTGCTATTTGTATGTATTGCACAATCATCCCCACAAGTCTGGTTAACACATGTCACCACACATAGTCACAAATCTTTTTTTGTGATGAGAACTTTAAGGTCTATTCTCTAGCAACTTTCAGATATGCAATACGTATATATATATGTAGAGAGAGTCACCATGTTGTACATTACATCCCCATGACTATGTTTCTTTTATTTAAACTGAAGTATAGCTGATGTACAATATTAAATAAGTTACAGGTATACAATATAGTGATTCACAATTTTTAAAGGTTATACTTCATTTATACTTATAAAACATTGGCTATATTCCCTGTGTTATACAAAATATCCTTGTAGCTTATTTCATACATAGTAGTTTGTGTAACTATTTTATCAGTGGAAATTTGTACCTTTTGACCCTCTTATCCAGGTGTTGCCTTCTGATGATGTGAGATGGAGCTACCCCTTCTGACCCTGCTTATACTTGGGGCCCAGGCGCCTCCCACCCAGGAGACAGAAAACAATCAGCTGAATCTGCTGGAATCTCAACTTTACGCACCCCTCTTGATAACACACTCATCCACCCCATGCTCTGATACCATCCTCCTGCACGTCTCCCATCTCTCTGGCCCTCGCAGTATGTTTGCCTGATCTGTCCCAGCTGCCTCTGCCTTACGTACTCTTTTCTAAGAGGCAGTCCAGGCCTGCCCACCTCCACGCCCCAAGTGGGCTAGCAAACCTCCTTTACCTGGTGATTCCCGCTCAGCCGGCAGTCTGGGGCAGGACCAGTACAGATGAAAATGGCTGAGAACCCGGTGAGCCAGCTGATGAGTGAGCATTTATTGTGCCCGGATGACATCTGGTTCTGTTCCAGGCACTGGGGACACATCACTAAAAAGACACAGACCCCACCTTCAAGATCTTACATTCTAGTGAGCCAAAGACAGAAAATAAATGAGTAAACAACAAATAAAAATGAGGATTTTAGATGAGGTTGACCAGGAAGGAATCTGTGAGTCCCTGCCCTACAAATGACTTCTCACTGTTGCACTCCACAGTCCTGTGAAAGTGGACTCATTATCCTTGTTTTATAGAGACGGGACCTGAACTGAAGCTTGGAGATGAGTAACTTACTGTGGGAATACATAAATACTGGCAATACATACAGTTCCCACAAAACAGGGAACTCTAAGTATGTTGTTAAGTGAATACAGTATCACTGAAGAGTATTCACAAAAGGATAGGTTTTGATCATATATTATGGATATATATGTGTGTGAGTATATATGCATACATACATATATATGTAATGGTTATATACATGTGTCTAGATACACACACAGGAAGAAGATCTGAATGAACATGCACCAAAATTTCCATTGGGAATACCTCTGGAGAGGAGAGTGGAATTGCTGGGAGTGAAGGAGGACCAACCCTTTTTCTTACCTTGTTCTGTATTGTTTGAGTTGCCTAAAATGAGCATGTATTCATGCAGTCCTTTCTTTTTTAAAATTTATTTATTTTTGGCTGCATTGGGTCTTCGTTGCTGTGTGTGGGCTTTCTCCGCTTGCGGTGAGCAGGGCCTACTGTTCGTTGTGGTGCGCGGGCTTTTCATTGCGGTGGCTTCTCTCGTGGAGCACGGTCTCTAGGCATGCGGGCTTCAGTAGTTGTGGCTCGCGGGCTCTAGAGTGCAGACTCAGTAGTTGTGGTGCATGGGCTTAGTTGATCCGTGGCATGTGGGATCTCCCTGGACCAGGGCTCGAACCCATGCCCCCTGCATTGGCAGGCAGATTCTTAACCACTGTGCTACCAGGGAAGTTCTTGCATTCCTTAGTTTAAAAAAATAAATAAATATTTAAGAAACCTTCTCCTTGTCAGCATCCATATACAGTCAGTGTTGCTGGAAAGAGATCTGAATGTGGATCTAGTGCCCTTTTAAGCCCACCACATGTCACCCCTAGGCAGACGTGGAGGCACCGTGATGCTCACTCTTGGGCAGAAGAAGTGGGGGTGGGACACCCCGGTGGGAGAGGCTAGGACATCAGAAGCCAATCTGCATGATTCTGCAACTCACTGGGATCACTTGCTGCTGAATTGCCTACAGCTCTTTGTTTTGGAAGAAACCAGGCAACTCTGACATTTTTCATTTGTGATTTTGATTTTTCATCCTATAGTTAACTAAAGGATCACAGACCAAAGTCTGTCAACATCCCTAGTGAATCTGGGCAATGAATGTGAAACCAACTACTTTGGCACCTCAGTGATTCTGATAACTGCGGCCAGCCAGGGTATGGAGGGTTGGTGTGTCATTCTCTAATTTGAATTTTCAGGATCTGTTTCCTGCCACTTGGCCTGCTTGCTGGCTGTTCTTATCTGTAATGCTGGGCTACAGGATGGATCCCTGGAACGAAAGCCTGGTGAAAATGACTGGGCAATTCTTAGGATGAGACAGAAGGATACATTTATAATACTTCAGGTTGCTGAGCAGCCTCTGTACCATTAAAGACAGTTTTTGCAGTGGGGCAGGTAGGATTTCAGTGACACATTACATAACCACCTTCTGAGGGAGGGCATGTACATTTCAGTGGCAGAAAAAGACAATCACTCTGTTCTACCATGATTAACTGCTATTAATAATTTAAATGTTGCCTTATCATATTACATCATGTATTTCTGCTTACATCCAGTGACCTACATAAGGAAAGCCTTAAGTACTAGGCTTTTGGTCAAAATAATCTTTTCTTAAAAAAGCATATACATGCTCAAATTCCAACTAAATTCTTTCACTGAGATCTATTAGAATATTTCTTTTTGAGGCTTTCAAGTATTTTAGAATAATAGACATAAACATTAGTTTTAGCAGCATGTTGGTAATGGTGGCAGGCTAAGCATTTTGTCTCTATTCAGTTCAGTTCTTGAGTTCCTACTGGAGCAGAGCACAGTACCAGGTGCTATGGAGGAAAAAGAATGCTCTTGCCTTTTCACTGTTTAATGGAGGATTAAACAATTACACGTGTATACTGCAAACTGAATATTTAATATATCAGAAGCAGTACAAAATGCGACAGAGGCTGAGCAGACAGAGGGAGCGTTTTTGTGTGGTTGTGGCGTGTGGAGGGGTGTTAAGGGGGAGGATGGTGATTCGACAGGTGTGGCTGAGGGAAGGGACATCTGTTCTGGAGTCGGGGAAGCCGATGTTTTGGGTCCGTGTGAAGTCACTGCAGAACAACTCCCATGAGGCTGGTCTCGAAACACTTCTTCTCATTTCCACCCAGAGGCTGTCTCCTGACTCCCACAGACATCCTGTCTTAGAGGTAATGGTCATATCTCAGAGCTCACTGTGTGTGAAATGACGGAGAGGCAGCCACCAGGGCTGAGCTTCAAGATGGGTTCATTTCCTTCATTCTCTTCGTTCTCTGGGGAAGGACTGGATGTGTCAGTTGGTAGCTTACAGAAGCCCACTTTGGCTCTTTCAACTTACCAATGCTGCACATCTGCTGGGGTTAAAGTAAGCCGAGAAAAGCTAGACTTCTGGCATCTCTTGAAATGAGAGTCGGGCAGGGGATGGGTGTTGCTGTGCCTGGGAAAGTTTGTACTGTAAACCGGAGAGGCATTGGTCACACAGTGCGAGGGTAACGTATTAGTGATAGGAAGTGGGGTGCAGGGTGGTCAGGGCTGAGGCCAAAATGTCTTCGGTCTTTGTTCTCTAGAAGTGGGGTGGTCTGTGGGGAGCAGGCTTAAGTGACAAACATCTTTGCTAGGCAAATTAGGCTTCGGGGAAGTCTTGCCTCCCCGGTACGTGAGTGGGGACGCTTCAGAAGTAACTCAGGACATCCTGTTTCCCATAAAATCGGTCCCCAGGATTTCTTCTGTTCATTTCCCTGAATGGCGTGAGGCAGTTTACACGAGAAATAGTTCATCAGATGTCAATCTCCTAAAACCTTGCTCTTTTAATCCATATCACCAAGAAGGCACTGAGCGGCACATTTCTGCCTTTGAAGCAATTCTCAGTGGTGCTCGGAGGCCGAAAAGCACCTGATTGCTGGACACCGTGTCAAGAAAGATGGTTAAACTTTTACTCTGAGTTGAGATGGGAACAAGAGATAAGTGAGTATTCTTCCCACCCCCTGCTTTATTTTATTATTATTATTTCTAACTGGCATATAGATGACTTACAATTTTATCTTAGTTTTAGGTGTACAAATGGTGATTTGATATTTTTATAGATTATACTCCATTTAAAGTTATTATAAGTATTGACTACATCTCCTGTGCTGTGCAATAGATCCTTGTAACCTATTTGATACATAGTAGTTGGCACATCTTAATCCCTTTTCTCTATCTTGCCCCTCCCCCACCACTCTCCCTACTGGTAACCCCTAGTTTCTTCTCTATATTTGTGAGTCTGTTTCTGTTTTATTATATTCATTCATTTGTTTTATTTTTTAGATTCCACATATAAGTGAAAACAAACAGTATTTGTCTTTATCTCTCCAACTTATTTCACTAAGCATAATACCCTCCAGGTCCATCCATGTTATTGCAAATGGTAAAATTTCATTCTTTTTATGGCTGAGTAATAATATTCCATTGCATATATAAACCACATCTTCTTTATCCATTCATCTGTTTATGGACACTTAGTTGCTTACATACCTTAGCTATTGTAAATAATGCTTCTATGAACATTGGGATGCATGTATCTTTTCTAATTAGTGTTTCATTTTCTTTGGATAAATATCCAGGAGTGGAATTGCTGGATCATATGATACCTGTATTTAAAAATTTTTTCGAGGAACCTCCATAATGTTCTCCATAATGGCTGCACCAATTTACATTCCCACCAACAGTGCACGAGGGTTCTCTTTTCTCCACATCCTCGTCAACACTTGTTATTTGTTGTCTTTTTGATGACAGCCATTCTGACAGGTGTGAGGTGATCTCTCATTGTGGTTTTGATTTGCATTTCCCTGATGATTAGTGATGCTGAGCATCTTTTCATGTGTGTGCTGGCCATCTGTATGTCTTCTTTAGAAGAATGCCTCTCCAAGTCTTCAGCCCATTTTTAAAATCAGGTTGTTTGTTTTTTTGATATTGAGTTGTATGAGATCTTTATATATTTTGGATAGTAAACCCTTATCAGACATATTATATGCAAATATCTTTTCCCATTCAGTAGGTTGTCTTTTAGTTTTGTTGATAGTTTCCTTCACCGTGCAAAAGCTTTTAAGCTTGATTAGGTCTCATTTGTTTATTTTTGCTTTTGTTTCCCTTGCCTGAGGAGACAGATCCAAAACAAATATTGCTAAGACCAATGTCAAAGAATGTATTGTCTATGTTGTCTCCTAAGAGTTTTATGGTTTTCCATCTTACATTTAAGTCTTTAATCCATTCGGAATTTGTTTTTGTATATTGTGTGAGAAAATGTTCTAGTTTCATTCTCTTACATGTAGCTGTCCAGTTTTCCCAACACCATTTTTTGAAGAGACTGTCTTTTCCCCACTGTATATTCTTTGTCATAATTTAACTGTCACAATTTGCAGATGACATGATACTATATACAGAAAACCCTAAAGTCTCCACCCATAAACTATTAAAACTAGTAAATCAATTCAGTAAAGTTGCAGGATACAAGATTAATGTACAGAAATATGTAGCTTTTCTATATACTAACAATAAACTATCAGAAAGAAGAAGCAAAAAAATAATTCCATTTACAACAGCACCAAAAGGAATAAAATACCTAGGAATAAATTTAACCAAGGAGGTGAAATATCTATACCCTAAAAACTGTAAGACATTGATGAAGTGAATTGAAGATGATACAAATAAATGGAAAAATATCCCGTGTTCATGGATTGGAAGAATTAATATATTTAAAATGTCCCTACCACCCAAAGCAATTTACAGATTTGATGCAATTTCTATCATAATACCCATGACATTTTTCACAGAACTAGAACAAATAATCCTAAAATTTGTATGGAACCACAAAAGACCCTGAATAGCCAAAGCTATCTTTAGAAAAAAGAACAAAGCCAGAGGCATCTTGCTCCCTGACTTCAAACTATACTACAAAGCTAAAGTCATCAAAAGAGTATGGTACTGGCACAAAAACAGACACGTAGATCAATGGAACAGAATAGGTAGTCCACAAATAAACCCACACACATATGGCTGATAAGTATGTATTCTTATCTTTGTTGGCCTCTTTGTTTTTAAAACAAACAAGTATAAAACATGTATTATAGTTTGTCTAATCTTGGTTATTAGAAGACAATTTTGGGTGTCTTCCATGGAGGGAAGGGACTAAGAAACAAGGGAAGGTACCAGAGACCTGTGTCTTCCCAATAGTGTCTCCTACACTTCATCTTAAACCTTAAACCTTCATCTTAAACCTAAAAGTATTCTCTAAACTTTATTTCATTTTCTGTGCAAATATTGCTGACACTTCTTTTTATTGTTTTTATTGATTTATTTTACTAATATTGATGGTAACTTTAGAAATCATTTTGTATCACTCTAAGATGCTGGGTTTTTTAAATAAATTTAAAAATTTTTGTGTAAAAAATAGACTTTTATTTCAAAAGATAGGTAATTTTATGCAAATGTTCTTGATGAAAATGGACAACTCTCTCTGACATTTTTCAGTTTTGTGATTTTGATTTCCACTCCACAGTTAACTGATTGAAAGAATCACAAACCAAAGTTCATCAAGATCAGTAGTTAATCTGGATAATGAATGCAATACTAACAATTTTGACAACTGAGTGATTCTGTTAAGTGTGTAACTCTGAAAAGCACTTGAGTCAGTGGGAAGGAGAAAGTCAAGATGGAGAGTTTGGTGAGGTGAAAATGTTAAATTATTTTCTATCACTAATGTTGTTTTTCTTACATTAACTAGGACTTACCCTTGTATCATTCTTTCTTTGTATCTTCAAAATCATATTATTTGCATTCTGTAGTTTGTCCAGGGAAAATAATTTAATCTCTCTTCTTTTAAGCTAAATCAGAATGCTATCAGTTACCTTATTTACCTGAATTTAACAGGCATGTGAAGTTTAACTCCATGGGCTGCATGCACAACCTTCTGACATTTATTAATTTACTGAATGGTGAGTGGAGAAACAGCACTGCTGCTGCCCCCATGATTTTGGGGATTATCTCTGGTCGAGAATTGGCTTGGGCCCTAATGATTTTTTAGGTGGTTGTGTTTGTCTAGATGGGACCCAGCAGAGATAGCATCATTCCATTCCCATCACGCCTGATTTAACTTGGCTTTGGATGATGGGATTCGAACCTTTCACAGTAGATTACATCTATTTAACCATTATTTCAAGATCTTATCTTTTTGTTTGAACAGCTTAGCTCCAGAGATAACATTTTATAGACCCATGCTCCTTCTAAACAAATGTCACTCTCATCTGGACCTATTCTGATGTCTCTCCCATGGACAATGGATTTTACTGAGTCATCCTTGATCTGACCTTTACTGATTCCTCACTGAGTTATTTGCGATAGAGCTGGGGCCACGAGTGAAATCTCTGATTTTTGGCCACTGATTTTCTCTGTGCAGACCAGAATAGAGCAGACAGGGATAAAGCCATTAAAGAAATTTTTCACCACCATGCTGGGGAGCACAGGCTTATACTGAATTAATGTACAAGGCGGGGGGTTTGTGTTGGAATTGAGTTTGATCCTAATTACATGGTTAGGATAAAATCTATTTGGGTAGTATAAAATTGCTAAAGTAATGTCCATGGAAGTAAATAGCTGGTTGATAAAAGAGTTTTGGCTGGTACTTTCATTCAAGCCTCTGAACAAAATCCAGTGATAAGGGCTGGGTTAGGCTATGACACTAGGGTTCCTGGTGACAGGGTGCCAGCTTTTTGTTGTTGAGATAGTGTCCATTCCCCACTTCTTATTTGGCAGCAGAGAACAGCTCCCATGGGCCAATAAAGCCAGAGCAATTTGGAAAGTCAAAATTTAAAGCTAGAGGAGACAATTTAGACAATTTAAGCAAAAGATTATTTTCTTTGAGTATAGGCTGTCCAAGGAGACTCAAATTCTGTGCCTGGCTCTGCTATTTTGTTTTGGCTGGCTGACTTAGAGGTTCTGGTTTTCCCCCTTCTCCAAAGTAAAAATATTGACACATATGAATTCAATGATATGATCAGGGGAGAGGGATAGATGTGATGATAGCCAGCAGATTCTGAGATTCTATAAACATCACGCTGCTTTGGGAGACTTGGGCATGATTTGATGTCTCCTAATGGGAAAGTGAAGCACCCTGGGCAGCCAGTGGAACGCTCCAACCCTGTTCTGTCTGTTGCTCCCCTCCTTCTCTAAGAGCTGAGGCTATGTCACTGCCACCTTCAATGAAGTGTCACAGCTGTGCTTGCCTCCTGGCCAGGAGTGTGTCCTAGCTCTCATCGGGGCTCCTCTGTTCACTGATGCTCCCCAAAGCTGGGACTTATGTGTGTACCCCACCTCTAGGACCCAGAAGATATGCCAGGATGTCCCCAGTTCAGTCCTCAGAAAAACCCTGAGCTTAAAAGAGGGGGTGGCCCTGTGCACCAGCAGACCGTACACTTGATACAGGAATTAAGAAACCTGAGTGCTCTCCCCAAATCTGCTGTAGATTTGGACTCTCCACGTGCAGAGTGCTGATTCATTGCATGTTACATTGCACAGCCTTTGATAAAGCTATCCTTTGATCTTACGACAAGTCTCCTGCCTAACTAATTCAAGAAGAATGAGTTCCAGGTACTGAGGTTAGGGGAGGCGGTTGGAAACTCCTTGGCCTGAGCTTCTTATTTCCCCTGAAAAAACTTCTGTTAGTCACTCTCCAGGTGCCTCCATTCATGCTACTGAGATATGGGCTGGTCAGCTGGGTGTGGATCAGCCCTTCGTCAATCTCTCTACTCATTCCAGTCTGCTCTTCCATTTTATTTTATTTTATTTATTTTTATTGGAGTGTAGTTGATTTACAATGTTGTGTTAGTTTCAGGTGTACAGCAAAGTGATTCAGTTATACATATATATACATATATATATATATATGTATATTCTTTTCCAGATTCTTTTCCATTATAGGTTATTACAAGATATTGAATATAGCTCCTAAACCCTTGTTGATTATCTATTTTATATATAGTTGTGTGTATCTTTTAACCCCAAACCCCTAATTTATCCCTCCTCCCCTTTCCCCTTCAGTAACCATGTGTGTTTTCCATGTCTGTGAGTCTGCTTCTATTTTGTAAAGAAGTTCATTTGTATCATTTTTTTGTAGATTCCACATATAAGCAATATCATATGATATTTGTCTTTCTCTGTCTGACTGACTTAGTATGATAATCTCTAGGTCCATCCATGTTGCTGCAAAAATCAAACCCTACATTTTAGAGTGGGCACTTGTGGTTTTCCTGGCACTGGCCGTGACTGTGGCTAACTCTGGAGTTTGGCATCAGGAACACCATTGTTCCTACACAGTGAGCTGCCTCCTCCAGCCTAGTCTTTTTCGGTAATGAGGCTGACATTTTTTAATCTACATCTGCTTTACTCTTTGTCTTATCCCTCATTTAGTTTAGAGCTCAGGTGGGGAAAACAGAATAGTTGACCCTCCATATCCATGGATGCAGAACCCACAGGTACAGAGGACTGGCCCTACTATGCCATTTTATATAAGGGACTTGAGCATCTGTGGATTTTGGTACTTGTTGGGTTCCTGGAACAAATTCCCTGCAGATACCAAGACAGGACAGTATACTTTACTGGGCCCCTAACACTGTACTTGATAGTCAAAGATGATTAGAATAGTCTCTACTCTCAGGAAGCTCAGAAAACAGTGGTGGGGAGGTGGGGGAGATGGAAATAGAAGCAAAAAGTTATGAATTAGTGTAAGTGGGGGGCAGTGTAGAGTAAAAATCAAGAGCTCCAGTTCTGGATTTATTTAACCTTGGCTTCGTTCCCACAGGTGCCACTTCCTAGATGAGTAATCCCGGGGAAGTTAATTTACTTCAAAGCCTCAGTTTTTCCCTCTGTAAAATGAAGATAGTAATAACCACCTCACAAGTTTGTTGTACAGTTTCAATGAGATAATATATATATGTAAATTGATTGGCACAGATCTGAACACACAGAAGATATCAGACTTTTGGGCCACTGTTATTATTAGAAGTACTATGCATACCCTGTGGAATCACAGGAGGGGCACCTGACTCTTTGTGTGAGTACTATTATCCCCAAAGAAATAGAAAATAAATCTGCTCATATCATGAAGTGATGATAAGAAAAGCAACCCCAGACTGTACCTAATATATATCTTTTGAGCATCACTCTGTAGGTTCTACTTTGCTTTTCATTAATAATAGTCTGTACCGGGCTTCCCTGGTGGCGCAGTGGTTGAGAGTCCACCTGCTGATGCAGGGGACACGGGTTCGTGCCCCCGTCCAGGAAGGTCCCGCATGCCGTGGAGCGGCTGGGCCCGTGAGCCATGGCCGCCGAGCCTGCGCGTCCGGAGCCTGTGCTCTGCAACGGGAGAGGCCACAACAGTGAGAGGCCCGTGTACCGCAAAAAAAAAAAAAAAAAATAGTTTGTACCAATTGAGTGGTAACTGTTGTCTAGACTGGCTTCAGGCAACAGACAGAGGGAAGGGCCATCATTGAGTAAGTAGGTCACTAATCTATATTTGTTTACTAAAGCAACTGTTTTCCCAAGTGCCAGAGAAGAATAGAAGAAAGAGAAAAAGGAGAAGAAAAAGGAAGAGAAAAGAAAGGAAGAGAATGAAGGGAGGGGAAGAGAAAAGAAGAGAAGAAAAAAGTATACAATTCGGTTCCTTCCCATAAATATGGCTGTGTAATAGTTTACACTAATATCACAAGAGTAGTGAAATTAATTTATAGACTTATAGTATAATAATTCAAAATTGACAAAGGAAATCATATCCCAGATTAGGATGGACAGAGTACAGGTGGAAAAGGGGTATGTGTAAAAGATGAGGGGAAAAAATCCCCATAAAAAATAGAAAGGAACAGAGAACTCTACTACCATTTTTTTTTCTTGTCCACTTCTGCTAAGATATATGGAATCTTGTCCTCACAGTCACATATATATTCTTCCATCCATAGCATCTCTACAAGAGACTCAGTCTTGTGAGGTGATGGTTTTCATATGCACGTCTTGCTCTCATTTCAGTGTGCTGGTACTAGTTTGCAGTGGGAAGAAGGAAGCCCTTTTACAATCCTCTTGATTAATCCCAAGGTCCAACCGTCTGCTCATGATGTCATCCCCATCATCCTCACCCGGCTGCCCTATTCCCACCTCCTCCTTGCTCTGCAATCATGACACACACACTTGCACCTCAATGTGTGAGGTTCCCTCTGCCTGGAACATTCATCCCCAGACTGCCACACTTCTCACACTGTTATTCCCTTTAGGTCACTGCCAATGTCATACTTATTGGAGAAGCTTTCTCTAACCATTTCATCCAAAATGGGACTCTCATGTCTCCCAGTATACCTTTCCTCTTTCCCTTGTTGTATTAGTCTCCAAAACAGTAATCACCATCTGACATGGTATACATAAACATGTTTAATTGTTTATTATTGTCTTCTCTTCTGTGTTAGGTTGGGTTTCCTAAAAGCAGAAGCGGAAGGAAGGATTCAAATACATATTGAGGGAATCTTCAGGAAAAACTTTTAAGGGAGTGGGGAAGCAGCCAGACAAGGATGTAGTTTCAAGGAAAGTCTGGTCTTGGCAAGGAATTTTTTGGTCCATAAAATGCACCTGGAGACAAGGAGCTGGCCCTTTGACTCAGTCAGTTATTGGCTGTAGACCAGGAGAGGGCATTGTGACTTTTTGGCTGAGTCAGTGCCCCTCAACTGAGGTTGGTTCTCTTGGGAGTGAAGGCAGCTGGGAGCTGGAAGCCAATACACATAGAAACTGGGAGAGGATGTGCTGCCCGGGTTAGGGGGGACAGGCAACTGAATGACATCTTACATGCCTCCACTACAATGTAATTTCCATGAGATCTGGGGTTGACCTTTTTTGTTCCACGCTGTATCTAGCACACAGAATAGAGGAGGGTACATAGTAGGCCTTCAATAAATACTTGTTGAATGAATGAATGAACTTAATTGAACTGGCACAGTGCTAGGTCCCGGGATACAGTAGTGAATGAGACAGTTTCCTGCCCTCATGGAGCTTATGGTCTAACGGGAATTCAGATGCAGGGAATTAAAACTCAGTTGGATAAGAGCCATCATAGGACAAGCAGAGGGGGTTAAGAGCACACAGTAGGGACACTTACAGTCCAGAGTTTGGAAGGAGCAGGTATTACATTGTGGTATGATCAAGGGATGTCTTTTCCAGGGTAATTATTCACAGTCAATGGAGTACACATTGATAAAGTTGGGAAAATATTGTAATGCCTCTAAGATTGTATCATTACTATGAAGATTCCAGTTCAGTTGTCTTTCACCTTGATTTGTGTCTCAAATAGAGTGATTAAAAGGAGAACAACCTGGGGCTTCCCTGGTGGCACAGTGGTTGAGAGTCTGCCTGCTGATGCAGGGGACACGAGTTCGTGCCCTGGTCCGGGAAGATCCCACATGCCATGGAGCAGCTGGGTCTGTGAGCCATGGCCGCGGAGCCTGTGCTCCGCAGCAGGAGAGGCCACAAAAAAAAAAAAAAAAAAAAAAAGGAGAACAACCTGAACCAAGACCTCTCATCTGTCTATGTATCTGTTTCCTCACCTGTAAAATGAGAGGGTTGAACTGTGAGTTTCCTTTGGGAACTGACCTTCCTCAAGAGCCTCTACACTCTGTCCATTGTATGGAAAGAAACCACAGAATGCCAGACAGTCCTTTCGTGCCTCTAACTAGCTGGTATGCTTTGGGATTGAAGAATTCCCTTGGATGTTTGGTAATTGGTGCTTTTTTTTTTTTTTTCTCTCTGAATGCACCAGTGTGGTATTTAGCTTTAATGCTCAGTAAGTCTGTTTCAAAAATAAGGGAACTTAATTCCCTGAAGAAGACAGCTACCACAGTGATACTTTGGCCACTGCTGGTACTCTGTCAACCCTGTTGATGGATGAATTCACTCACATGGTCTAATCTAGCTGAGGGATTCTATACGATGAACAGGAAACACCTTCCTCAGTTTTTTTCCAATTTGTTTTTTTGTTGTGTGTAAGGTTCCACATATTTTGGGGAATGGTGTGTGCGTGTGTGTGTGTGTGTGTGTCCATGGGTGCATGAGCTTGTGTCTAGCTGGGGAAGAGGTAGTAGGAGTTGGCTTGGGTATTGTCTTCAGCTACAACATGGCTTTCAATGTTTGAGTCATGTGCCTTAAGATGCTTTCATAATTCACCTTGGAGAATGGGAAAAAAATAGGTTTTGGTGAAATAGAAAAAGTCTTTTGAAATTTCACAGTGTGGTTATGTAACAGTGGATTATATAATACCTGAGGGTAAGGGCTGGAGAGGGACATTTTTCAGATATTTCTAGTAATTTGAAGTCATTAAAAAACAACAATGTTCTCGGGCATTGTCATGTTTGTTGCTAGCTTTTGGCAGAGCTGTTTTGATGGTTGCAAGCTCTCCCCAGGCTGGGCAGTCAACCCGAGCACAGGAGTGGGTCTTTGGCTCTGAATATCTCACCTCTGCCCCATTCCTGCACTGCTTTTTCGCCCCTCAGTGGGTGCTCTTGATTGGCTGGTCTGTCACCCACCCCTTGGAACAGTTGCTTTGACGCCTGCCACGTCTGATGGGGCCCACCCCACTCATTTATTTTTCTGGGTTTGTGCTTGAATTTCTTCTATATTTAGAGCTTTGATTGAAGGGATATAATATGTCAGAAAACTAGGTAGTTTGATTTACTAAATACTGATTTTTTGCAAGATGTTAGTTCCCTGAATGCTAGTTAGTTATTAAATATGCTTTATATAAGTTTATTGAACGTGAGAATATTTGTGAAAATAAAAGGTGGGTGCCTATTGCCACGGTCACGAATTGAATGCTGACCTAAATAATGGTAATTTGGTGGAATGGGAGAAGTCCTGGAGTAAGAAGCAGGAGGGACCAGTTCTTGTTACTGCTTTGATGTGGCGTCTGGCAAGTTGCTTGATCTCTTTTGGCCTCAGTTTCTCCATGGGACTAGGTAAACTTTTAAGGATCCCTTTAACTCTATGAGAAAAATTCAGATCTATGTAGCTGGAAAGCTTGCAAAACCAGCAAGGATGTGTGTTTTCATTCAGGTATCTTAAATTACTCTCCTAGAACTTTGGGTCAAACTTGGACTTGTGAACAGTGGAACCAAGCAGTGATGGCTCTGGCTTATCAGACCCCCTAACTTAATTTTGATCAAATGCTGTTTTTTTTTTATGTAGTAGGTTACTACAATAATAATGTGCTTGGGTGAAGGGTGTTGGCTCCAGACAAAAGGATTATTTTTCAGTCCTCCAACTTCTTCTAAGGGAAAGCTGATCTCTTTATCAAAACTGGGTGTGTTCTCTCTTGAGAAAGCCCTCGCCATAAAAGCCAATACATATATTGCCTTGGACCTTAAAGGGAAATTCTATACTGGAGACAATCAGAAGTGTTCACAGATTTCCTTTCTTCTTAAGCAAAAACAGAGTTTCATCAACAAATTCAGAAAGTTGTCATATTTGCATTGTTTTCCTTTTCAGAGGAGGGGGAGAGTACCCAGTACTGGATAGCGGGAGGAAGACTTCGAGGAAGTGGGTTTTATTTTTTTTCGGCAAGGAAGAGCCCACGTTTGAGGCACCACTGTCATGAAATGTCACTTATATGATGGCCTATATACAGAAACCCTGTCCCTTTGCAGATGGGTATGTGTGTTAAGTGACATCCAGTCACACTTCCTTCACATCTAGTTGCAGACAGAGACACCGTTAAGGCCATTCACTGTTACTTATACTAAGCAGAATAGCATAAACAGAAAGCTGTCCAGAATGTCTAGAGTGGGTTAGTTGTTTGGGTTATTCCATTAATCCTAGATCAGAATTACCTTCATAACATCTTTGCTCTTCCAATGTGCTCATACACCTCAGCTGGAGTGGGTGGCACTTGGCTGATCTACAGGTGGGAAACAATCCCCAATCCTATGGACATTTCCATACAAGGGCTTGAACTAGCCATAGAGACATTTCACACAATTTCAGGTTGCTTTTTTCCAACACGATAAATATGACAAAGAGAATTACATTAATTTAAAATATGGTAGTTTATTTAATGGTATAACGCAAGTCTAACTGCACTTTTAGCCATTCTTTTGGACATGACTACTGCAAGATGAGATGACCTTGGCAAGTCAAGGGTTAATGGAGTGCAAGAGAGGGAGCAATTTTCCCCCTCACCTCATAAGGAGGAAAAGCCTCAGTCATGGCTTTTTACTTCCCTCCTTGATTTATTAGATTTTAAGGGAAATTTAACATGGTATGTCCTTTGTATCAAATCACTAAATGATGGTATTTCACTTTGAGGAAATCCTATACACTAAAACAGGAATTTAGCAATTCGTAGGGTCCAATTCACACTGCTAGCAAAAGTTTCATTACTTCACAAAAGGCTCTTTTAGTGAGCCACCCCCAGTGCTTTAAAAAGAACATGCTAAGTGAGGAACTATATAAGGCTGTTTCCTGAGTAATGACTTCAAGTAAATTGACGCAAACAAGGCCAAATGGTCTGCATGCAGGGCAGGACCCAGGAGACATCAGCTAATTTATAATTATAATGCCCCTGTGTACTGGCATCAAACCTTTCACCTCGCTCGGATGCAAAACTGTACTTTAGTGCTCAGAAAGTTGCTGTTGTTGATTTTTTTCTTGACCGTGCCTCTAAACAAGAGGTTCTTCTAGGTAACACCTTTTTATTTATAAGAAAAACATTTGCAAATCTTATTTTTTTGTTGAACTTTGTTTTGACCAGAAAATAAGGGCCCATGTACGGTGTATTCATGGAGACCAAATTAACTAATAGGGTTTCACTGTGGGTTGAGTGTTCTGGGGGCAGTATTTGGGAACTGAACTTCCAAACAGAAGGCCAGTGTTCAGGGTCCCTAGGGAAATAATGACGGCCTGCTCACTGAACATTCTGTGCTTTGGGCGGGGCAGCCGACTGTGGCAGGGAGGCCAAGAGCAGATCAAGTGTGGGTACAGGTTAGAGGGATGTTTTGACCCACGCAATTGATAGGTATTTTTTTTAAACAATGATACATCCAAGTTGTCATTTGGAACAACTGATGAAATCATGTAATAAATATATCTGTGGACGATTGGCGTTGGCTGTTAAGGGAAATCCAGAGCTGTCTTTTAAAATGCCTTGCAGACTCTGGACTCCTTCTGGGATGCTGTTTGCAAGCTGCTCACAGCTCAGCTACCACCTAAGTGAACTTCTTTTTATCTCTGAGCTGGTGACTCTGGAGGAATTTTTTTTTTTAAGTTGTTGTGTCAGAACCTTCTATTTTGAACCAATGGGCAAATGAGAACAAAGTAGAAATGTCTCTGGCTCAAGAAAAAGAGAAGATACAGCTAAGAAAACCTTAAACCACTATTTGTTTTAAATATAGGAAGCTTTTATTTTTTACTTTTCTGTTTATACATCTATATCACCTCCCACCTGAAGTGATCAGGGTGGAGTTTGAAGAATCAAGACAACTTTTTAGAACAAGCATCCTATTTCTGTTAATTGCAAGCACAGAGAACAAAACAAAGCATGGCTTTTGTCCTTGGTCTTCTTCATCCCCCTTTTTGCCCCATTACTTCCTATCTACTTCCTCATTTAGTCTGAATTTTAATACGTAGTATTCAGGTGCACTCCTAATTCTCATTTCCTTTCAGTGGGATTTTCCAGTAAACACACTGACTAGATCGTTCATAGGAAATTACCCAATTGGTGGTGGGCACTTATGTGACTTACATACATCTGTCACCCAGGCATCTGCTTGATTTTTTTTTCTTTTTAATAAACATGTATTTATTTATTATTTTTGGCTGCATTGGGTCTTCGTTGCTGCACGCAGGATTTCTCTAGTTGCGGCAAGTGGGGGCTACTCTTCGTTGCAGTGTGTGGGCTTCTCATTGCAGTGGCTTCTCTTGTAGCGGAGCATGGGCTCTAGGTGCACTGGCTTCAGTAGTTGTGGCACACGGGCTTCAGTAGTTGTGGCGCACAGGCTCAGTAGTTGTGGCTTCCGGGCTCTAGAGTGCAGGCTCAGCAGTTGTGGCGTGTAGGCTTAGTCGCTCCGTGGCATGTGAGATCTTCCTGAACCAGGGCTCGAACCCATGTCCCCTGAATTGGCAGGCGTATTCTTAACCACTGCACCATCAGGGAAGCCCCAGCCACCTGCTTCTTGTCTCCAGCAACCAGATCTACTTATTGGACAGACCGTCTCTGTCTCTATTTCTATACTCATCTTAACAAACAAAGGCAAATTTTTACTTTTTAGGGGACATGATTTGAATAATTGGTTTGTCATTTTCATTCTTGCAAAAATGGATTTTAAGTGTTAATTAAAATAGAAAACTAGCAAAAACACTTTTTGTTTGAAGTGACAATAACATAGGAGAGTTTTAAAGCAGTTCCAGAGAGAAGATAAGCATAGCTGTGTAGAGTGTGCCCAGAAGGGAGTGAAAGGAAGAAGTCTTTAGAAGAAATGTAGCCCCCAGAGAGACCCTCCTTAAAGAAAGAGCTCACAGGGCTAATAGACCAGAGAGGGAGGAAGGTATGGGGAGAGGGAGAGAGAGAAGACATTCCACCCACCTCTAAGGAGGCAGACACCAACTTGCCCAGGGGGCCAAGGCAGTCTTGTTTGTATAGAATAAGCACAAACATAGTTTACCTAAAAGGTTTTCCAAGGAGAATTTTTTAGGTAAAATATTAAGATAGTAAATGTTTTAGTTGGATAGTTTCTAAGCACAATTAAGCACGAAGTGATCACAAACTCATCAATTTATACCTGCTGTCTGTCATCATTAACACCCCCTTTCACTCTCAGAAATGTCTCAGTGTGTGTAAAAAATCATATGCTAGTCAGGATCAGCCTTTGGAAAGGGGACCTTTATTGAATTAAGTGTTAGACCGCAGAATCCCATCTTCGCTGTTAAGGACTTTGCAATCTAAAATGTGAAATTCTAGAAATAGTATTGAGTGTGAAGGGAGGGTGAATACTTTTCCTCGTGTTAAGGACAAATACAGGGGGTGACCTCAAGTTCTCATTTCTGACTTCCTTTCCTGGTAACTCCTGCCCGGGTATCTCTAAGAGATTTCATCTTCCTTTGTACAAGGGTCAGGAAAGAAACAGGGGACAAGCGTGTATATGACATATGTACATAAATATCTTTTACACGAGAAAGACAAATACAAGTTACATTTTCTTGTTAAACTTATACAGTGAGGCTGCCAGAAGTTTCCATCTCAGGATATTAGCAAAGACACAGAGAGATCTCCGATCATTGGGATTAAAGTCTAGAACCCAGTCGATTAGAAAATTCAGGGGGAGTTGGTTATCTTTCTGTGGCTGTTGCAGTAATGATGAGACACACTTGTAAATATTGATGCTGCCACCTAACCACAGCGCTGAAATAGAGTTCTTTCCTTACAGCCTTGGACTGCTTAGTAATCCTCAGAGGACATCTGCTCTCTCCAAGGCTCCCCCACCGAAGGGAACACGAGGACAACAAATGCAGTTTAACAATCCATCCAGTAGGGAGAAGCCACCAGCACAAACACTGGTCTTAGTCTCCAGTTTAGTTCTTTCCGAGTTTCCTGCTGGTTCGGTGTCCTCTAGTGGTAACTTGTCTCATGAATGAATAAGCTGGCACAGCAAACTGACTGTGAGATTTGTAGAGATCATGGTCTTTTCATGAGTGTTTTATAATGAATACGAAACCTGAGGGCCTACAAAATCCTAACTGCCAGGTAGTATGTCCTCTCAGTAACCCTCTGAGAAAGAGACTAATTACACCATTTTACAGGCAAGAAAACTGAGGTTCAGGGAGCCTAAGTGATACATTGTAAGACTCAGAGGCAGGATCTGAAACAGAATTCCTGAGCTTTCATCCTGATGTTTTTGTTTTGTTTGTTTTAATTTTCATTGTATTTTACTTCTTCATGATTCTAACGAGATAGACACTTTCTGGCTACAAATGAGTCACAGAGGCAATGGAGGGAGGAGCCTCCAGAAGACTGGGTTTACCCTGCTGCACTTCAGGTACCCCGGACCTTCCTGACATGTGAGCCCTGGGGGGCCACAGGGTAGAGTGAAAATAGAACTGGCTTTGAATCCAGATACACCTGGGTTTAAATTCTAGCTTCACAACTCCACCATCCACCCGATAAATACTCTATGTCTACTGTGTTCTAAGCCCCAGAGTACAGTTTTGTACAAGAAGGAAAATATTCCTGGTCAAATTTTTTATTCTAGCTGATCCTCAGTTTTGTCATCTCTAAAGTAGGGGTGACAGTACCCCTAAACATTTGTGGAAGACAATCTTTAAAGTTATTCAACATATTATGGAAAGAAGGATCTACGGTAATTAAGGGCAAATGATGACCATGATGACCCAGTGCAAAGAAGGTTTTGCAGGCTGAGGACAATCTGATTGGTCCACCAATTTTAGAACCCCCCTTCAGACTGGCTGTCTGAGGTTATAAGGACGTGCATCTTCACATATTTCAAGTAGCCAAACCCTGAATTCTTTTTGTGATATTTAAAGGAATGAGTTGTCTCTTACCCCACTTTGTATAGACTGAATAGTCTGTGTCCCCTCAAAACTCGTATGTTGAAATACAAAAAAAAACATGTTATAGTGTTAGGAAGGGGAGCCTTTGGGAGATAAATGCCCTTGTAAAAGAGACCCCAGGGAACTCCTTTGCCCCTTTCACAGTGGGACACAGTGAGAAGGTGGCTGTCTGTGAACCAGGAAGTGGGCCCTCACAAGACACCAAATCTGCTAGCACCTTGAGCCAGCCTCTGGAACTGTGAGAAATAAACTTCTGTAGTTTATAAGCCACCCAGTCTATGTTATTTTTCTTACAGCAGTCAAAGAGATTAAGACACACTCCAACTCTGGAATCTTCCAAAATGAAGATGGTTTGTGATTGTAGAATTCAAAGAGTTGCGTGTCAAAGAGTTGCCACCAAGACAGTGGAAAAATTCTGTCTCTTTCCCAGAGAAAGGTTGGTATCTAGATATCTACGATGGTGTCTTTTGAGAGATATATTTAGCAGACTGATTGGGAACAGATGTTTTTTCTTTCCTTTTTTTTTGTGTGTGCGTGTGGGTGTTTTTTCAGCATCATGATTTAATTAAGGGAGCATATTCATTGTAGAGAATATATTGATGATTGTAAGTGTGACTCCTCATTACAGCCTTAAAATTTTTGAAGCACCAAAGCACAAAGGTGTCAATTTTATATAAATAGGTACAAAACAAGTACATGTATTTTCCATGCTCCAAAATTGAGTACACACTATACTGTCATTGGGAAGGTGTTTACCAATGAAGACCTGACAATAAAGTACTCAAGATTGATATATCAAAATAAGATATAAAATAGGAGTTTATAAAAACAAGTTTGACAATAGCAGAGAGGGCCCTTTTCATTTCTGAGCAAAAATGCATTTCATTATATGTACTCTCTCATAAAATGAATAAACCGGTCACTTGAGAATGCTCTATTTATTTCTTCTATTGTAGTACAACATTCTCCATGTCTTTTGAAAAAAAAATATTGTGCAGGAACTGTGGGATAAGCATGCATGTGGATGGAACAACACAATTACACTGGTTCTTACAACTCACTTCTAGATAAGGAGAAAGTGTTATTCATTAGTATGGCCCAGTCTTAGCCAATATTCAGTTTGGAAATATACTGGGTTAAGATCAGAATGATCTTAAATTCCAAGTTCTACAATTGATGATCTTATATGCCATTGTATTGGTCAGGCTTCTTTTTTTCTTATCTTTTTAAAAAATTCTTATTGGAGTATAGTTCATCCACAATGTTGTGCTAGTTTCTACTGTACAGCAAAGTGAACTGGCCACACATACACATATATCCACTCTTCTTTACATTCCCTCCCATACAGGCCAATACAGAGTATTGAGAAGTGCTCCATGAGCTACATAGCAGGTGCCTATTAGCCATCTACCCTTACATATAATAGTATGTATATGTCAATCCCAATCTCCCAACCCATTCCCCCCCACTGCCCCCTACCCCCTGCCACCAGAAACCACAAATTTGCCCTCCACATTGAACAGATGTTTTTGTTCTATGAACAACGCTTTAAGTTCTAGTGATGATAAGCTCATATTTACTTAAAACTTTTGGTCTCTCAGATCCATATTGTTCCTTAGCAACTTTTTCTTTCCTTTTTCTATTGTAATGATTGAGAACACTGACCTAGGAAACTAAAGAATCATAGAATGTTAGAATATGAAGAGAAGTTAAAGATTTTCTGATCCAACCTCTTCGTTTTACAGATTGGAACACAAATGGGCTTGTGAGTCTTGTCCAAGGTCTTCCTTTAATTCATTCATTCCAAAGTACTTATTGTGTACCTAGCAGGTGCTAGGTACTATTCTACACGATGGGGTTATAGCAGTGAGCAAAACAGATGTGGTCACTGCTTTCATAGATTTATATTCTAATGGGAAGGGGAAGATTCGATAAAAATTAAACAAATATATAGTAGGTCAGGTAATGGTAAGTGTTAAGAAAACATGATTAAGCAAGGTAATGGACAAAAGGTGATGAAGGACAGTGCTCTTTTAGGTAGAATGTTCAGTGAAGGTGACATTTGAGCAGAGTCCTGAAGGAGGTGAGGGAATGAACTATGTGAAGATCTGGGGAAAGAGCATTCCAGGTGAATAGAATAGTAAGTGCAAAGGCCCTGAGGTAGACTCACACTCAAAGGTCAATGTGACCAGAATGGATAGATGGAGGAAAGTGTGGCAGGGAATGTGATCTGAGAGAGTAGTGAGGGGAGAGGACACATCATATACAGCCTGATTGGTACGGTACAAGCTCTGGCCTTTTAGGCCCTGGAAGATTTTGAGTAGAGGAGTGACATGATTTATTTGTGTTTGAAAAGGATGACACAAGAGCCGAGCTTGGACCAGAATCCAGGTCTCTTTAAGGCAGAGGTCATAGGTGCCCCCACTCTATCATCCAGCTCTACACACTTGCAGTTGAACCTAAAGAACAGATCTTGGAAAATTTTAGGAAGTCTCTGTATTTACAGTATTACCATAATGGACACTTTCAACCAGAGTTTGGTAAACACAAGGTAATAAAAATTATGCTCACATCGACATTCACAGGATGATAGACAAAATAAAAAGGCAGAGGACTTTGTACCAGATGAAGGAACAAGATAAAACCCTAGAAAAACAACTAAATGAAGTGGAGATAGGCAACCTTCCAGAAAAATAATTCAGAATAATGATAATGAAGATGAACCAAGACCTTGGAAAAAGAATAGAGGCAAAGATTGAGAAGATGCAAGAAATGTTTCACAAAGACCTAGAAGAATTAAAGAATAAAGACTTAGAAGAATTAAAGAACAAACAAGCAGAGGTGAACAGCACAATAACTGAAATGAAAAATACACTAGAAGGAATCAATAGCAGAATAACTGAGGGAGAAAAACGGATAAGTGACCTGGAGGACAGAATGGTGGAATTCACTGCCACAGAACAGAATAAAGAATAAAGAATGAAAAGAAATGAAGACAGCCTAAGAGATGTCTGGAACAACATTAAACACACCAACATTTGCATTATAGAGGTCCCAGAAGGAGAAGAGAGAGAGAAAGGTCCCGAGAAAATATTTGAAGAGATTATAGTCGAAAACTTCCCTAACATGGGAAAAGAAATAGCCACCCAAATCCAGGAAGTGCAGAGAGTCCCAGGCAGGATAAATCCAAGGAGAAACATGCCAAGACACACAGTAATCAAATGGACAAAAATTAAAGGCAAAGAAAAATTATTGAAAGCAACAAGGGAAAAATGACAAATAACATACAAGGGAACTCCCATAAGGTTAAAAGCTGATTTCTCAGCAGGAACTCTACAAGCCAGAAGGGAGTGGCATAATATATTTAAAGTGACAAAATGGAAGAATTTACAATCAAGACTACTCTACCTGGCAAGGATCTCATTCAGATTTGATGGAGAAATCAAAAGTTTTATAGACAAGCAAAAGCTAAGAGAATTCAGCACCACCAAACCAACTCTACAACAAATGCTAAAGGAATTTCTCTAAGTGGGAAGCACAAGAGAAGAAAAGGATCTACAAAAAAACTCCCATAACAATTAAGAAAATGGTAATAGGAACATACATATGGATAATTACCTTAAATGTGAATGGATTAAATGCTCCAACCAAAAGATACAGGATCGCTGAATGGATGCAAAAACAAGACCCATATATATGTTGTCTACAGGAGACCCACTTCAGTCTAGGGATACATAGAGCCTGAAAGTGATGGGGTGGAAAAAGGTATTCCATGCAAATGGAAATCAAAAGAAAGCTGGAGTAGCAATACTCATATCAGATAAAATCAACTTTAAAATAAAGAATGTTACAAGAGACAAGGAGGGACACTACATAATGATCAAGGGATCAATCCAAGAAGAAGATATAACAATTATAAATATATATGCACCCAACATAGGAGCACCTCAATACATAGGCAACTTCTAACAGCTATAAAAGAGGATGCATATAGATGCATAAATCCTCAACAAAATACTAGCAAACAGAATCCAACAACACATTAAAAGGATCATACACCATGATCAAGTGGGATTTATTCCAGGGATGGAAGGATTCTTCAATATATGCAAATCAATCAATGTGATACACCATATTAAAAAATTGAAGAATTAAAAACCATATGATTATCTCAATAGATGCAGAAAAAGCTTTTGAGAAAATTTAACAACGATTTATGATAAAAACTCTCCAGAAAGTGGGCATAGAGGGAACCTACCTCAACATAATAAAGGCCATATATGACAAACCCACAGCAAACATCATTCTCAATGGTGAAAAATTGAAAGCATTTCCTCTAAGATCGGGAACAAGACAAGGATGTCCACTCTTGTCACTATTATTCAACATAGTTTTGGAAGTCCTAGCCTGGCAATCAGAGAAGAAAAAGAAATAAAAGGAATATAAATTGGAAAACAAGAAGTAAAACTGTCACTATTTGCAGATGACATGATACTACATACAGAGAATCCTAAAGATGCCACCAGAAAACTACAAGAGGTAATCAATGAATTTGGTAAAGTTTCAAGATACAAAATTAATGCACAGAAATCTCTTGCATTCCTATATACTAACAATGAAAGATCAGAAAGAGAAATTAAAGAAACAATAACATTCATCATTGCAACAAAATGAATAAAATACCTAGGAATAAACCCACCTAAGGAGGTAAAAGCCCTGTACTCAGAAAACTATAAGACACTGATGAGAGAAATCAAAGATGACACAAAAAGATGGAGAGATATACCATGTTCTTGGATTGGAAACATTAATATTGTGAAAATGACTATACTACCCAAAGCAATCTACAGATTCAATGTAATCCCTATCAAATTACCAGTGGCATTTTTCACAGAACTAGAACAAAAAATCTTAAAATTTGTATGGAGACACAAAAGACCCCGAATAGCCAAAGCAGTCTTGAGGGAAAAAAAATGGAGCTGGAGGAATCAGACTCCCTGACTTCAGACTGTACTACAAAGCTACAGTAATCAAGACAATATGGTACTGGCACAAAAACAGAGATATAGATAAATGCAACAGGATAGAAAGTCCATAGGTAAACCCACACACCTATGGTCAACTAATCTATGACAAAGGAGGCAAGGGTATACAATGGAGAAAAGACAGTCTCTTCAATAAGTGGTGCTGGGAAAACTGGGCAGCTACATGTAAAAGAATAAAATTAGAACACTCCTTAACACCATACACAAAAGTAAAATCAAAATGGATTAGAGACCTAAATGTAAGACTGGACACTATAAAACTCTTAGAGGAAAACATAGGAAGAACACTCTTTGACATAAATCACAGCACAGACTTTTTTGATTCACTTCCTAGATAATGGAAATAAAAACAAAAATAAACAAATGGGACCTAATGAAACTTAAAAACTTTTGCAAAGCAAACTACAAACGAGACGAAAAGACAACCCTCAGAATGGGAGAAAATATTTGCAAATGAATCAACGGACAAAGGATTAATCTCCAAAATATATAAACAGCTCATGCAGCTCAATATTAAAAAAACAAACAACGCAATCCAAATATGGGCAGAAGACCTGAATAGACATTTCTCCAAAGAAGACATACAGTTGGCCAAGAAGCACATGAAAAGCTACTCAACATCACTAATTGTTTGAGAAATGCAAATCAAAACCACAATGAGGTATCACCTCACACCAGTTAGAATGGGCATCAACAGAAAATCTACAAACAACAAGTGCTGGAGAGGGTGTGGAGAAAAGGGAACCCTCTTGCAATGTTGGTGGGAATGTAAATTGATACAGCCACTATGGAGAACAGTATGGAGGTTCCTTAAAACACTAAAAATAGAATTACCATATGACCCAGCAATCCCACTGCTGGGCATATACCCAGAGAAAACCATAATTCAAAAAGACACATGCACCCCAATGTTAATTGCAGTACTTTTACAATAGGCAGGTCATGGAAGCAACCTAAATGTCCATCGACAGACGAATGGATAAAGAAGATGTGGTACATATATACAATGGAATATTACTCAGCCAAAAAAGGAACGGAATCGGGTCATTTGTAGAGACGTGGATGGATCTAGAGACTGTCATACAGAGTAAAGTAAGTCAGAAAGAGAAAAACAAATATCGTATATTAAAGCATATATGTGGAACCTAGAAAAATGGTACAGATGAAGTGGTTTGCAGGGCAGAAATAGAGACACAGATGTAGAGAACAAACGTACGGACACCAAGGGGGGAAAGCAGTGGCGTGGTGGTGGTGGTGGTGTGATGAACTGGGCGATTGGGATTGACATGTATACACTGATGTGGATAAAATTGATGACTAATAATCTGCTGTATAAAAAAATAAAATAAAATTCAAAAATCCAAAAAAAAAAAAAAAGAATTGCTGAACATCAACAACAACAAAAAATTATGCTCACAACTTTTCCTTATCTCTCTGAAGGAGAAATTGCAAGATTTAGGGTTTTAAAAAACATTTCTTCAACAGGAACTTCATAACTTTAAAAGAATAATATTTAGGGAAAAGAAAATATGTCTTCTGCCGAGAAATCATGCACCCCTTACTTGGGATTTAAATGAGTGGAAAAAGAAGCTGCCCTCTAAGACTGAACGTCAGCTCTTAGCCCGCTCATCCCTTTTGCTTCTGCACATCACTGTTGAGCTCTGTTTGTTTCTAGCCAGAGGTTATCACTTTACACTCTCTGTGGGATTAAACAAACAGGTGTTTGAACAATTTGGAAAGATGCAGAAGTTTGAGGGATTCTACACTTGTAAAGAAAGAAGTTTGATACAGTTCCTTAAAGTTGAATGAGGTTTTTTAAAATATATATATTAATATTTAATTAATATATATATATTCTTTTCCATCATGGTTTATCACAGGGTATTGAATATAGTTCCCTGTGCTATACAGTAGGCCCTTGTTGTGTATCCATTCCACATATACTAGTTTGTTGTGTATCCATTCTATATATACTACTATATATACATTCTATATATACTAATCCCAAACTTCCAATCCATCCTTCCCCCATCCCTCTCCCCTTTGGCAACCACAAGTCTGTTCTCAATGTCTGTGAATCTGTTTCTGTTTCATAGATAATAAGTTCATTCAGTTCCTTAAAGTTGAGATTAATTTTTTCTTTTCACTCCTTAGATTTAGTCAGTATTTTTCTTTCATTTAAGGCAATAAAGTTCATCGAGTTGTGCTGAGTTCAGTATTGCATTATTGTTACCAGATTATTGTTTTTCAGACATTCTTAGGGTGATAAGAGTAATAGCTGCTGTGGATTGAGAATCTTTTGGAGCTAGACCTCTTGCATGCATTGCCTACAGGGTGCATGCTGTTATCCCCATTGTACAGGGAACGGATGCTCCCAGAGGTTAAGAATTACTCCACATCTACTCAGCCGCCAAGTAGCCAATATTTGAACCTTGTCTGGCTTCACTGCTGGCTAGCTTTCTGTCCATTAAGTGAGGTGATTTAATGGTGTTAAGATGTCAAGTGTGCTCTCATGGTTGGCTGCTTTTAAATACTTGTTTAGAGTAAAGGAATCACAGGATTCAGGTTGGGAGAGACTTTAAAGGTCATTTAGTCCAAACTCCCTGTGATTCCTGCAAAAGCCCTGTGGAATGATCCACCTTCCCCCACTCACCACTCCCTGCCATGCTTGTGCTTCTCTAGGGATATGAAACTCCCAAGGCAATGTTTCCGTTATTGAGCTATTTTGAAGATTATGAAGTTTTTCCTTGTACTGAGTCATTATCAGTCTCCTTTACAGCCTCTGAAGCATGAAGAGTACAGCTTACCAAGTACTGGAAGATAATATTCATATTCCCACTTGGACTTCTATACTTGATTACTTTTTACTTGATTTTTTTTCACATGATATAGTTTGAGGTCAAGTTTCCAAATCCTGCTTAATTTTCTCTTCACACATTTGAGTTGACCTCTATCCCTTTTCACTAGGGACATCCAGGGTGCAAGACAGTTTTCTTGGTGAGGTCAGACCATGTGTCTGCCACTGAGTGTAAGGTCATGTCACTGTTGATTCATCCTGAGGTTACCACTGACTCAAGCCCTGCTGTCTGTTTTGCCCATGTTACTGCTAATAAAATGCATCTTCCTTATCCTGTACTAGTCCAACTTTTATTTACACTTGCCAGAATTTATCTTTATTCAGTTTCTTTTATTAGATCACTCCATTGACCAAAATTATCAGGACATTTTGAATTTTAATTTCTAACAAAACCTACTTCAAGTCATTTTGCTTCACAGACAAATTTTTACTTCTTTTGAATGATGTCATTTGTTTTCATTATACAAAGAATGTTTTGTAGCACAGTTGGAAATTTGTTTTGCATTGCTCTGAAAGTTGAGGGAAGTGCTGGACCACCTTCACAGTGAGTAGACTGCACATAGGGGTCTAGAGATGCTCTCTGTTTCCTGGCAGATGAGTCTGCGGAAGTTTAACCTTGCTTGTAGCAAAATGTTGAGTGTAGAAGAACTGGGGATCTCAAAGGACATGTGAAATTCTTAAAAGCCTTGCCAATGTCCCATTCCACTGTGAGCTATTCTAATTTTTAGTATTTGAAACAAGGATGAAAATGGAGCTTTGCCAATCTGCAACACAAAATGATGAAGTTCTTCTAGTAGCTCGATTATGACTTTTTACAGAGAGAAATCGTTAAAAGGTAGAATGAGAATAGATAACAAACATTACCTATAACTGAGGTTTAATCATTGACAAATGTAGCAATTACTGAGGCCTCAGGGTAGGCAAATGGGAATGACCTTAGGTCTAACTGATTTTTCCAAAATCTGGAATAGACAACACCTTTATTTCTTACCCTAGAAGGAAATATATCACAAAACAAATCTTGTTTATGGAGATATTGTCTTTTCTGTATGTTTTACTATTACCAGCAACATTGTAGATGTACATGTCCAGAATGAAAGTGCAACAAAATTACATGTTTACCATTTAGTTATCTAGATATCAGCTCAAATATTTTCTGAAAATATTATAAAATTAAAAATTTCTCTGGATAAAGAATAAAAAGAAAATTTGGTGAATGGTGATAGTACTTGAGTTAAGCTAAAGTTAACTCAAGTTAACTATAGGTTGAAGGAACTAACTTGTGGTATTCAGTAACTTAGGTATATACAACAAAATAGTCTTGGCAAAAGTCACAAAATAAAAGCTATTCACAAGTTTATCCAAACATGTGCAGTGGATTTTTGAGCATTCCAAAAGTGACTCTATCAAGAACATATATGTAGAACTTCTTTTGTAGAACTCTACAAAAGAACATATATTTCTGTTGTTTTATTTCAACATCATTGCCATTGTTTTTATTATTATAGCTTTGTGGTATATATTCTAGTGAACAAATATTATAAGATAATGGAAGTCCCTCTATTTAAAAAAAATGTTATTTATTCTTGTTTATTTTCCAGATGAAATTTGTAATTATTTTTCCCAAACTCCAAAACATTCATTCTTAGGTAATTGAGTAGAATATCATGAATTTTATACATTTATTTTATAAAATATTTTTAATACAGTTTAGTAACTTTAATCTGGAAGAATTAACAATTATATAAAATAAAATCTTCCCACCAAGTTAAATTGGATTTATTCATGATTATTTTTAATTTATTCCTTTTTCTTTGGTAAAACCTTGAAACTTGCTTCAAAAAAATTACCACACACTTCTGTTAAGCCAATTTCTATGTAAGATCTTGTTTCTGTTATGAAAACTATCTTTCCATTATGTTTTCTGAGTTTTTTGGTGTTTACAAAAGCATTTTAATAAGGGATCACCTTGATGAATTCCTATTATAATTTTTGAGTTAATTCTCTGGAGTTTTCTAGGCAGAGAATCTACTGGTATCATAATTTGGTCTCTCCTTTAATCATAGTTCACAATCTCTTCTCTGCAATTCAGTTTGACAATGAAAAGTTTATAAGTTTAAGGACCAAAATCTGATTTGAATGGATGTGGGACTGTTTTTATGTTTCCATTCTGTCAATATTCACACATTTTAATGTAGAAATACCATTAATTACAGAAATATGCATCAGCTTTTGTTAATACATGATATATAGTAAATTAACTTTTCTAAAATAAGAAAACTTTAAAATTCTGGAATACACCCAAACCCAGAGTGAAAAAAAGAAGGTAGACAATATTTATTTCTACTTTTCTTATTGCTTTGGCAAGAATTTTCAGTATTGAGTGAGTGATAACTTGTATTTTTTATTGTTTTTGACTTTAATAAAAAATAAAAAATTAAAACCCTTGAAATTCCTGAAATAATAAATGCTTATTATTATTTTAACATAAGTCTGGATTCTATCTGCTCAATTGTTCATTTAGAACTTTTGAGTCTGCATTCATTGGTTATATTGGTCTATTTTATCTTTCTCGGATTAGGATTTTAGGATTATACTGTCAACATAAAATGTATTGGGATATTTCTCTAACACAACCCCAATAGACAGCAGTGTATCCCAAATGCTGATCCACAGCAAAGTTCTCATAAGTCCCTGGTATAATGAGAAAAATAAGGAAAATATAATGGGTTTGAAAACCTAACTTGGTCTAATTCAAAGGATAGTTCTTAATTCTCAGATTATGTACCTCCTATACTCTCAGTGTTAGCATTTTTATTCTTTTCAAAATGATTGTGATGATAAGTGGTAATAAAAAATGTTTCTACTAGAAAAGATTAAAAGCTGGTAATTTCATCTTGGTCTCTCCAACTTTTCCCCTCAGCTTTCATGGTTTGTGAAATCCAGAAGTTTGGAAACTATTATTCCAGAGCAATCTACACAGAATGCAATAATGTTTGTGTGTTGGGAATTGGAGTTATTCTGAAGCAGTGTAAAATAGTGTTTGAGAACAAGGGCTTTCAGTTGTGTGACCTCTAGCAGTTATTTAACTATTCCAAGAATCATTCCCCTTACTCATGGAATAGGGCTAATAAGTGACCTCTAGCAGTTATTTAACTATTCCAAGAATCATTCCCCTTACTCATGGAATAGGGCTAATAAGTGACCTCTAGCAGTTATTTAACTATTCCAAGAATCATTCCCCTTACTCATGGAATAGGGCTAATAAATAGATGCCTCATAGGTCTGTTGTGAAGTAAAATATGTTACAATGTTTTGCATAATATTGTGCATATAGTAAGTGCTCAGTAAAGATTCACTATTTACATTACTAATACTTTGATATTTTTCTCTGGGTTAAATATATTTTTCCTTAAAAAGTTTTCTGTTCTTGATTACATTTTTAAAAAACTTTTAATTGAAATATAATGTATATATTGAGAAGTACATAAATCAAAGTGTATCACTTGATAAATTGAGGTAAATTGAACATAGTCATGTAACCACCAGGTCAAGACATAGAATATTACCAGCATCTCAAGACTCTCCCCACCCCATACAGATACACACAGCACTTTACTAATAAAGAAAATCATTCTCCCTAAAGGTAACCACCATCTTAGTTATTAAAACCACAGAGTATTTTGACGTTCTTATAAATGGAAGCATACAATATATACTTTTTCTTTGTATGGAGTCCTTTGCCTAAGATTCTGCTTGTGAGAGTCAAGTGTGTTGGTTCATGTAGCTGTAGATTTTTCAGGTCTATTACTGTATTATGTGCAGAGAGCATGATTTTTTTAATTCATTCTAATATTGAAATGCATTTAATTTGCTTCCAACTTCATGATTAGTATAGTCAAAGGTATAATTATCTAATTGGTCTCATTGAGAACCAACTCTTGATTTTATTAACATACAGTTTATTTTGTCTACCGGTTTTATGCAAACTAATTAAGATCAGCTCTTATCTTCATTAATTCATTTTTTCTTCTTCCTTGCAATTCTTCTTCCTAAACTTAAGTTGGCACTTAATTCATTTACAATCCATTTACTTTCATTTGGTGAAGATGTGTTTGCTTGTCTCAAGTGTACTTCTTTTCGTGAGATGAATTCTAATTCTATTAGTAGGCAAAGCTTGGGTATATTTTTCTGAACACAACTAGATTGTATTTAAATATTAGTTTATGGTGTTTGAGTTTCCATATTTTTCTTTCTTCATACTCATTTTACTGGGGAGTTGGGAAAGGTTCCACAGTTGCTGCAACCAAACCCTTTATGAAGCTGTAAGTCTGCTGTACTGAAAATTTGCTAGCTGCACCCACCATCCTGTTCATCTATCCACTCATCCTCCCATCTATATGTGAATCCTCCCATCCATCCTCCCACCCTCCCTCCCATTCATTCATTCAATCATCCATCGTCCATCCATCTATCCATCCATCCATCATTATTATGTGTGACAAATACCACAAGGTGCTGGAAAAATTTAGGTGAACAAGTTAGGTTTTCATAAAGGTAAGATGTAGCGACTGAATGAATTAAACAGGGACTGACAAGACAACTATACATTTTAAAGAGGCAATTCTGACTGTAATGTGGAGAATGAATTTCAGTTAAGTGAATTGGAGTTTAGGAGCAGTTCTTCAAAGGACTGGGTGACCTTCAGGTGTTCACTGCTCATTAAGAGCTTCTGGGATATGGCAGTGGCGCCCAGAAGGGAACCCCTTTTATTACAGTAAATCTTTACCATGCACCAGACCTGGATTTTTGGCATGAGAATTAAAAACTCTGTCCTCAAAGAAAATGAGGTCTCCAATTGTTTTTTAAAAATTCTTATTCTAGTCTCTAATAGGAATCATTAGAAATTATTATCATTCTAACTAGAGGTAAGTAATAGTTATGAAGTCTTGAAATTTCCAGAATTGCTTTAAGCTGAATCTTAGCATTAAACTATTTATTGCCTTTTTCTGTGACTTTTTAAATACTAATGTCGCATTCTTAGCTCTTTTCAGAATGCAAATTATATTTTATAGGGAATACTTTAAAATCTTTGAGGCAGCTTGCTCAACAAAAGCATTAAGAATTTTAACTAGATAATTCAAGACCAGTAAAAAGATATGTGATATGCAGTAATAGAGCCAATTCCAATCAGCTATCCAGGAAGATTAACCTTATTAATTTAATGCAGTATCATATAACTTAACCTTTAAAAACCTCTTTTGGAAATAAAGACCCCACAACGACTGCTCAAAGCTGGAACATTTGGCAGTGATCTGAGAGGGGATTAGAAGAGGTGTAATCTGAATGGGCATCCTGCTGGATACGCGGGTTAAGGAACAATTTGGTGATTAGGTTTCTGAATCTGCACATCGTATAGCCTTGTGCTCATGGGAAGTAAAAGGGGCTGCCTGTGTGCAGCACAAGTTTAAGAAAATGCCAGAAGCGCCTTAAAAGAGTAGTTGGTTAGTCAGCAAAGCTCTGAGTCAGTCCCTACCCACAAGTCTGGTGTGGCAACTGTGGGGCTCTGGGCTATTAAAAGGGGCTTGATTGAACCAAAGGGAAAAGGGGAGAGGGAAGGATAAATAAGGAGTTTGGGATTAACATATACACACTACTAAGTATAAATAGGTAAATCACAAGGACCTACTCTACAGCACAGGGAACTATACTCAATATCTTGTAATAACCTATAATAGAAAAGAATATGAAAAAGAATAGATGTGTGTGTGTGTGTATATATATATATATATACACACATATCACTTTGCTGTGTATCTGAAACTAACACATTATAAATCAACTATACTTCAATGAAAATTTTCAAAAGGGGAGGGGCTTGATTGAAAGAAATTATAAGCATGGAGGTCTTAGGTCTCAGTTTTGAATCTCCTTTTCTGTGTACACCATTTTCATAGAATTAACTGAAATGCTCTAAGAAAGGTTGCAATTTGTAACCCTAAGCAAGCTGTTAATGATTTGGTGCCCTGTCTTTTTCCTGCTCACTTGCTAACACATTTAGTTACGATGTTGTTACATCGTTCTCTCGCCTTGATTTAGAAGAGAGCAGTGGTCACTGGCTGGAAAAGGGCTTAGATACTGCTCTTGGGGGTGGCAGGGGTGGGGCGGTGGTGAGGGCAGAATGGGGAAGTGGGAGGCAGAAGGAAAGAAGGGAGAAAGGAAACAACAGGCTTAGTCTGATACATCTAAAAAGGTGTTTGAGTTCCGTCAGTGAAGTCTGTTAAATGAAAGAATCATTACACGGTATCTCTTTGAGCAAGTATGATAACTGAAAAAAGTAAGTGAATCATTAGTCTACTCTTATCTAATCAGTTCAAAATTCTTATTTTTTTTCTTCAATATGTGGTCTTAAGAATTTTAAGAATTCATCAGAGATGAATTGTTCAGTGCTTTTCCAGAGGTTATGAAGAAAATATGAAATCAAAATAATTAGCACTGGCAAATTATAGTTGGTAGCAAAAGGAGAATATTGGAATTCTCCGAGTAATTTATAAGACCTCAGCAAGGGGGTTTTTATTATCTATTTTTTAGATCACTGAGTACCAGTATCTTCCAGTAGAGGGGGGTAGAGGGTCAATTCATTTGACTCGGGGGCTCAGAAAATCCAACTTAAAAACAATTTAAAATAAAACATTCTAGTCTCTTAGGGCAAAATTTCAGAACAGCCGTCCCTTGAATACTTACCAAACCTAAGTTTTGCTTAATTTCTTGATTTAGCGGTGTTAGTAGATGTATTCCATATCTGTATAATTTGCTATGATACACTAACCCACTGAAACACATGATGGTCAGCTATCATTCTAGAACACTAAACAATATAATATTATCACTGAGAGAAATTTTCCTTTTTTGAGATTGATAACTTATTCTAGGAATGGGTTTGACTTCCCTGGTCACAGTACCTCTGCCAGCACCATTATTCGAAGGCTCACAGAACGTCTGAGATAACAACAAATGATTCAATATAATATGTCCTCACATCAAAGAATCCATTTAGTGGTGATGAAAGCAAAATAATGGGCATGTGTTTACTGGTTCTATAATACAGCACTTCACCTGGAAGCTACTGACCTCATAGAACATGGGCATGGCCTCTGGCTAAGAGACAACACCTTTCTGGATTGGGCGATATTTGCCTTTGATGATGGAATATTTATGTTGAACCAAAGTCCATCATATTGTGCTATGTCCCCCACAGCTAGAAGACATAGGTCTGGAAACCAAGAGAAAATCCATTTTTTTTCCTTCACCATCAATTCCAGGGATCCACTTGGGAAATCCATGCTTCTGGTCCCTGAAGCACTATGCACTGATGATTTAGAAGTTCTGATTCCTTGAAGATGGGGATGAAGTGCCTCTACCAAAGCACACAGTAAAATTTCCACTAAACTTAAAATTACATTTACCATTTGGTTAATTTATGTTCCTCATGCTGGTAGATCAGTAGGGGGAGAAAAGTAACTAATGACAGCAGAGCTAAAGAAAAATTTAGATGGGATTCACTGAGCATAAATAAGTCCCAACAAAAGTTGAAAACATGTCCAGGGACCAGGCAATTTTTTTCCCGGTGCTTGAGATGGAATATTCTCCTTAGCTTCATGTTATGGAAGGTAGTTCCATAGCTTGCCCTAAAAGGAAAGAATGGAACAGAAAAGACTGAAAATTCAGGCCAGGTTGCATGGGATGAACATCAAGTGTGGAATTTAAATACTAGTAATCCTTTTAAACACTGGGTAAAGGAGTAATACATTGTGGAAGAAGCAGCTGACTCTTTCTATTCCAACAAATTTGTTCAAAACTTTCTCCAGCAGTGTGTGGCATTCTGACTGGTCTCTTCTCTTCAGTTTCCTCACTGGCAAAATAAGGATTATTTAAAACGAATTAATATGTAAATCAAAAAGAAAAAGAAAAGGGATTGCTGCCCCCTCCAGGTTGGAAGGGAAAGGTGTGATGTAATCAGCTTGCCACCATGTAGATTGTTGGTCTCCCACAAGGTGGTCCCTCACTGGTCTCTGCTGTTGACAGGAAAGAAAATAAACAACAGCAGTACCTAGATCAATGTTGATGAGAGGAGGTCTGTGCGGTTAGACCTATAGATAGTCGCCATCCCTGCTACCATAACTACTCTGTTCGTGGACCCATTTTGCAAGCACTTGGGTGGCCAAAGACAGAAGTTAGCTGATATCCACTGTGCAAGTCACCCCGTTGAACAGATTATTCTGTGCCTCCTCTGAGATGGATGGGCACTTAATAGACATTAACATGAGAAAAGAGTCTGTACTCTTTGTGGCTGCTGCTAATTAATGGTCTAGCCACATGCTAGACTAGACCTTCTGGTCTCCAGTGTTCTAATCTTGTTCCTTCCAGATTCCTAACCCACCAGCCAAGACATTTGTCACTGCCCATGTGTTTATCCTTACTTCACACCATTTCTCCCTCCACGCAAGGTCGATGACCACATGTGCCATTAAAAGCTCTGTGTGCTGGGAAGATTCCCCTCACTCCTTCCTTTCAAGACTACTCCTGAGTGAGACTTCAATGCAGCAGCATCAGTCTTTTTTATGCTCATACCAGTATATGCATTAACATGACCCACCTGTGACTTAGGCCTGAGTATCTTCCTCTTCTCCTCTTATCTTGTTTTAAGAAAACTCCAACAAGGCCACAGGTGTGAGCTAAGGGAGAAGTATTAGTGCAGCTGGGTAAGTGAAATGCAGGTCGAGGCTGTTTATATTTTATACTTATGCCCTTGGACCTGCTTTGGTCTGATCCCAATTGTATCTCTCGCATCAAACAATTGATTTCTTCTGTGCCTATACAAATATATAACTCTATGAATCTGATAAGGCCCAGGTCATGATTGGAACGCCCTGGTTTAGAGTCACTTGATGTCCCATGACCAGAGAGTCTACCTAGCAGCATGTCTGAAGCTGCTTTTTTGAATGGACAGCAGTGGTCTGCCGCAGACAGCAGGGTCTCGCTGCAGAACTCTGAGTGAGTCTGTGCTGAGACTTTCCCACTGGGGTTTGACAGAGATTCTGACAGCATCCTTATTTTACTTCTGTCCCATGGGATCTGCCTTAGTGGCAAGACAGCTTGCACTCCACACTGAGTGTTTGCAGAGCCTTTATTGCTCTGGGTACTACTCAAAACTGGCAGTCTCTCCAATCACCTGATAAAAGGGTTGGAGCTGTATTTCGAGGTATGAATTATGGTGTCTCCAAAATCCAAAGAGGTCTACCAAGGGCTGTGTCTCTTTCATAGTGGTAGGAGTTATTAACTTATCTTTCACCTTGGAGGAGATTTCCCAAACATGATGCCAGAACTGATCAAAAGGCCCCACAAAGAGGTTTAATAGCCCTTCCCCACTCTCTGACATGAATCTCTCTTTCCAGGGCATAAAAGAATATTTACCATTTCCTGCTCACAAAGTGTATTAACATAACGTCAGTTGGACAGCATGATATCCATACTGATTATGTGTTCAGGGACCAGGAACAAGATGAACAAACACATGGAGTTCACTGGACCCACTCTAAGGTAGACTTGGGCCAGGATTCTATCACCTGGCCTCCATATGCTTCGCTCTAACAGGGAGACCATCATGGTATCTTGCCCATTAGTTTTCCCATTATTGTTATTATAAGCTCAGTTCATATGTCTAATAGCCCTTGAAAGATCTGAGTATTACCCTTCATAGGTCTCTTTAGGTGTAATTATTGTACATACTTAAATGGTGGTACCACAGAGTCGTTCTTCAAAGGGACTTGTCCTCCCTTTCAATCAATGAGCTCTGGACCTGAGAACTGACTCAGGTCTGCAAACTGGGTGAAGGCTCATAATTTTCCATTACTGCGGGTTGTATCAGCTTTCTGCTCACCCACTTTGGAGCTCTTTTGAGCTCTGTTGCAAAGTCAAGCAACACCCTCATTAGTTGTCCATCTATCTCACTTCATGCTCTTTTTTTGCCTTTCTGGCCTAGTTCCCATTATGGGAATGATGCCCACCTTGCCTCTGATGGTTGTCTTCCTCCACCCGATCTCTGATATTCCAGAATCTTCCCATCCCATTGCCACTAGGGAGCCCAGTAAAATAGCACCAGCTCTGGCCACCATCGGCACTGGCCCACGGAAGTCCTGAGCCTCTTAACAGTGGTGACACTCCTCCTTGGTGCAGTCTACATTGTTTTGGTGAAGGAAGTGCCCTTGGGTTTTCTCAGGAAATATAATAGTAAGCTGGTGGGTTCTCTGTTCTTTTAATGTAAATCCATTTGAACATGTCCACCTCTCTGATTCTTCTGGCAGTCTTCTCAAACTCTGCTGAGGAAGTTCTGGTATCTCCACCTCATTTTACTGGGAAGCTATTCAGGCAGTGACATTAGGGCTGGCACCAGTTATCCTTGCTCAGATGCTAGATGCTAAGTCATGGGAGAGTGCCCCTATGTCAATCAGTGCTCCCTACGTCACCTTATCCTCCAACCCCTTAGTCCAACACCCTCAAGGTGTGTTCCCATGTACGTTATGCTGGTTCCTTTGAAACGTGTTGGCTAGGTCCATTTCTTCCCACAGCAGGGACTGTACTTTCCCAAGTGTCCTCACTTTTCAAAGAAACATTCAGTCTCTTTTGTAACTCTGCCAGCCTCAGACAGGGACAGAAGGATAGCCAGTAAACGGTGCATTCATGAACAAGTTATCACAGTGAGTGACTGGAGCTGATCCCACCAATGACTCTGAGAAGTTCTGTATAAGATACCTTGCAATCGTCCCATTGATGTGAGGTAGCTGAAATATTTATCCACCAACCCCTACCCCTTGGTGGCTGGGGCTTGCTCCTGGGAGTGTTGACTTACCCACTTTTCTGGCCTGCCCTGCATGCAGGCCAAGAAGACTCTTAGGCAGTGAGCTTGAAGAGGAAGTCTCCAGCGTGTATGGAAATTGCCCCCTAAAGCCACATGTGACCTCCAGAAAAAAAGCACAGGGTGGGACACTGACAGTGTCTGCCACAGGTACAAGATTTCTTTTTATCTTATTTAGAGCACTTAGCCTTGTCTCACTCTCTGAGTAGTTTTCACTATTCTTTCATTCTTCCAATAACTATTTATACTGAGTACCGCTTATTAGACTAAGAAGCTAGCTCAATATTTTGAACCATCTATTGGCTTTAAAATATTTTAATAAAGCAGAATGGCTTTTTCTGTTCTTCTTAGTTGTACGAATTTTCTTTCCAATCCATATCTAGTAACAAATGACCTTTAAATCTGGACACTTTGAGTTCATGTAATGCTTTTATTCCCACTCACTTAGTTTCATCTCTCTTCTGCATTAATTATAAAACAATGAAAACTAGATCAATAGGTTTAGTCTCCAGGCAACAGAAGAAACACCAGTCAATTTAGCCTTAGGCAGAGACTTTTGTAATCCCAATGCTTTAAAACCACTGGACTTTTAAAAAAATTATAAATGTAACCAGTTTTTGAACATTTGTTTTATTTGATACTGTCTTTTACTGTAGGTAAGAGATCTTAGGAATAAAAAGGACTTAATAAACAATTTGAGTCAGTCAATGTTAAAAATTTATTTAGAACTAAATCTTTTCATCTTCAAAAAAAGAGTCTAAAAATGTGAATATCATGAAAAACAAAGTCAGGTTAAGGATTCATTCCACATTAAAGGAGACCAAGGAGATATGAAAGTAAATGCAGAGCAGATCCTGGAGTAGATCCTGGACCAGAACAAATGCTATAAAAGACATTATCAGGGGCTTCCCTGGTGGCGCAGTGGTTGGGGGTCCGCCTGCCGATGCAGGGGACACGGGTTCGTATCCCGATCCGGGAAGATCCCACATGCCGCGGAGCGGCTGGGCCCGTGGGCCATGGCCGCTGAGCCTGCGCGTCCGGAGCCTGTGCTCCGCAACGGGAGAGGCCACAACAGTGAGAGGCCCATATACCGCAAAAAAAAAAAAAAAAAAAAAAAAAAAAAAAGACATTATCAGGACAACTGGAGAAATTTGAATAAGGACTAAAGAGTAGAAAATAGTACTGTATTCTGTTAAATTTCCTGATGATCTTAGAAAATACACTCTGAAGTGTTTAAGGGAAGAGAGAGAGAGAGAATGATAAAACAAGTGGGACAAATACACTTAAATGGCAGAATTGGGTGATGGGTATCAAATAATTCTTTGCAATAGTTCTGTGAGTATTTCTGTAAATTTAAAATTATCTCAAAATAAAAAAGCAAAAACAACAGAAAACCAAAGTTATAAAGATGGTATTAGAGGAGAGTCCTTTGGTGGAAATCAGAACTCAGCTGCTAAGTGAAACTTCTCTTTCATCTACCTTACACTTCTTATTGTGGATAAATATGTTACATTATCCTGGACTCAATGTAGCATAATGAAATTAATTTAGCTCTTTTATGGTTAATGGTGGATTGTAAGTTACAGAAGTGTGAATTTAATTAGGGTAAGATGTGAAAGAGCCTGACACATATTAGACGTACACTAAATCTTGGTAGCCTTTCCTCCTCTTGCAGCACTTCTCAACTGGATGTTGGACACGTAAATTTGATACTATTGGTTGCGATATCTGGCAAGTGATGGAGGAGAATTATGCATAACGCTCAGACCCAACTCAGAAGCATTTACATCAGTTTTTATATTTATGAAAGTGTCTCATGTATGAATCTGGGTTGAGGAGAGAAAAGGCTTGAGAATGGCTTGCTCACAATATTGATAAGATTTCAGTCATATTTCTTTTTTTCTGAAATAATTTCTTATAAATTTCACATTTTAGGTGTAAAGGGAATGGAATTGTTTCTAGTGAGTCTAGACAGTTTTCTTTTATATTCTGTTAAGATTCCCTTTATTTTATTTACATATTTTCCAAGTCTTTTCTGTAACATGGGTTAAAAGTGAATAAAAGCAGAATCAATATTTTCTCTTAAGGTGGGAAAAAGGTTATCTGAATAAAGTGGCCACTGTTTTCTAAATAGAGGATCAAGAGACATGACCTGACAACACGTTGTTTAAGACACAGTCTAGGAGATATAGTCAAACTTTAAAATGTTGGGAGCTTGAGGACATCTTGAAGGTATATGGGAAGAATATACCTTTGAAATTAGGATTTGCCTAGAGAATTGGGTTCTATTTTATTTAATTTAACAAATATGTCCCAAATAGAATTCAATTTCCTCCAGTGTATTCCCATCATTATTTCTCTATTTACTGATGTAATAAAGGCAATGGTGACACATTCACTTTTCACTTGTGAGGAAACAATTTTATGTATCTTTTTAAAACTTTCTTAAGGTCTATGTAAATATTTATTTAAATGGTATGATGCTATGTTTTAGCCCAGAATATTGTACCTCCAATCTGTGTCAATGACAAATTTGAATCACGTTCTATAATAGGTTTTAAACATTTAATAAGTCATGTGGTGAAAATTAGAAATAACTCCAGATCTTTTAAGGGCAATATTTAAGAAAAGGAAAACACAGTGCTCTTATTGGAAATGGCCAGTTGCCAGATTTGTTGGTGGCATATGTAGAGGTGGTCTCCTGTTCAACAGATCTGAAGGCAGAGCCCCATAGAGTGGTCCCTGTTAGTGTTGTCTAACTAGCATGAGCACCAGTTTTAAAATATTCCCCAGGATATTTTGATTTTCAGTTAAGTTTGGGTAACACAGTTGTATAGTATAAATCTTCAGAATTTTCAAAATATTTTTGGGTGCTACATTTATATAAGATACTATGTTAGACTTGATATCTGGGGAAAATTTTATGACTTTAATTTAACAAACATTAAATATCTACTCTGCTAGGAAGTTTAATGTAAGATGTCATGATATTCAATATAATGGCATTCACTGAAGGGAGAAAAAATCTAAATAAATTTAAATAAATTAAAATACAAAGTATGTTCTCTGACCACAGTTCAATGAAATTAGAAATGAATAACAATAAAATTCAAAAAAAAATCTTACCTTAAATGCAGAAAAAGCCATATGATTAAAAATAAACTTTAAGAAAAGAGAAGTGAATAACAGAAAGAAACACAGGGAACTCACGAATAATGTGTAAATTAAACAACACACTACTAAACAACTGAGTCAAAAAAGATATCACGAGAAAAATTAGAACATACTATGACATGAATGAAAATGAAAATACAGTATACCAAAGTTCATAGATATAGTTAAAACCGTAAGCAGGAGAAAAGTATGACTGTAGATGTCTGTATTATAAAAGAATAAAAACAAATCCATACCTTAACTTACAACCTTAAGAAACTAGAAAGAGAAAACTAAACCAAAGACAAGCAAAATGAAGAAAATAATAAAGATAAGAGCAGAAATAAATGAAATGAAAAACAATAGCGAACGTCAACAAAACCAACAAACCCAAAAGTTTGTTCTTTGAAAAAATTTACAAACCTTTGGCTTAATTTACCAAGATGAAAAGAGATAAGACTCAAATTAATAAAATCAATAGCAAAACAGGGAACATTCTGACCTTATGGAAATAAAAGTGATTAGAAGGGAATAATTGTATGCCTATAAATTCGTTAACAGATAAAACTGACAAATTCCTAGAACACAAACAACTGACTCAAGAGAAACAGAAAATCTGGATAGATTTCTATTAAAGAGATTGAATTAGTAATCAAAAACCTTCCCACAAAGAAGTGCTTAGGCCCAGATGACTTCACCAGTGAATTCAACCAAATATTTAAAGAAAATTAACAGCAAACTTCCACAAAATCTTCCAAAAACAAGATGAAGAAAGAAAACTTCCCAACTCATTCTATGAGGCCAGTATTATCCTCATACCAAAACCTGACAAAGAAATCCCAGGAAAAGAAAACAATAGACCAATATCTCTTTTGAATATAGACACAAAAATCCTCAACAATACATTGGCAAGCCAAATTTAACAATGCATAAAAAGTAATGTATACACCATGCCCAAGTGAAATTGATCTCAGGAGTGGATGGTTGGTTCAACATATGAAAATTGATGTAATATACTATATTAATAGAAAAAAGGGCAGAAAACACATGATTATTGTAATAAATGCAGAAAAAGCATTCAACAAAATCCAATAATGATTCATGACAAAACAGTCAGCCAACTAAGCATGGAAAGAAATTATCTTAACATGATAAAAGGCATGAACAAAAAGCCACAGCTAACATCATATTTTAAGGTGAAAGACTGAAAGCCTTCCCCCTAAGGTCACAAACAAGACAAGCATGTCTGCTCTCCCCACTTCTATTCTACATTGTACTGATGTTCTCGCCAGGGCAATTATTCAAGGAAAAAAAACAAAGTCATCCAGATTGGAAAGGAAGAAATAAAACTATTTTTATTCACAAATGACATTATCTTGTGTATGGAAAATGTAATATATCCACAAGAAAATTATTAAAACTAATAAATTTAGTAAGATTGCAGAATAAAAGATCAATATACAAAAATCAATTATATTTCTGTACAGCAACAATGAGCAATCTGGAAATAAAATTAAGAAAACAATTTCATTTACAATAACATCAAAGAGAATAAACTATATAAAACAAATTTAACAAAAAAGTGCAAGACTTGTATACTGAAAACTACAAAACAGTGTTGTAAGCAATTAAAGAAGATGTAAGATAAATGGAAAGACATCTCATATTCATGTGTTGGAATACCTAGCATTATTAAGATGGCAATGGATCCCAAACTGATATACAGATTACTGTAATCTCCATCAAATCCCATATGTCCTTTGTTTGGTAGAAATTGAGAATTTGTAAAATTCATATGGAAATGCACAAAACCAAGAATAGTCAAAACAATCTTCAAAAAGATGAAAGAAGTCCTGAAAGTTCCCAATTTCAAAACTACTACAAAGCTACAATTATAAAGATAGTGTGGTATTTGCATAAGAATAGACATATAGATCAATAAAATAGAATTGTAAGGCCATAAATAAACTCTTACATTTATGGTCAATTGAGTTTTGACAAGCACGTCAAGACAATTCAGTGGGGAAAGGGTGGTTTTGTCAACAAGTGGTGCTGGGACCATTGAATATCCACATGCAAAAGAATGAAGCTGGACTCTACCATATACAAAATTAACTCAAACTAGATCATACCTAAATATGATACAGTATTATAAAACTTTTAAAAGAAAACATGAATAAATGTTCATGCCTTTTATTAGGCAATGGTTTCTTACATGTGACACCTAAAGCAGAAGCAATGAAAGAGAAAGTTGACAAGTTGGACTTCTTCTTGGTTAAAAACACTTGTGCTTCAAAGAATATTGTCAAGAAAATAAAAAGACAAGTCAAAGAATGTGATATTTTCAAATTGTATATCTGATAAGGGACTTTTAACCAGAATATATAAAGAACACTTAAAACTTAACAATAAAAAGACAACCCAATTAAAAACTAGGCAAAGAATCTAAATAGACATTTCCCCAAAGAAGATATACAAATGGCCAATAAGTACATGAAAAGACGGTCAACATTATTAGTCTTCAGGAAAATGCATATCAAAACCCTATGAGATACCACTTCATGCCCACTATGATGGCTATAATTTAAAAAACCAAACAGAATAAAATAGAAAGCAACAAGTGTTGATGAGGATGTGAAGAAGTTGTGACTCTCAGACCTTTCTGGCAGGATTATAAAATGATGTAGTTCCTCAGAATGTTAAACATTGAGTTACCATATATCCTTGCAATTCCAATCCCAGTTACATTCCCGAGAGAACTGAAAACATATGTTCACACAAAATTTGTACGTGAATGTTCATATCAGCATTTTTCATAATAGACAAAAAGTGGAGACAATTCAAATACCCATCAACTGATGAGTGGGTAACAAAATGTGGTATATCCATGTGATTTGGTCATAAGTGGAATGAAGTATTTATGTATCCTATAACATTGTTGATCCTGAAAATATTACACTAAAGAAGCCAGACACAGAAGGCCACATATGATATGATTGCATTCATATGGAATGTCCAGAATCATAGAGCAGAAAGTGGTGACCAGGGATTCGGGTGAAGGGGGAATGAGGAATAACTGGTAATGGGTAGGGTTATTTTTTGGGAGGGGTGATATGTATGTTTTGGAATTAGGTAGTGGTGATGGTTTTACAATTCTCTGAATATACTCAAAAACACTGAATTTTATACTTTAAAAGGGTGAATTTTATAGTATTTGAATTATATATCAATTTTTAAAAGATACCTAGATTTTATTTTGTTTCCTAGGTACCTTGCCCAGGTATACCTTCTGGGAAAATCACTTAACTTCTGCCCAGAAAACAGAGTTAGGATAATGAGATAAACATTACAAGAAGAAATATTTCATGTCAGTACCATTTGATCATTCAAAAAAGTAAAAGAAAGGGCTTCCCTGGTGGCACAGTGATTAAGAATCTGCCTGCCAGTGCAGGGGACACAGGTCAAAAGACCCAATGCAGCCAAAAAAATAAAAAAATAAAAGGCTTAGTGATGGATTCTCTCTTGCTAGACACTAGGGATGTAGTTTGAGCAAGACAGGAATGCATCCTGCTTTTAAGTGGTATACAGTCTAGTCAGTGAATTTCCTGCAGTTGGAGTTGTCCAATAATAAAATGGCCTCCCTCCAGAGGTGTTAAGATGTACTTTCATTACAGATGACCACCTTTGGGGATGTTACAGGTGGAATTCAAGTCCTGGTTAAACACCCAAGACCTTTAAGGCTCCATTAGACCTGAAATACTGATCCTCTGACAAGCCTCATTACTGTCCCAGTGATTGCTAGCTTGGTTTATAGTGTAAAGAAAATTTAAAAGTGCTGCAGGGTTTTGATCTTATATTTAAAAAATACCTATTGCAGAATTGGAGGCATTAAGAAGAGAATGCATATGGTGTCTACTGCAGTTATAACTACCTACTTTTCCCTTACTTATGTATTCTGTTTGTTCCCATTCTGCTTAATCTATGTAGAGGTTTTATTGTTTTGTTTCTGCCTGTATGATTTGTCTGCTCTTTAAAATTTATTGCAGTAGTCATCATATGAAAAGGAGAGTAGTCAGCCTTCAAGGATCTCTTTGAAAAGAAATGGGGCCCTCAGGTTGCTTCCATGTCCTGGCTATTGTAAATAGTGCTGCAATGAACATTGGGATGCATGTATCTTTTCAAATTATGGTTTTCTCTGGGTATATGCCCAGGAGTGGACATGGAAGCAAACTAAATGTCCATTAACAGAGGAATGGATAAAGAAGATGTGGTACATATATACAATGGAATATTACTCAGCCATAAAAATAACAAAATAATGCCATTTGTAGCAACATGGATGGACCCGGAGATTGTCATACTGAATGAAGTAAGTCAGGCAGAGAAAGACAGATATCACATATCGCTTATATGTGGAATCAAAAAAGGGTACAAATTAACTTATTTACAAAACAGAAGTAGAGTCACAGATGTAGAAAACAAACTTATGGTTACCAGGGGATAAGGGATAAATTGGCAGATTGGGATTGACATATACACACTACTATATATAAAATAGATAACTAGTAAGAACCTGCTGTGTAACACAGGGAACTCTACTCAATACTCTGTAATGGCCTACATGGGGGGAAAAAAAGAGAGTGGATGTATGTATATGTATAACTGATTAACTTAGCTGTACATCTGAAGCTAACACAACATTGTGAATCAACTATACTCCAATAAAAAGTTTTAGAAAACCAAAAATGGGGTCCTCAGAATGTTACTGCTGAACAGGTTTGAAGTCAGATAGACTCAACTTTAAATCATGGCTCCTTCTTTTAATAAATGGATGATCTTCCTCAAGTTATTTTATTTCTCAGAGCCTCAGTGACTTCATCTGTAAAAACATTTAACTTGAAAGTCTGTTAAAAACTTTAAAAATTATTTATAATCTTGGCACAGAAGAATGGCAAATATTATCATCGAGATTTTTTTGATTAGCACAAAAGTGAATTAAGAACTAAGGATGGTCTCTTTTCCTTTTTACAAGATTTTTATTCAAAATATGCCTCTAATTTTGAATATAAAGACCAGCCAAATTATTTTTTCTAGAATAGAGAAGCATTTAAGTACAGAGAAGCCATGTAGGATATTGGAAAGAATGTTGAAGCTGAATTTGGAGATTTAAGTTCCATCCTTAACTCTAATGTAAGTAATTGTGTTGTCTTAAATAAATATTTTATATTTTTGAACATCAGCTCTCTCATCTCCTTAATGTGAGGGTTACACTAGGTCAACGTTTTGCAGAACAGTTTTGCTTGATTAAGTCAATTGTTGGAAACTCTGAGTTGAACAAAATCAACTTAAAAAAAAAAGTAATACTTCTCAGAGCCTTTTAATGCCAATATGCATTGTGATTCTCAAGTAGGGAATATAATATGCGGTGTTTCTTAGATTTATTGGAGCACTGCACCCCTTTCTATAGAGCATCTCACAAAACCAGTGTGGCACAGAACACACACTGGGACATCCTGCCCTTCATAATATCTAAGGAAGCTCCTTCCAGCTCTTATGTTAGGTGAGCTGCCTCCTGCACCTAAAAGTTGTCTAAACTCAAGGGAATATAAACCTCTTTGAATTTTGGTTTTATGTCTATAAAATGAGGACAATTGCTATCTGTTTACTTCACAACTTGGTAGGAGGACTAAATAAATAATGCATTTGAAAGTGCTTTATAAACTATAAACCACTTTACAAATACAAGGGTCTTTCTCTTATTCATATTATTATGAGCTTTAAAAACATGAAGTTGTACTAAGAATATTCAAGAGAATATAAACAACAAATGTATGTACATGTTTATCCCGAATTCAAGACAAGAGAACTATGCCCCACACCAAGGAACTTTGATGCTTATTGTTTGGTCTTGAGTTTAATCAATATGATGCATTATGTAAGTATTTGTGATTTGCCATACCCTCAGAATGCCTGCTAATATAATTAACAAGTGATTAAACTGTGAAGGCCCACTGGGCTCTGTGATTGCTGAGGGAGCACTCATACATATTGTGTTTCCCATGTGCGGTTCTCAAAGAATGGATTCAGTGCCTTCGGACGTGAGAAACAGAATGGTTATGGGAGGCTGGTGGGTAAAGATATGATAAAGATATGTGACGAAATGGAAAGAACGTGTTAGTCCTTTCGCTGGCTGAGTGATTCTGGGCAAGCCATAACCCTCTGATAATCAGAACTTTCGTCTATAAAATTTCTTCATATAATGTTTTCTTAGGGGTAAAATATTATATGGCTGTTGTGAAGAAACAAATGAGCAAATCCCTTGTACTTCTAATCTGCTATAAAAATACTAGGTTTGAGGCTTCGATAGAGATTTGAAGTATATGCTGCATTTATGAACAAGAAACCATCAGAAAATTCTGATTACTTAAGTATCTACCAGCTTCTTTGACCCCTTTTTGCATTAAAAAGCACATGAAAATATAATATGCCACACAAAAGCACACAAAATATACTGTATACAAGAAGATAACTATTATCACGTGGTATTCAATACTATTTAGTCTATGGTGGACTTTATCTAAATCGATGTTTTTATATTCTTGATCTTATAGTGTGGGACATCCTCTAAGAATGATTTCACTATAATACAGATATAAAAAGAGCATTTAAAAAAAACTAAAATTTCTAAGTAATAGTCAGTGCATCTCTTCCTTCTTTACTTATAAGACTCTCCCTATATCCATAGACAAAATACTTACTTACGAAGTATAAAATACTCTCCTTCACACTAACAATATGCTATATTTCTGGAAAAAATATTCTCAGTAGCACTTTAATATGATGTTTGTCTCCACAGAAATAGGATTGGACTTAGGTTATTTTTTCTGAAAAGGAACTGGTTACTGGCTTTTTAACTACAAACTCCTTTTTTCCCTATAAATAATATTTCTTTGTGCTACATAATAATCAATGGGTATTTCTTTAGAAAGTTTGATGAAGGAAGCATTACAATACCAGTTATATAAATTACATTTAATGAGTCAGCTTCATAGTAAACCATATAAGATTCTTAATTTTGAACAACTGTTTAGTGCAACAAACGTGAAGGCAAAGAATTGCCTTTATAAGGTTGGAGAAGTGGATTGAATATTGTCTATTTTGCTCTTTTTCTTACAGTGAATTTCAAGATCAGTTTTTCTGTTATCGAAGGAGTTGGAATCAATTTTCTTTGCAATGATGAGTACTAATACATATGGAAAAAACATTGTGTTAGAGTGGAAGTTGGCATGGTCAGATGGATATGGTTTGTTAAAAGCTAGTATGAGTGTTTGTGTGGACAAGAACCCAGAAAATGAAACAGATAAACAAGTCCCTAAAGGAAGCAAGAGCTTCAATGGCCACTTGAGAAATTAGATACAACTCAGATTAAAATTTACAATGCTGCCTACGCATCTGGATCTCTAGGCAGTGTTCCTTGTGCAATTACATCATCACTAAAGTTATATGATCACCTGAGGGAAAACCTAAAGATATCAGTTTCTTGTCACATGGGCCTCTGAGCAGAGCTGTTCACAACATGGCAGCTTACTTCCCCCAAGTGAGAAATCCAAGTGAAAGCAAGTGAAAGATGACTCCCCCAAGGCCGAAGCCGTGGTCTTTTTTTAACCTAATCTTGGAAGTGACATCTTATTACCTCTACCGCATTCTGTTTGTTAGAAACAAGTCATTAAATCCAGCCCACATTCAAGGGGAGGGAATCGCACAAGTCACGATAGCATGAAGCAGAGATCATTGGAAATCATCTTTGGCGTTGCCTAATTTATACACTCTTATGAGAAGACCAATGTTTCTGTAGCCATGGAAACAAATAACCACCATACCAATTTTAAACCCATTTAATAGATGAACTACAACTTGCCTCATTAAACATGCTTTTGCAAGCCCAGCCAGTGCGTATTGTTAACATCTCACTTTTGTAAATCAGTCAACCTGGAATAAATCTGGAAAAAACCTGAGTTTAGTTCCAGGCTAAACTCAGGATAGCACACCTCTGAGCAACAGTCTCATTCAAGTAACCATGATTAAACAGATGATGACCATGAAAATCCACCAATCTTTGAACCTCACTGATTTCCCCAAACTCTCTGTAAAACCAGTAATCTGCTCTGCTTGGAGAGACTGTTCCTAATCAACGTAACTCTTCCCTACTATGTCAGCAATAAATTCAGTTTTATGTTTTTGTTTGTTTGAGGTATTGAGTGCAGGTCTATCACCCTCTGACAATCCAACACATAATGTTTTAAGCTTACTACTAAGTTTGGGTAGTAAGTTGTCAGGAAGCGGAAGCTAACTCATACACTCTGGCAAATAACAGGTCCATCACAAGTCATTCCAGTTTTCATCCTAAGAAGAGTAGGATCCTGGCTCATTTGACAGGGAAGTTGGAGAGTATAGATTGCAAATCACTAATGGAAATGATGGCTGTAAAAGCAGTGTTGACGTAATCACTGTCATGAATTCAGATTAATTTGTGATTTAATACATTTTATTTTCTCACTCCTATTACAGCCCAGAATTACAGATGTCTTCAGTGTTTCTGGAGGAGTCCTTTCAATTTGGCTTTGAAATGCATTCAGGGATTTGGTCTTTTCTCTTAAAATACTAAAAATGTCAGTGTTGGTCTTGTGAAGGCACATACTCTCACACAACTGCAGAGTGATTTCTGAGAAGTCGGTATCTGGAAGGCATGTTTTAAAAGCTCTGATTCATTTTTATGGTGAAAGAAAGAGGAATTACTAAGAAATTCTTGGAAGCGGGCTATGAGTAGGATTTTTTCCTCCAACATTTATAGGGTTTCATTTGAAGCTCCCTTAATGCAACACTGGTCAAAACATGGTCCATAGTATCTTGTGCTGATTTTCCTGAAGAGCAGCACATTTAAAAAATTCTGAGGTTTGTCACAACCAGATGATCAGCAAACCCTACAAAGGAGGAATATGGCAAGAAATAGTCTAAGAAATAAAATTGATATTCCCAAAACCAATTGTATTCAATACTCATTTAACATCTTAGTGTATGAAAAGGACTGGCTTTAGGGGTTGGAATTGGAGATAAAACCAGGAAGGTTGAACCTTAAATGCCGTAATAAAGAACCCTAAGTATATTTTTAAAGAGCACAGGGAGCTTTTGAAATGGTTTAAATATAGCAATGACATAATTAGATCTGTGTTTTAGGAATATCAATCTGGTTTATGTGTAGAGTGTGTAGGATGAATAGCATTGGGGAGATAATGGAGGGAAGTAAACCAGTTGGGAAACCATCATGGTACTCCAGGTCGTGAGTTCATATTGCTGTTCTACCACTTAACAAATATGTAACCTTAGAAGCCACCTAACAGTTGCACTTCAGTCTCTCCATCAGTGAAATTGGGTGAGATTGATCTATATGATCCCTAAGATCCTTTATAGAACCTAGAAAAGCAACACAAAACTCTTTAATTCTCTGGGGTTCTAGGAAGCAAAATTAAAGCAATGTAAGAATTTGGGTCATTGAAAGAGCAAAAACAGCCTTGATAAGTGTGGGTCAAGGATAAACTTCCTTTATTACTTTAACCCTCGCCCAATGCAGAAATATCGCCTACGTACTGGTTGGCAGATGGCCCCCGGGCTCTGCTTCGGTACCTCCAGTGATAGAGAACTCTGAAGGGTACCATTTCATCCATTGCTGGGCAGCCCTAATTGTGTTTTCATTTGCTTTTATATTGAGGTGAAACTTGCTCATTATTATTAGGTCTGGAATTACACTGGATAAGTCCTTTTTCTTTCTTCTGTGTGACCATTAAACTTGAGCCTAGTCCGTCCCAGCTAAACATTCTGAAGTATTTTTAACTGTTTTCTGAGGGTGTGGTTTGGGACCCTTCACCATCTTGAATATCCAGGGTGACATGGGTGTAGTTTCCATGATCATCAGAATGCTGCCGTGACAGCCCCTGGGTCCTCCACAACCCCCCATTGCTGTTGGAGCGAGAGCAGAGCTCAGACTCTCCCTCCCCAATCAAAACTTGTGGTTCTCCAATGTGCAGGCTCCAGGAATGAGGCTTGTGCAATGATCCAGGACGTCTCTGTGGATTGTTAACAAGTGGGCTGGGACTGAAGGTCCCTCTTTTCCAGTGGGAGGGGCTGCACCTGAACCCAACTTGCCAAGGACATGGTGGCCTCTGGACTGGTAGCTTCTTTCCCACAGCAGGAGCAGCTGTGAATTCCCATGGGCCCTGGGCGGGTACCATTTCTCAGTTCTCCTGCAATCAGCAAGCACTTAAGTTCAATCAGCTCAGCACCTGAGTCCAAAAGAGTTTGTCCCCCTACCAACTTATAAGTCCACTTTCAAGACTGTACAATAAGAAGGACAGGGCTCTCCAAATGTCCTTGGGTTTCATGTTTCCCCAGTAAATCTTGTACCTTTATGCCTAGTCTGAAGGTATGGAATTCACCCTCATCCACTTCACCATAGAGTTATAGCACACACACACGGTTCCCCTCCTAATTTCTTTTTGCTGACAGATTAGGTCCCAGTTTTAGCACTG